>NW_004955483.1:5451510-5693735 GCF_000276665.1 Chinchilla lanigera | reverse complement strand
GGGAACCGAACTCACGACCTTGCGCTTGCCAGGCAGGCGCTTTGCTGCTGAGCTAAATCCCCAGCCCCGTCACTACTTTAATTAATACAAATGCAGAACAGTTCCACATTCCTTAAGATGTCATCTTTGCTCCTTTGTATTTAAACCCACTTTTTACTGCAAGGCCACCTGACAACAACAAACAGTTCTATCATAGTTTTGTCTTTTCTACATATCATGTGAATGAAATCATATAATATATAGCCTGGTGGAGTTCATAGCATCCTACCTTAAAATATATTTCCTTGGCACATTCAGTATTTTAAGCTGAAGGGATTGCGGAGTAGCAGGTGTAAGACGGTCTCTGTGATCATCTCCTGAACCAGGTCATGAGGCTGTCATATGAGAGATCCCTTCCAATACCCAGAGGAAAGGGGCACCCTTAGCTCCAAAGATAGAGAGGCATGGAGGGGAGTCAAATGAAGAGGACTTGCTCACCTTCCCCCAGGGTACTCCTGTCACTCAGACCCTCTGCCGCACACATTTCATAACTTTGCGCTCTTCGTTAAACCAAGTATAAAAACACTCAGGTGTATCCACTTCCTTACAAAGGCTCCTATGTCACGTACACTTAGGATAAAAAAATTTGTTCGCTTTTCTTTTTTTACCTTGTGTTTTGGTACTATAATTTAGGGCCCAGCCCGCATCCCAGTGACAGAGGAAGAAAAATGTTTTTTTTCCCCTTTCTACAAGGCTTCTGGCTTCTTTCATTTAGTGTAATATATTTGAGATTTTGGAAGTGTTATTTTTATTGTTATTACTCTCGTGATACTGGGGGTTGCAGTCTGTATCTGTACCCCTTTTAAGTTTTGAGGTCTTGCCAGATTGCCTAGGCAGAACTTGAAGTTAGCAGTCCTCTTGCTTTGTCCTCTGTGTACCACCGTGCTTGACTTGATTCACACATACTATTGCATGTTTATTCTTTTCTGTACTGCTCAGTGGTATTTCATTGTATGCATCTACCATAATTTGCTACTTTACCAGTTGAAGCACCCTTCAGTTGTATATCATTTTTTGCTAATTAAGAATAATACCATCATAAATACTCCCATACAAGTTTTCTGTAGCAACATGTTCAGTAGAGATTTTTTTAAAAATTTTTTAACAAGTTTTTTACTTTCATGTAGTCTTTTCTCTTTTGCTGCATTGTTGTGGAACTGGATTTGAACTACAGACTTTGAGCCTCTTACCTTCTCTCCTCAGTTGCTGCATTGTATAAGACAAGAATGAATAATTTCAGATGCCCCTTTCCCACATGTGACAGGAAAACTGTAAAAATGAGTTCCCAGGATTCTCAGCTTTGGCTATGTATACCTTATATAATTCCCTCCCTTCATGTGGCAGAAACTGTACAGATAAAACGCCATTCCTCCAGTGGTTGATTATAGTGGCTCTTGAACATTCAAATGTGCCTAGTATGACTAAGCAACTAAATGTGTTATTTATTTAATTTCAGTTACCTTAAAAATAAATAGCCATGTGTGGCTAGTACAGCTCTAGTTAGTAGTGTACTTGCCAAGGTATTTGGGATAAAGTGTCTGCATTTTACTTTGAAATGTATAAAAACAGATTTAAGATGGATAGCTACGTGCTAAAGCAAGAATAGTTAATATTTAGTAGGTACATATATGAGGTTTATGCTAAAATTATTTCAACTTTTTCTGTATATTTGAAATGTTTCATAATAATATGATAGGAGGAAACCTTTCAACAGATTTTAATGGAGAAATAGTTTAAGTTAAAGGCCAGATGGCTTCACTGATGGTGAATTCTACCACATGTTGAAAAGAGTTAGCAGCAGTTCTTCTCAAGTTCATCCAAAAACTAGAAGTGTAAGGAGCACTTTCTAACCCATTCTTTGAGGCCAGTGTTACACTGATACTTAAGCTAGGAATCAGGAGCAAAGTGTTGGCTGATATCCCTTTTGCGTATAGATGCAAAATTCTCAGCAAAAATGCCAGTAAATGAAACCCAATAGCACATTAATAGGATATAGTGTCAAGTGGAATTTATTCCTGAAATGCAAGAGGGGGTCAACATAGGAAAGTAAATCAACGCAGTATACCATAGTAAAGTAACAAAGAAAAACATGGTCATCTCAGTGGATGCAGAAAAGGTTTTTGACAAACTCCAACATCTCATCGTGATAAAAACACTTGAAGAAATGTATATTTATTGTATATATAATATTGCCCAATATGCTCAAGGGCATTTCTGAAAAGCTTGCAATTGGTACCACATTCACTGGTGAATGACTGAGTACGGTCTTTCCTGCTAGGGTGAGGAGCAAGACAAGAGCATCTGCTTTCACTTCTGTCTACAACACTGTATTGCAATTCTTACCCTAACCTGAGCAATTTGACCTGAAAACTAAGTAAAATGTATCAAAAATGGAAAGGGATAACATAAGAGTCTCTGTGCAGAGATTACATGATCCTATACATAAAAAATCCCAAAGAATCTACATGAAAGTTGGTAGAGCCAAGAAATTAGTTTAGCAAAGCTATAAGACTGAGGTGTCTTAGTTACTTTTCTTGTTGCTGAGGCAAGATATGCGACACCTACAATTAAAGGAGGAAAGGTTATTGTAGCTCACAGTGTGTAGAGATTTCAATTCCCGTCAGCTGGCTCCAAGGCAGGGTGACATGCAGAGGGGCATCACAGAGGAGAAACAGCTCATGGTATGGCAAGCAGAAGGCAGCAAGCAACAGGTAACAACCCTTATGTTCCGTCCAGGCTACCCTCACCCAGGATGGGGCACCCTTAAGCCTACCCAGATTATGTCAAACCAATCAGTGGACTAATTTAGTAATTACATATGCTTGATTCCAGCATCATATGCTCTAGATCCAGTTACCTGTGAAAAGCTCCTATGGCTGCATGAGGCTTTGGGGAGACATCTAGATACAAGCCATAACAGCAGTTAACATATAAAAATCAGTTACTTTTCTCTACACCAGCAAGGAATAATTAGAAAGGGAAATGAAGAAAACATCATTTGTAATAACATCTAAAATAATAAAATGCCTAGGAATAAGTTTAACCAAGGAAGTGCAGAATTTTTCCTGAAAAACTGTAAAACATTACTGAAAGATGCTAAAGGGAATCAAAACAAAAGTACAGAAATTCATGTTTGGAGGTGAAAAGATTTACTTTTAAGATGCATTCTAAAGATTCAACACAATCCCTGTTCAAATCCCAGCAGAAAGAGAAAAGCTGACCCTTAAACCCTTGCAGATGCAAGGGTTCTGAATAGCCAAAATAATCTTTTAAAAGAGCAAAATTACCGGACTCATACTTCTAGTTTTAAAACTTATTAAAAGCCACAGTAATCAAATCAGTGTAATTCTTGCATGGGAATAGACATTGATCAATAGAATGGAATTGAAAGTCTGGAATTAAACACATACATCTATGGCCAGTTGATTTTCGACAGGGTTACCAATTCTATTCAGTGGGGAAAGATGAGCTCTTCATTAAGTGGTCCTGACAACTGGGTTTCCACATATAAAAGAATTGTATTGAAACCCCTTATCTCATGCCATCTGCAAAAAATGGCTCAAGGCCTGAGTATCAGTTAAGCCACTAAATCTTGTGGGGGTAAATCTTTCTGAGCTTGGATTTAGCACTAGATTCTTAGGTATGTCACCAAAAAATAAATAAATATATATATATATATAAATTGGACGTTCTCAAAATTTAAAACTGTCATGTATCAAAGGACATTATAAAAAAAACCAAAATGATAATCTACAAAAATGGGGAAAATATTTGTCAGCCATAACTCTAATATACTATCTGGGATATATTTTCATAGAAAGAAGAATCTTCCTACAACTCAACAAGAAGACAGATTACCTGATTAGGAAAGGTGCCAAGGATTAGACATTGCTCAGAAAAAGATGGGCACATGAAAAGATGCTTAAAACATCATTAGTCATTAACAAGAAACAAAACCACAATCAGAAATCCTTCACATCTGCTAGGATGACTGCAATAAGAAAGAGAAAGTGACAAGTGTTGGTGAGCAAGTGAAGAAATTGGAACCCTTTTATATTGCTGATGGCAATGTAAAATGGTACAGTTACTAGGAAAAATAGTTCAACTTTTCCTCAAAAAGTTAACCATAGAATAAACATTTGACCCAGCAATTTCACTCTTAGAAAATAAACCTTAAAAGAATTGAAAACAGAGACTCAGACAGATATTTATGTATCATTCATAGCAGCACTATTCACACTAGCCAAAATACAGGAATAGACCAAGTGTCCTTCATCAGATAAGTGGGTAGACAAAGTATCAAATATACAGGTAATTCACTGTCATTCAGCTGTAAAAAGGAATGAAGTTCTGATATATGACCAATCCTGGAAACATTATGATAAGTTAAGCAAGCAGATGCAAAAGGCCAAATATTGTAAGATTCCATTTATATGAGACATCTAGGATAGGTAAATTCACAGAGAAGAAAAGTAGGATAGAGATGACCAGGGTCTGAGGGAGGGAGGAATGGGAATCATTGTGCAATGGATATGGACAAGAAGGTTTTGGAAATAATAGTGACAGTTGCACACCAGCGTGAATAATTAATGTCAGTGCAATATAGAAATTAGAATACTGTTAAAATAAATCATAAAACTATAGACTAGGAGATTATACTGACAGTACATTTATTTGGCAAAGGGTTGATATGCAAAATATAAATAATTCTTGCAACTGCACAATAAAGAAAAACAGGTGAATTTTAAAGTAGACAAAATATTTGGACAGATACTTTCCAAAAGCAAATACAGATGACCAAATGGCACATTAAGAGTATTCAACTTCATGAGTCATAAGGGAAATGCAAAGTCACATTGTAACTCAGATGCTGCTATACATTCGGTACGTGACATCACAAACTATTGGCAAGCATGTAGGACAGTGGGAATTTTCACACACTGTTGCTGGGAATTGAGGTTTCCAATGACTTTGAGGGAAAGTCCGGTATTATAAAAGTAAATGTACACTTGTCCTGTGATCCAGTAATTCTCATTTACTAAAGGGTTTTTTTAAAAAAAGATTTGTATAAGAACATTATAGCTTTTATTCAGTTGGCTAAAAATTAGAAACAGCCCACATACCTGTCAGTAGAATTCATAAACAAAGTGGAGTATATTTGCAAATTGCAGTATTATTTAGTAATTGAAAGAATGAGCACTGATTTTATCAATAACAGGGATTTATTTTAACAATATTCAAAAATGCATTACACACACATACACACACACACAAACACACACAACTCATGGGACATGATCTCATTAATGTGGATCTCCAGGACAAGCAAAGCTAACCTATGGGAGAAAAAGCCCAGAATGTGTTGTATTTAGACACAGAGAGATTATCTGATAGATGGATGGGGGCCCCTTTGCAGAGAAATGGTACTATTCTAGTTTTTTAGAGTTTGGGTTACCTATGTATATACATTTATCAGAATTCACTTAAGATCTGTGCATTTCATGTAAAGTTTACATAAAATACAAAGATACTAATGATATGAAATGAGAAAAATAATTGTGAGCTTCTAAGACAATTAAATAATCCGGCAATGACATAAATCACAAACCCGGTGTGTCTGTGGGACTGTTAGTGCTTGCTTTACCCAGATACCGCCTGATGTTTTACAGTGTAGTCACCATGTGTGTTAATAGCTAGCTTATGTTAATAAGCTAAGTCTTGATGTTTCTTGTTGCCTAATTATCAACATGCAGATTCAGAGCAAGGTGCACAGATAGTGTTTATGGAGGTTTTCATTTTCAACAACATCATTTGTATTGATGAGAGTTTTGGTGTCCAAATTGGAGCATGTAAGCAGTCCTGAAGAAAACCCTGCTTGTCAGTATATGTGAAACAATCAATGTGCAGTAGATGGCTCAGTACATTTCCAGGAGAAGAAAAAGCATTTATAAAAGCACATTTTGTATTAATGGCTATTGTACTGCCAAACAATCTGATGGGAAAAAAACATAATAGTTCTCAGAACCTTCTGGTCACTTCCAGACTTTTCTGTCCTGAGCTCTCTAGCATTTAACATTCCTTAAAATTAAAGTCACCTGGAGTATTGATTCAAGCTATATTTCTGTATTCATTCTCTGAATGTTCTGCCTCAGTGGGTTTCGGATGACATTAGTCCTTTTACAGATACACAGATAATTCTAAACAGATTGTTTGTAAAATGTTGCATTCAGACTTTGAATAAAGACATCAGTCATGAGGTGCTCTTGTAACTCTTAGTAGTGTAATGATTCAATACAGTAATAAAACAATGAAAACAATACTATTGAATTAATTCAGTATAAGCATAAAAACAGTGACAAGATAACACTATTGAAGTCATTCCATATAGTAATAAGAACAATATTTTCAGGTGATACTATTGCATATTTATTAAGCAATAACTATCATCTGGTCACTATTGTGAAGGCTTTGTTTGCATTAACTTGTTTAATTCTCATGAAAGAGGATGGTAATATGATCTCATATTACACATGCAGAAATAGGTGAGAGGATAAATAGTTTGCCCCAGGCACAAAGATAGTAAGTGACAGAGTCTGGCATTTATAGCCAGACATTCTCACTATGGAACTCAAGGCTTGAACAGTAATTTCCATGGCTCCCTTGTGAGTTATAGGGAGTGGTACCCTCGTGTTCACTTTGCAGGTTGTGGGAGCTTTCTCCAGGCAAGTAATGAGGTGACATCATGGTCCATAGCCACCATCCTTCCTCTCATCTCATCACTGCTCTTAGCACAGTGCTCTTGAACTTAACAGGAGCTGGAAGGCTTTGCCTTGAGCTTGGATGTGGTCACTTGTTAGCAGGGAAAGGCAGGCATGCTGCAGCCTGCCTGATACTTTCGCTCCCTGACACCTTCATACAAAGTGTGTGTCACTCATCCTCTGCTTCTTGCGTCTCCCCCTTATTCCTCTTGTTTTTATTGCATATGGGGCTCTTCTGCTTTTTGGTGGTCATCTGTTTAGTCTTATCTCCTGAGTTTTCTCTTTCAACTAGTGCTGTTATTTTTGTCCCTGACCCCGTCTTTGGTATTTGTGTCACTTGTAGTTGTTGTATATGCCTCTCTATTAAAAAGAAATCTTTCCACTTCTCCCTCCCCGCAAGGAGAAACTTTACCAAAAAGTTGAACTTGAATTTGATTAAGGTAATGCAAAACACATGAGGATATTCTAAACTACACTTCAGAGATGCAGTCAGCAACATACAGACTGTGAGAGGACACTTTACAGGACCCAAGACGGTTTCTTTAAGCTTCAAAGAAAGAAGTGAGGCGCATATAGGAGGGAGAAAAGAGCGATGGAAGCAGGACAGTCCAGATTAAGTAAAATTTGAAAGAGAATTGCAATGTGTGCACCTTCTACAAATCTTTAGTCAAAGAAACTTAAAAAATGGATTACAAAATTGAATACTGTTGTTTTTAAAAAGTATTCTAAAACTTTTTATATGTGGTGATAATGAAACATTTATAGATGAAAAGATGTATCTGAAATTTTCCTCAAATTCCTAGGGGAAAGGCATGGATAAGCGGCTGTGGGTTGATATTCATTGAAGCTGACTGGTAAATACATGAGGATTCATTACACTATGCTGTCAGCCTGTGTGTATTTGGTAAAATGCTTGTCTAAAATGGATGAGGATTTGGGTTGGATCTCTGCAACAGACAATAAAATATGCATTCATGACCCTTCTTAATCTATACACACTCCCAGAATTAGTAAAACAGCTCTCATTTTTAAATTGATCCTTTGTAAGGAAGTTTTTTTTAAACTGTCCACTTCGTCTTGGCCTGGTTAAGATTTTACTCTTTTTGTTGTTGTTGTTTTGTTTTGGCAGTTAAGATTTTTTTGACAGAGCTTTTCCAGGTAAGCCGAAGTTTCTAGAAGCAGTTACCTTAAGCATCTGTCAGGAGAGTGTGAGCAGATTGGTTAAATTGAATGAATTAAAGTGAGGCAAAATCAAGTGGATGTGAACCTACTGGTCTTGCACTGAACATCTGCTGCTGTGACAGGCTCACAAAGGTTACGGTCACTGACTTACCTGAGTTAGCTCTGAGGGAGCAGGTGCAGAACCATTTGCTCCTTTTGTCCTGCACCTGCTGCACCTCAGGTAAGTAGAAGCAGCTGCTGGATGCAGAATAGCATTACCCTGTAGGTGGGTCTGGAATGATCCCAAGTACTCAGCCCTTTTTTGCTTCCTGGTTTGTGATAGCTGGTAGTTTTGACTTGGCATCACAAAGGCGGCACAATAGGTCATCTTGACAAGGCCCTAAATTCTTTGGGATTTTGACTGCAGTCAGTAAGACAGTCATGACTCACCGCAGCTGATCAGTGAACAGAGTTTTTAAAGCCAAGCTGTTGCCATGAGGTACTTACGGTCCTTTTCCTTTTCCCTTTTTTTTTTTTTTAAATTTTAAAGAGTAAAAGACAGATAACATAGTAATAGGGGGATTTACCGAATTACAGACAAAGTAGTAGGACATTATCAATGGTTGTTGTTTTACCTATTGGTATCTTCAAGATAGTTTCTCAGGATAACAGACAAATAATAGTGAGTTACAGACAAAAATGGTAGGAAATTATTAGTGGTTGTTGTACTATATTTTGGTTTCTTCAAAATGGTTTCTAGAGAAAATAGAGCTATACATGAGTGATCAATTAAATAATCATTGACTTTTCTCAGTGTTTGTTGTTGGAAACACATAGTAATAAACATACATCCATTTACAAAATAGCATAGGAGCAATACAAACATTACAGAGTTATGGACAGATTGGTAGGAAATTATCAGTGGCTGCTGTAATACATGTTGGTATCTTCAAAGTGGTTTCTCAGGAAAACAGAGATATGTAAGAAAGATTTAACAGGTAGTTATAGCCTAAGGGTTGTGAAAAATAGCATATTACCTCCTCATCAGTGACTGCTTTCACTGAGGTGTGACGGCTGGAAGGCAGGCCAGGATTGAAAAGAAGGACCGAGAGACTAGCACCAGTGTCCAGCAATAGGCCATTTACTTTTTCTTCTATAGTCATGATTATGTGGGGCTCCTCCTTGGAGATAATGGTCTGGCCAGAGGGAGAAGGCAGAGTATGCCCTAGACCCCTTTATTCCTGTTGGACCAGCTGGTAGGAGGGGTCTGAGCTCTCGGGCCTTCACTTCAGAGGGCAGACTAACCTCTAGTGCTCACCTTTACAGTCAGGGCATGGCCCAGGGGTCTTCTTAGGGCAGTCCCTCTTGAGGTGGCCTTGCTTTTGAGAGAGGTAGCAGATGAATGTAGTCATTGAGTTCTTCCTGGGGCCCCAAGAATCAGACTTAGGGTCTGTTTCTCTTAGTGCTGCAGCAAAGGCAGCTGTTTTTTCTCAGTCTCTTCGTTTTCTCTCCTTGGCCTCCTCCTTGGCACAGCTATAAAGTACTGAGGAGGCAATTCTTACTAACATCTCAAGTGAGCTATCAGGGGCAAAAGCCATTTTTTGTATCTTTTTTTTACTATCTGGGGCTGACTGAGTAATAAACTTATCTTTAAGAATAGTTTGTCCCTCTACTGAACTGAAATCCAGGGAAGTATGCTTTATCAATGCCTCTTGTCTAAGAAAGCAGAGGGGTGTTCTCTCCAGCCTCCCAGTGCATTGGGACCCCGCAACCACTTAATGTCCCCTCCCCAACCATCATCAGGCAGCAGGAACATGTGGCTGAAGTCCTTGGCCCCACAAGTCAGTCTCAGCACCATCAGGTGCAAAGTATCCCAAGCAGGTAACCTAGACATGTACCTTCTCCACGAAGGCAGTTCTTCAGAATCTGAATATTGGGAATCCATTAAGTCTCGGTGCAGACCTCTCTGGAGCTCCACTCGCTCCTCCACTGCAGCCTGTACATTTAGGGGAAGAATGGCTTCCAAGGGCTCTCCCCAAGTATTGTGCAAGGTCCTCCTTGTTTCCAGCTCCTGAACGGCTCTCGCGTCCCCAGTCAGCTTGACCTGTGAGTCATCGGGCGTTGTCTGTACTCTCATGTTCTCTGAGTCCTTGTTCAGCAGCTGCTCCTCCACTGACTCCAGACCTTTCTGGCTCTCAAGGGCAGGGCCAAGAGTGACCTGCTGTGTGGCATGTTTTCCCAGGAGTTTCTCCATGTGGGTATGGTTCATGCATTTCTCCGGGCGGGCCTCCATGGCCGGCATGGGGCAGGCCAGTTGTGTCGGTGCTTCTCTGTGGCTTGGTAGTTCTCGACCGCATGGCAGCACGCATGTCTCTGCACCGCTTCCCGGGCGCTTGCTGCCTGCCTCTTTCCTTTTTCTTTTTGGCCTCAGTGCAGAACAGTAAAGTCTGGTGCACCTGGCTGCTCCACTGTATGACTGTGTTTCTTGACATATTCAAGTTAGATCTTATGCTTTCAGGAGCTGCTTTTCAGTAATCATAATAAAGAGTTGGGGATATATGTGAACAGATATGTACCTGAAGTACTGCACTGGAAAGGACCGGTTGTGGAGGGAAAATAATATAAATTCTAGAGTATGTGTGTTTTTTTACATAATTTGTTGCTCTAGGCATAGCTACAATTATTGTCATTATTGCTAAATTTTTCTCTCTAGAATACCTAATAGTTGAGTTCTATTTGTACTTGTATTATTTATTATTTTTAATATAAGTGTTATTTGTACTTGACTTCTATTTTCAGATGAGTCATTTTCTTCTGTTTGTAAAACCTGTGTGACTTGGGATAAGATAGTTAACATCTGTACCCTCACTTACCTGTTTTGCAAAGTGAGGATAGTGATAGAACTAACTCCAGAGTTGTGCTCGGGATCAAATGAAGAAATAATTTATTATGTTATTATTATCAATGTATAATTATATTACTACTACTGTAGTGTAGAACTATAGTACTATGTAATCAGAAAGATTGTGTGTCTCTCTGGCTTTGGATGTCTTACTAGAACAGAAGTTAGCATTATCTCATACTTATTGTACAGTCCTTCTCAAGTCATTCAAGTAGTATGACTATAAGTGAAATAATAAATACATAGAACAGACACTTTTTTTAGACCTTTGGGTATGTTATGGTGTGCTAATGATATTTTAATCAGAGGGAGAATGAAATTGTCAAAGATGTTGTATGCTAAGCATCTAAAATATTACTTGCCAGTCTGGTGTAGTAATATGTAGTGTAGTATATTACTGACCTCAACTATTTGATTTTTTTTAAAAAATCAGCTCAACTATTTTTAGTCGGGTTTGGTAAGTCCATATATTTAACACAGTTTTTTTCTTACTGTAGCATTTGGGTGGTCTTCATTGTGATAAATTGGACAGTGTTGGACATTGGAAATATTTGCCTCTCAGTCTACACCCTATATGCATTTTTGGTATGCTTTCAACCACATAGTGCACAATTCTTCATGTGGCCTCAGAGAGAAGTCATATTAACATCTGAAATTTTTAAAAGTCTCAAATCTATACTGTTTTGGTTTTAAAAGAATTTTGAGTGATACTGTTTCATGAAATCTGCTGTTCAGAGCCATAAATTTACCATGTGGGGAAGTTTGAGTGTCGTAGGCATAACAACTGCCCTCATGTTTATAGAGATAACCATTATGCTAATTTTTCCACCAAGTTATGAACTTTTAAACTTTTATTTGGGCTGAATAAAAATAACATATAACATACATAATGTAATATGGCCCACAGTGGTGAATTTCCCAGAGGATGAATAAATGTTAGTCTTGTCACATCCTCTTAAAATCCTTTTGGCTTTCTTTTAAAAAATAATATGTTGTAGATAAAGTTGAAGTTCTCTATCATCTTCTACCAGGTCCTCTTCCCTTGGTTCTTTATCAGAAATAAAGGCTGCCATTGATTTGGTGTGTATCTTCTCTGTATGTGCATGAGAGAGATAAGTTTATAATATTAAGAAATGGTTTTAGGCAGGTGTGTATGTACATGCTTGTACTCATAGCCCTCGGCTGCATAGAGAGTTTTAAGACGGACCTTGATGACATAGGGAGACCTTGTCTGAAAAAACAAACAAAAAGTCCTCATACTTTCAAATACTTTTCAGATTTGCTCTTTTCACACACTAACTTAATTTATAGAAGTTTTCATGTTGGCCCATTTATCTGTTTTGTTTATTCTGAGTGCATCATATTAATTTATAAAATATTAATTTGGTGACAGACATTTGGTTTGTTTGCTAATTACAAATGATGGAATTACAGTGAACATCTTTGTACTTACTTCCTTTGGCACATGTGTGAAAATTACTTTGGATACATTATAAGTAAATTTCTGGGTTAATGAATGTGCTTATTTTCGACTTTATTACTGAAATGTGTCCTTATCTATATCCTTACTAAATGATTTATTTTTAGAATTCAGAATCTAAAGTGTCTGTCAGAAGAATGAACATAAATACTTTATATCCTTGTGTGTAGATAATACATAGTGTCATTCAGTAGTGTTTAACACAACTGTACTGATAATTTTCATTAAGCAAATTCCGGATTTGCAAATAATGTCTAACATCGGCAGCTGGGGTAAGTCTGCCACATCTCCATCTCTTTATCATTGTTAAACTGCTGCTATTTATAATCATTACTGGAAAGAATGGAATGGCTTGCCGTAATAATCCACCCTACCACAAGCATGATGTATGAAACACTCGGGTGCATTTATGACCTCATAAAAATATGTTAATAGTCACTGCCTAAAGATGCGTTTCTCAAATTTTGCTTCTCTCTATATTGCAGTTTTTTTTTGTTTTGTTTTGTTAAGCAGAAATCCGACTCAGGACCTTGCACTTGCCCAGCAGGTGCTGTCCCCCTGAGCTATATCCTCGGCCCTATACATTGCAGTTGTTGGTATGCTTCTACTTACAGCTTTGTCTCCAACACCGTGGACCGTCCATACAAAGTGGTACTATCTGGGACAGTAATTAAAAGGGAGCCCTGCTAGATAAAATGAAGGGATAGGGTTGGAAGTGGCTTTTTCTTTTAAAATACTTTTGAAATTAAAAATGATGTGAAAGAACAGATAAGAAAGTCTTGGTAAAACAAATTAGTGCATTTGCGTATATCCATTTGGTTTATGGTGCATATTTTTACAATTGCTTAAATAAGTATTTTTTTCATTGATAAAGAGCATGTTTGAACCAATAATGATGTTTTGAGCTTTAAGGTTTAGAAGCAAATGTATATTGATGTATGATTTGTGAACTCATCAAATTAATTTTCAGCTAGCCTTTCAATTTAGTTTAGGTTTCTGTACCCTGTTGTGGGAGACTGAAAGGGCTGGATGTCACTAAGTCGGGGGTGAGGGGCTGAGGGCTCCCTGGGGATGCTGCTGCCTCCCTCTCTCCCTGCTCCTTGCCTTTCTCATCATAAACCTTTGTGCTCACAGGGAGCTATGGCTTTGGGACCCTGTGTTGTGTCCATCAGTTGCTGGGGCTCAGAGGATGCTCTCGCATTATTATCTATCTGTGCTTGTGTCTGGATCCATTCAAACTGCTATAACAAAATACATCAGCTTGGGTAATTTTTCAATGGCATAAGCTTATTGTTCACAGTTCTGGTCAGTCCAGGTACAAGTGCCAGAAGGCCCGGTACTGGTGAGCACTTGCTCTCTTCTTCAAGGATGATGCCCTCTAGCTGTGTATTCCATGGGGGAAGGCGTAAAGAAAGCTCCTTCAGCTGCTTTTATAAGAGCATGGATCCCTACGCCTTCATGCTCTAATATCGTCCCCAAAGCTCCATCTCCTCACACCAAGAAGACCCGGAGCTATAGCCTTTGATTAAAGATGATTCAACTATGGCAGTTTGTTCATAAAGCAATTAAGTCAAAGGGGACATCATGAGAAAGAAGCTGCATTTTCTAGTCTGTAAAGATGCAGAGTGCAAATGTGAGGAGGAGGAGATAGAGGGTCAGATAGAGAACTGATGAGTATGAAGGCCCTTACAGGAGAGGACCCAGTGCTTCTCCAGACCAGAGCAGGGCGAGACAGTTTTTTATATGCTTTCACTTGCAGCTTTGTCACTTGCAGCTTTGTCACAGTCCTCCTGGACTTTGGGAGTCTGGTGAGCAGCTAGAAGCTTCAGACATTGTTTGGCTGTAACAGAGGACAAAGCAAGTATTTATCAGAAAGGCCCTCTTTTCTGTCTCTTTCCAACCAATTTTCCCTGATATTCAGGTAATAAGTCTATTTTTTAAGTGAAGGACCACAATATTACCCAAATGTATAGGGTACAAAGTGTCCTTATATGTAGAAAAATGCTTGGATTGAGACAAAATATTTGTTTGTATTTAGTTATTTTACAGAGAATGTCTGCTGTCTTTATTTCCTATAATAAACATGAATTAACTTTTCCTACTTATAAAATAATTTAAATACATTTAGTTATTTAATTAATTAGAACATATTTTGAGTCATTAAGAATGCATTAAACACTTACCGAAGTTTGGATTATAGAAATGATTAAAGTTAAAGATCTGGTGGATTGGTGAAGTCAAGTTTCTGGATCCGTAGGGAAGACTGACTTCGAAGCTAGTCTTTCTGGTGCAGTCTTGAGCTCTTCCCAGCTGTATATTTTCTTTATGACAGCTGCATTCCATAAAGGGACACTTCTTAGGTCTTCCCCCACCCCCATTTTAGCCTGAAAGAATTTTATTTCATTTTCTTCTGTTTGCTGTCTGTCTCTTGTTGATTTCTCTGTTTTTGCTTGTCTTGCTGGTCCTTCTGTATCCCTCCATAGTTTCTTGGTCTGTAGTTATGTAGGACATTTCATTCTCTCACCCCTCCCTTCTTTCCTCTGTACTGCCCTCCCTCCCCTCTTCTATGATGTTTATAATTTCTTATTGTTCCTGAAGACTTTTTAGCCTTCTTCAGTTAGGAGATGCTGAATGATGTTTTTAGGCAGACTGGAGAACCACCTGGAACAGATTCCTTAAATGTGATGGTCATCCTGATAGTGACCTCCAACTTAGTCTTCTCCTAGGTCCTCCTCAAGAGTGAGCTCATTTTACAGTGGTGTTGCCATTCCAAAGTGACCTACTTTTGACTAATAACTATTTTTCTTCATATCTGAAATTACATGAAAACAAAACTCAGTTCCTCATTCTAAATACTATGGATTAAATGGGATTAGAAACACTTACTGAGAGTACTGATAAACCAAACATTGCTTAAATGCTTTCTCCATGAAGATTATTAAATAGAATAACGTTTTATGAAATAAATTATATTTCTGCATATTTACTTATTTTATATTCAATGAGATTCCCCATTAAAATAATATGATGAAACCTATTATAAAATGATTTCTTAATTTGTTTTTTCAAAATATCCTACGCTAAAATTAACATACTCAGTGGTTCCTTCTCAACAAACTACTGCGGCCAAGGGGTATCTTTGAAGGTGCCGCTAAATTCTCTTACTGAATTTTATATTTTATTTGTATAGAAATAGAGGCAGGAGGCTATATGACTTCCATATATGTTTATAACTACAGTCCTGTCACTTAGTGATGAGGATATGTTCTGAGGAATGTATCACTAGGTGATTTTGCTGGTGTATAAACATCATAAAATATATTTACACAGCCCCAGATGGTGTAGCCTATTGCATGCCTATGCTATCGTATATGGGATCCGTTGCCATGCGGCAGAGTATTGTCCTGTGGTAGAATTGGTGACACAGTGGAACCAAAATACCAAAATAGTTTCTCAGTAACTTTTTAGTTCTTTAGTTACCACATCACATTGTGTCCTGTTAATGGGTTGTTATGTTTACAGCAGTGTAACGGTGTACCTTGTGAATAGAGCGATGCTTTTTTTAAAAAACATTTATTGAGGATATAATATTTACCAAGTAGAGTTGCTAAACAGTTTCTTTTATTATTTTTTTTTTCCTTTTTTTTCCAGTACTAGGAATCGAACTCACGACCTTGCGCTTGCCGGGCAGGCGCTGTGCCGCTGAGCTAAATCCCCAGCCCCAACAATTTCTATATTGTCAATTCTATTTTTACTTTCCCAATATTGTGTGAACCCCATTGGACTGGGGAAGAAACCCAGGTGGAGAGGGCATGAGAGATTCAAGGCAGCATCAGTGTTCACTTTGATGAACACACTATGTTAGCTTCCGCTCTGATTATGTGCTCAGGGCCTGGAGCTACTGCCTGGACTCAGCTCTGTGTACCCTAGAGAACAGTTTATGGCTCTACTTGACCTTCTTAGGATGCTAGTCCTTAACTTCTTACCCACAATAACTATTATTCCGAGTAAGTTTGAAATTACTCTCTTCCTGTTCAAGTTACACTGTACAGAATTTGACACATGGATACTACTTTATGTATAATGTGGCCCAATCCTCATAAAAAGTGATGGGAAACATAGCTAGGATTCTAGTAAAGCCCATTTCCAAGGCTAACGTGTAAAATGATGGAAAGTAAACCATTTATTTTTCAATGATTCCTGCCATTTAAAGCATAGTCTCTCCCATTGCACTAGTAAAATACTTCAGTGCTAATAATGCTACCTCTTTTAATAAGTTGTCAGAGGCTCAAGGCTTCTATCCTGATCAGCACTGTCACATAGCCTTTGTGTTTTCACTTGAAATGCCACATGCTCTAATGCGGCATGGAAATCAGAGCACTGGCTCCTTAAGGAGATGTCGCTGGTGGTGGATCATGTATGGGCTACTGGAGTGATTAAGGCTGCTGCTGAATTTAATGATGAAGCAGAGTGTCATTAGCTATGTGTGCATTCAAGGAGTTTTTCCTTAAACATCTGCTGCCTTGTCAGAAATGTCACATTTAAGCAACACCTGTATGGTAGAGTCATTTCTAACTTTCTCTTCATGGAATCACCTTGTTTTTCATTAATGGATTTCTTGATCAAGGGTTAAAACATAAAATTTCTTTTTTTCAAAATCTTACCACAGTATCTCTGCCTAATATACTGTGAAATGTAAGAAAATGGACCATGTTCCTTAAGGAAATCTTTTGTGAACATGCAGTAGAATATCTTATTATTGTGTAAATTTTTTCCCAGAAGTTCAATATTAAATTTAAATGAAAAATCACTATCCTAAAGGGTGTATGTAATTTATAATAGTTTTTGTAGCTATTATGAACTAAAAACTCAATGAGACATATCCTTTCATATTTATGATGAGATTATGTCCACTGGAGCGCATGTATTAAAATATGGGCACTTTTGTACTTCTTAAAATCTAGAGAAGACAGCCTAGCAGTACTTGTGTATGTCTAGCGGGGGGAGTGAGAGACAAGCTGGTGAACAGAAGCTGCTGAGAAGCAGGCACAAGTTATCGCATGCAGATGTGTACATGACACACATATGAAGATAGAAGTTTGGTGATTGTGCGTCTATTTGCAATGTTTTCTGACCTTGTGCATATTTTGTTTCATGTTTTTACTTCATCATAATATGTATAAAGAAAAGCCAACAGATCTTCAGTGTACAGTTAGATTATTTCCACAGTGATGTTATGAGCACCCAGCCTGAGAAACAGAACATCCCTAGCAATTTAGAAAGCTGTTTCTTAACTCTCAGCCTTCCATTCACCTATAGTAACTGATGTCCTATGTGTGACACCATGATTAAGTCAATGACCAGATTAGGGATTTTGAATTTTATCTTAATAATGGTAAGTCACCAAAAGGCTTTGGGTAATGAGAGGACATGATATGATTTACATTTCTAAAAGATCAGTAGTGGCATGAAGAACTAATTGCAAGGATCCAGACTGTAAGAGGAGATTTCAGACAAAAGGCTATTTGAAGAAACCAGTTGATGGTTTGACCTACCACCATGATAGTGGAGATGAAGAGAAATGGGCAGATGCAAGACACACACACACACACACACAATGCATTTAGTAGATCAAATACATGGAGATATAAAACATAAGTAAGAGTAAGGGAGGCACTAATATTTCCCAGGTTTATAGATAAGGTACAATGTACTGGATTCAGAAGACTGGAAGAAGCACATTGAAAGAGGAACATGTTTGTGTAAGAAGTTCTAGAGTTAACATTGGACATGATAGTTTGAAATGACTAAGACATCAAAGGGGCATCACAGGGCAGTTGAATAATGGCGATATCTGGAGTTTGAGAAAGGAATTTGAGACTTGTTGATATGCAGATTGTATATAAAACAATAATATTGATGAAATATCTTAAAGATGTAGTATAGAGTAAAAAGAAAGAATAGTGTTGGCATATACAAGGCAGGCAGCGAAAAGGGGAAGGTTATACTGAAGCACTAAGAGGAGGATGGTCATTGGCAAGGGGTTGATGGCAAAACTCGTCCAGGAGAGGAGGGATATGCTCAGTTGTGATCTTAGGGCTTTTGTCCAGAAGTAGTAAGTCATCCATTCCTCTTTTGTTGGCTTTGGCTGTCATTATATTCTATAGACTGAATAATAGATGTAATTGAAAGTTACTGAGTTATGAAGGAAAATGGGAAAGTCTGAATGTGGAAGTTCAGGGTGGAATAAATTATTTCTCACCCATCTTTCTGCTAGACCTGTTTACCATATGTTTGTGCCAAATTTCTGTTTTTCAACAGCTGAACTAGAAAATAACCTCCCTCCTTCCTATTTTCTTCCCTTACTTCCTGCATTTGCACATGCACACACGTGTAGATGCATGTACCTTTAATGCTGAAAATCTTAATTTTGATTTCAAAGCTTTTCTGAGAATGTTAGTCTTTGAAACACTATCTCCTTTAATCTTTCCAAGCATCATTATATGGAGATGTATTCTTGAATAAAGTGCTGCTGGAATTGGTAAGTGCACGTTCATTACTTTACTCAGCCTGAGTTCCTTTGAGAGTTTATAATTGAACATTAGTAGTATGCATCATTTTAGAAGTCTTCAGAGATTGATCTTGATGTTTCTTCTTTTAGCTTTGCTGCTTTTACAGTTCTCCTTATATATTTATTGAAGAAGATGAGAGGAGATTCTACGTCTATATGTTTTAGTTTGATTGCTCAGTCATAATTGTACTTTTCATATATTTGAACACAGTGAGAAGAGGAACGAATTCTTGTGTCAGAAGAGCTTCTTTTAAATAGAAAAAGTCTTGTTTCAAAATGTTTATAGCCACCGCAAGAAACAAACTTTCAATCCTTGTGTGTGTTTATATCACAGGACAGAGTTGGACTTCCTTTATTTTTTCATGATAAACTTTAATCCTTTTAAGATTAATGATTATAATCTGAAAAATGAAAGGAGAGGATTCTGGGATAATGGCAAAGTAGGAAGCATCAGGCATCTGTTTTCCCACCTAGACAACAAATGCACTGTCAGATCCTGCCTGATGTAATTAGTTTGAAATGCTGGAATCTGTTGAAAGCTTGCAACTTTCAGGGAAGGCTTCCATGGTAAATTGTGGTCAAGTTCAGTTCTTGGCCTAGTAGCAGCTACCCACTGCCACCATTTAGCTCTGTAGTAGACACACATTCATTTCAGGAGTAACTTGCATGCAGCCCATAGGAGCTAGGGTGGGCAACAAGAACTCTGCCCCCAAAGTATTAGAAAACTGTGCTTTCATGCTAGGGATATAGCTCAGCAGCACAGTACCTGCCTGGTAAGCACGAGGTTCTGAGTTCCATTTCTACTACCAAAGAAACTTAGGCTCCAAATGCTGCCTGCATTTTCTCACCACAGAGCTACAAATGAAGATGTGCACTGCTATCGTACCACTTCCATTATTGTGAGACCCCTTCCTATCTAGTTAAAGCGAATTCCCGGAAATTTAAAAAACACAACCCTCTTTCATTTCTCTCTTTTCTCCTTTTGGTGGTCAGATATTAAAAATTAAGACATTCAAAACCAGCTACATACAGAAGGGAAATTAGAAAGCCACTGTACATTGCCAAGGAAAGCTACAAGCCAGAAAGAACAAAACTAAAAACAACAATAGCAGCAAAACAGTAAAGTGTGTTTCCATATGTTTGATTTCCATATGTTACAGTTTGGATCCCAAATGCTGCCCAGGGGCTCATGTGTAGAAGGCTTCTTCCCCAGAAAAGTGCTGTCAGGAGGTTGCAGGACCTATAAGAGGTGCGATCTGGTGGGAGGTGTTGTGGCCACTGTGGGATGTGCCCTTGAAGTGTTAGGGGGACCAGTCATGAGGTGAGAGCTTTGTTCCAGCACACACTCCTGCCACGAGCTGCTGCTCGTCACAGCCCCAAAGCAGCACGGACTGCTGGTCGCAGATGGAGCCCTCCCCCCAGTGAGCCACAGTGACTTTCTCTTTCTCCCTTAACTTACCTCAGACACTTCTCACAGCAACAGGTAGCACACGAGAGTTACCACATTATTAAATTCAAATATCCGGGAGTCCCGAGTTTAATCCCCAGCACAATACATACATACATGAGTCCATAAATAAAGTAATTGAGATGATTCAGGACCACAAAAATGTTTCCATCATGAAATATAAATGTTCAGTTCTCAGTAAAAAATCACAAGGCATATAAAAAACACACACACAAAAAGGTTTTTTTTCCCCAAAGGAAAAATGTAAAACAATATGCATAAAGATGTAATTTTGTCACATTAGTAACTGAAAGGATTGTGGGCAGAAATGTACAAGTTCAGAGTGTTTTATGTTATTGAAGTTAAGCTGGTATAAATTGAAATTAGAGTGTTATAACTTTAGAGTATTAAATATAATCTATATGGTAACTACAAAGAAAATACCTATATGTCAGAAGATGAAATAAGAAAGGAATTTAAACATTTTGTTCTAAAAAAAAAAGCCTAACCACACACACACACACACACACAAAAAAAGCAGGAAAGGGACAAAAACGTTTAAGGCATTTAGAAAAATAAACAAAACTAAGCAAAGTAAGTCCATCTTTATCAGCTATATACACAGGCTACAAGATAGAAGAAAATTCTGACATGCACTACAACACAGATGAACCTTGATGTGGTATGAAATGAAATAAACTGATTACAAAAAGAAAATACCATCTAATTGCATGTATTGAGTACTTAAAATCATGTAGACAGAAAGGAGAATGGAGGTTGCCAGATACTGGCAGAGGGGGAATGGGGAGCTATTGCTTAATAGGTGTAGCATTTCAGCTTGGGAAACTGAAAAAGTTCTGGAGATGGATGGTGGTGATGGCCGTACAAACATAGGAATCTATTCAATACTATGGAACTATATTCTTAAAATGATGAAGGTAGTTAATATGTTGTGTGCATTTTGTCACAATAAAAATATTGGAAAATAGTGCTCTGATGAATAAATAGGAATCAAAACAACCCTGGGCTGACCTCTCACAATATGGAATGTGTATCATTCAAGGGTCAAAGCCTAGCCATGGTGACTTATGGGACATGGGTTTGAATCAGAAACAGACCTTGCACCACGTAAGCGGTGCAGATAGAGAGATCTAGGCAAGAGGTGATGAGTCAGGAGGCCATGCGGGACAGCTGCCAAGGAAAGTAGTGGCGGTCAAGGTTATGCAGAGCTGTGGAGAGCTGGGCTGCTGTGTCTCAGTGACTCTTGTGGATTTGTTGCTAGGCATTTGGCTGATGACAGTACCATTACGTGGGACTGGAGCTGGATACAGGACCATGAGGGTGAGCTGGGCCCTGCACATCTGTTTTGTCACCTCCTCTACCGATAGTGACTTTATGCAGAGTGGTTAACTCCTGCTTCGCTCTGCATCTGCATCTCATGTGAATTCCTCTAGAGAGTAGTATTCACCCAGAGTGACCCAGAGGGTGCTCTGCGGATTCCAGCTCAGCCACGAGACATGGAACAGGCAATGGAATCTGAGTAGCACCACCTCCTGAAAGTTGTTTTGTTCTCCATTTCAAATACCAAAATTATTAAGTGGAGATAAATGTTAAAGTATTTTTCATCAGAAGGCAAATGACAATATTAAACATGCAAAGTCAATTAGAATTGAATAGTGTCTATATTTATTACATTTGGGTGGACCTAGGTGCATTTACTTGAAAATATTTAGTGTTCATTGATATCATCATCTAAGAAAGATAGGAATTGCAAATATAAATGTAACTTGGCAATTACAGTGAGTTATTTTTCGAATCTTGTAGGCAAATGCACAGGCACAAAGTCTTGGATGTCACATGATCTAGATTCTTAATACTGGTGGTGTCATAAACCCGCCTCTTCACTTTGCACAAATATTTAATTTTTCTCACCCTGGAGTCTTTATGAAGATTAAAAGAACTAAGGTATTTTGAAACTATGAATCCTTGGACAATCTTCAGTTATTACCATGTGTTTATGGAAAAATGTTTCCTCTAGTTGAGAGGGTGACTTATACAATAAACATTTTTATCCTAAGTAACAATCTTCTGATGACTAGATTCCATATTATATGAAATCTGATTTATTATAGCTTATCCCAGAGCAATAGTGATATGACCAAATAGTTGATTATAATTTAAATAATTTTAATTCTTGGCTATTTTTCTAAGAGGAATTTTCATTCATATTTTCAGTGACAGTATTTGTTTTACTTCAGTCAGGAGAATATTATCCATTTCATCATTGCAGTTACACGCTCAGGTGTCTTTGTGCAGTGTATCTGAGTGAGTGCTCCTGTTGCACCCATTTTGATGAATTCTCTAGTTGTCAGGATGTTCTTTCATTGTTGGTGCATTTTCTTCAGGATGAACTAAAACTACAAACAGCATAAATTAAAATCCTAACATTAAAAGAAGCTATTTATGATTAATGTGTGTTTGTGTGATTTGTGGATATGAAATTATATATAAAATTCTCCTTTTGAGTTTAAGCATTTATACAATAGAGTTCAACTTGTACAAAGCTCAGAAATCTTTCCACACCTCTGGTACAAGAAAAAAGTTGGGATAAGCAGAATGAAAAAAGGGACCAAAAATAGCCCATTCTGTCCAAAGACTATCACGGTCAGCATCTTTTAGAATTAATCCAACTAGTCTTTACTTTTTCTCTGTAATTTAGTTTTGTAAACCAAGGATACTTTGCTTTAAAAGGCCTCTAGTCGTATCTAAACTATTATTGCAAATGCAGTCCTCAGATTTATTTCAGTGCTTTAGGTACCTTGTTTGAAATCCACTTAAAACACAGATTTTATTTTAATGTGGCACTTGCTTGGGTTTGCTTGTTATTTTTTTCAGTATTGGAAATATATTTCAGTACTTTGAGCTGCAGCGAGATTACCCACAAATCAGGCACAGTTCCCACTAACAGTCTCCACTTGAAGGGAGAAAGATTATTGCCCTATGCGAGGGAGGTTGAGAAACCTGTGGCAGAGGTCACACCCTCTGAGGCTGACTTCAGGTAGCATCAAAGGTGCAGAGCCAGATGGGCCAATAGGCAGGTCCTCTCTCTACAGCAGGGAGGCCTCTGTGACAGCATACTCTGAGTTTAACATATTTATACGGGGTAGAGTAAGTCCAGGGGGAAGAAAAAGTCTTACTAACACAGAGCTCACACCCATTCACACCTCCCTGGAAAGTAAGCACTGTTTGTGGTTATCTAGTCCTCTTCTCATGTGCTAAGTTAGAGAAGCATCTGTTATTTATTTCTCAGCTTAGATTTTCACTATATAATCCTTCCTTGTATTTCTTGTATTAACAGATCTTCATGTATTCTTTGTCCTCATCCAACTCATAGTTTTTTCCAGTGGAAGTACTGGTTTCTCTTCAGTCATAAGAATACTACTCGGAGGCTGAGGATTTAGCTCAGTGGTGCATTGCCTGCCTGGCAAGTATGAAGTCCTGAGTTTGATTCCCAGTACCACGCCCCCCAGAAAAGAATATTACTCATTTCTATCGTGTAGTTACACTCTCACATGTCTTTTGACAGTATATCTGAATGAGTACTGCCATTGGATCTGTTTAATGAATTCTGTAGCTTTCTGGTTGTTCTTTCTCCTTGTTGCTGAATTCTTCTCTAATAAAAGCTGTCTTTGATAAGCAGTATCTGGACCTCTGATTGCACACATATACATATAGCTCTTCAGGCCTTTGAAGGCATATATCCATGGGTCTGCACACTTGGGACTTGTTTGCATAACTGGTACATCAGATAATTCTTATGGGGGGAATTTAGGTAACACTCTCTGACTTTGAGAGTTCTGTGTGGCACTGCAGCCCACATACGGGTATGGTGCCAGTTTTCACAAATAAAAATACAAGAGACTTGTGGGACATAGGATACTGAAGAATCACTCGTTGTTTATATGAAATTAGAATTTAACTGAGTGTTCTATCTGGCAGGCTTACTCATGGAAGAAAGAAATTAGTGCTGAAGAAGTAGCTATTTGAAATTGTTGCCTGACAGCTTGCTGAGTAACCATGAATTAACCATGAATTAGAGTTCTTAGGGATTGAAATATGACCATCGCTTCAAGCTCTTGAGTGCTCTGATTTGCTGGCACTTTTGAAGGAGTGTTATGGTTTGTGTCTAGATGTCCCCTCAAAGCCTCATGGGCAGTCGTGGGGCTTTTGCTGAGGTGGCTCAATCTGGAGTGTATGAAGCTGGGATGAAGGTGGCATGATTAGTAAATCAACCCACTGATTGGTTTAGCATAGTTCTGGCTAGGATTAAGGGTGTAAGTGCTATGCCCACCCTTGGGTAGGTGGTCTGCATACAAAATAAAGGACAGAAAGCATCTCCTCCCCCCATTGGTTTTGCTGTCTTCTGCTGCCATTAACTGTTATACCTCTACTATGTGCCACCCGGCCTTGGAGCCAGCCGATTGTGGACTGAAAACTCTACAAACTGAGCTAAATAAACCTTTCCTCCTGTAACTTTGGGTGTTAGGTATTTTTCTCAACAATGAGAAAAGTAACACGAGGAACATGGTGTCATGGGGTAAATTGTGCCACTCTCATATTCCTACTTTGAAGTTTTAACTCCAGATAGAGTGAAGCCTTGTTTGGAGGTAGGGTGTGTCAGAAAGGAAAAACAAGGTCAGTGGTAGTGGATTCTAACCGAGTATGATTGTGTTCTTATAATGAGGGGAAATGTGGAGACAGACATACGCACACATGGGGAACCCTGTGTGAAGATGAAGGCAGAGGTCAGAATGATGCTCCTAATAGTCCAGGAAGCCAAGGATCGCCAGCACCTCATCCTGCACTAGGGGAGAAACTGGTTCTTCTCACAGCCCTCCTCCAACCAGCAACCAAGCCCTTGGACCTGTAGCTTCCAAGCAGGAATTTCCCTTGATAATACCACTAAGTGTAGTTCTTTATTAGGGCAACCCTGTAAGAGTGATTAAATGACTTATCCTGAGCTAGCATGCTGTTGGTTAAATTTGTATTTACCAACCTTTATTAAATATGGAATATATATTGATAATAATCAGTTTTGTAGACTGTCATATGTCAGGCACTTCATGTGCATTATCTGATTTTTTATCTTCACAGGGAGCAGTGAGTTAGTCACTTGTCTTAGTCCATTTTGTTTACTATCATAGAATACTACACTGGGTAATTTATAAATAATACAGGCTTATTTGGTTTACATTTTTAGAGGCTAGGAAGTCCCACTCTGCAGGCCCATATCTGGTGAGGTCTTTCTTGCCTATCATAGCATGGCAGAAGGTACTACATGGCAAAAGTGGACATGAGAGGGCCAGGTATATAGCTCAGCGGCACAAGTGCCTGTCTGGCAAGAGCAAGGTTCTGAGTTTGATTCCTGGTACAAAAAAACCCACAAAAACAGACAAACAGAGAAAGCTGCACTTGCTTTACAAATAAGCCCACTGTCATGGTAACTAACCCAGTAGTGTAACAATGACATTAATGCATTTAGGAGGGAAAGCCCTCCTGACCTGTTCGCTTCTTGACACTGTTGTCCTGGAGGTTGTTTCCAACATAGGAATTTAGGTGAGTGTGTTCCATAGCAGCCCTGTTCAATAAGTACATTTCACAGAATTATGTTTTGGTTTAGTGAAATATTTGCTACTGAGTGAAACCAAGAATCGGGTTTAAGTCTTTTGATTCTGAGCCCTGTTCTTTACTCCTTCCAAGAGTAAAGCATCGGGGCTGGGGATTTAGCTCAGCGGCAAAGCACCTGCCTGGCAAGCGCAAGGTCGTGAGTTCGGTTCCTGGTACCGGAGAAAAACCAAAAAAAAAAAAAAAAAAAAAAAAAAAAAAAGAGTAAAGCATCTTTCCACAAGAAAGATGGTTATGAGTTGTAAAATTCCACAGAGAGCTAAATAGGGAAATAAGGCTATTTGTTTTCGTTTGCTCTATAATTTTATATATTGTATATAACATAGAATTTATATATATGTAAATACACATATAACAGTTGTCTTTTATGTAGGCAAAGTTACCCTAAATGTTTGTTCATAAATTTTATCAAGAAATAACAATTTGATACAAGTAATGTTTAATATTATTAGCACTTTTTTTTTTTTTTTTTTTTTCAAATTTTGTCTTTGGACCAGAAGACATAAATTTAATTTCTGGTGTTTATCTTCTTGTTTATACTGAACATTTTCCCTGAAGGATTGCTGGCAATAAAATCTCTCTATCTTTCCCAGCTTCTGAGATTTGTGGCATAGACTTTTACCCTTTGGGTTTTCACTGTGGTGTTTCTGGCCCAGCACTTCAACAGTTAATATTTGCTTCACGGATTGCAAAGGAAGATTGCCCACCAGAGGTGATTTCTGGCCTGCAGAGTGTGTGGTTTCTGAGATTTATTATTTTTGTGGGGTGGAGAAGTTTCTCCAGGCTATTTCTGTGAATGAGAGATCAAAGTCAGATGGATCTGACAACTTTCCTCTGAGAAGGACCACCCAATAGTTTGATAGTTCTTGTGTTTTTCTGCCACATGGTGATTGATGTACCCACGATCCACTGCCATTTTGTTTTGAATAAACATGCAGGAAGAAGCCCCTGTCTACTATTGATCTTTACCAGGCAATTTTATTATTTTTTCATTCAGAATTCATAAAAATGTCCAGTGTTTTGCCCTCAGCCCTTCACCCCAAAGTTTCTATTTAGCTATTGTTTGTTTCTTCTTCCTTCATCTGAGATGAAGTTCAGTTAAACCTGTTTGACTTTCCTGTCTGGATGCTAAGTAGCAGACTTTCTTGGACAGGGTCTTGGGGTAGAAGGCCAGGCCTCTCTGGAGATGAAATTGATCTGCCCACTGCAGATGAGAAGATTTATGGTATGTTGACCCAGCTTTCAGTTACTAAGCAGGAGTGAGGCATGCAAGAATCTAGATACATGCGTCTTGTAGGATACGTCCTGATGCAGGAGTGGCTGAGTGATTCAGGTTATCAATGAAGTCAGAGGCACCTTATCACAGCCAGAGAGTCCAGTAAGCAGGGGACAACAGTTCACAGCCCAAGTGGTCAAATTAACTGAGGACTGGACTTGATAGAGAAATTCCTGAAGATCTCTCTATCCATCCATCCATCTCTTGCGAAGGTCAGAGGTCACCTCGCTGTTTAAAGAGGCTGTTATAAGCACATGCCATCTTCCCAGGGAGGCCTTCTTTATTTTCCCTCCTCTAAAACAGCACCTGCCATCATCATTGATACGTCTACCTTTTATTCTCTTCCGTAGCTTTACTCTTCATCATAAAAATTTATCATGGTCTGAGCTACTTCATTATGTGTTTGTGGTTTTCTTTTTCCCCTACACTTCACCCGAGCTCATTGCATATTTCTCCAGCACTTGGATGGGACCTCCTTCTCTTTGCTGTACTTAGAGAACCTAGAACAGTACCTTACACATAATAGAAGGTCAGTAGGGATTTGTCTTTGAATTTTGAATGATTGTCTTCATGACAGAAGTAATAACTCTGCCTGGCTGTTCCTGAGTTGTTTTTCTAAAACAAGAAGGCAAATTTTTAAAAATTTCTGTTACTTCTACATAGAGCGGTAGTTTCCTATAGTTGATGTAGCACCTTAGAACATTTTTAAAATACAAGCATTTGAAGTTTTCTATATTTTCAGTGTGTAAGTTTTTTCATAGTTCCAGTACTACCTTGACAGAATTTAAATACCAGTTTTTATTGCTTAGGTATTGCTTACCTCCAACCTCATATACCATGCCTGAACGTTGTTTTAAACTTACTTTACCATCATGGGTATAAAATTGAATATATGGTAATTTACTTGTATTCCTTCTTATGGAATTTTCTTGATGAAATATTAATGGGCTTCCCAGTAAGATGTTGTTACATCATATCTATTAAATCTCAGTCTTAATCTTTGGCTCACCAATAGGCAGATATATAAAAGAAATACATTAATTTGTTATTAGTTGGTTTATGTTTTAAAATCACATATGTAATGGAAAGTTTTAAAAGAAGTGATAAGAACAGACATCTCTACCTGTTTCCCAGTCTTAAGATACTGTATTAATGAAAGTTTGCCAAAGAAGTGGACCAATTGAGCTAATTATTTGTGTTTGAAAGAGATTGTGATCTTAAGGAGTTGAGGAATTGGCTCCATGTTTGTGGAAACTGGCAAGTCTGAAATTTTCTGGGAAAGCTGGGACAGGCTAGAAATTTTAGCTTTCTTGAGTCTGAAGGCTTCTTTTGGGAACAAAAGCCTTTTTATTTTGTATCTTTCAACTGACTAAAAAGAAGCTCACCAACATTATGGAGGCCACTAAGTTCCTACCAGTTGAAATGTTAATCATACCTGAAGGTTCCCTTACAGCAACATCTTGACTGGTTTCTGACCTTACAGCTGCGTACCATAGTGTTGCCAAGTTGACATGTAAAACGCAAAAGATTTATACAATCTGAAGAGAAACCAGAGTATAAAGTTGACATATAAAAACTACCCATCCCAGGTACTGTATGACCCACAGTCTCACCTCTGATCTTTACTTTAGCAGAATGCAAACTTTGACCGCACGAAAAGATATACAAAAAGATTTATAGCAGCTTTATTTTTAGTAGTTCCAAACTGCAAACAGCCTACTTGTCTTTAAACAAGTGACTAGATAAACTGCCATAGCCGTACAATGAAATACAACTCAGCAATAAAAAGGAACAGGAATGGATATGTGCACCAGTGTTGTGATTGTCTCTCAAGAGCATTACGTTGAATTAAAACTTTATCCCAAATAGTTAGGTACTATATGAATCTACATGTAATATTCTGGAAGTGACAGTGTTAGAGAACTGAAAAACAGCACAGTTGTTGTCAAGGTTAGAACTGGAGAGAGTGATGACTATAAAGGAGCTCTGGGGAGTGTTGGACCACTCTCTGTGCCAGCTGTAGTGGTGGTAAAATGAATCTGTACTGCACTAAAATGTATACAGCTATACTCCATACCTCATTCAGAAACGTGAGTTAGTGGGAAAATTAGTCGAATCCAAATAATTGAGTTAACAGAATTGTGTGTCAGTGTCCTAGCCTAAGAAGTGATACTGTGGGTATATAAGATAATGTCATTGGAGGAACTTGGGGGAAGGGAAGTCTCTCTTATTTTTACAGCTTCTATGTGAGTCAGACTCATTCCGAATTAAAGATTTCTTAAAGAGTAGAAAGAGAAAGGAAAGATCTACAGATACTAGAGAAATTACTAGTAAATCACAAGTGGGTAAAGGGGCAAAAGAAATAACAAGAGTAGGAAAGTCAGTAAGGAAAGAGCTTCCTGAAGAGGGGTGGAGTTAAGAAGTAGTGAATGGGAATATTGGATGCAAGGGGCTGTGCCTTGTTGCAAACTTGGGAAGTTTAAGCCTTACCCTCAGGGGAGAAAATAGAGAGCTTTCATAGGATTATTAACTAGATCAAATCCAGTGTAATTAAAAAGGACATTTATGAAAAGCACATGCAGGAGTTTGAGAAGCTGTGCTTAATCCCTAAGCAGTGGTAATGAACCTATGGCGCGCGTGCTGCAGCTGTTTGTTATCATTGAAAGCTCTGCAAGGTGTTCTAGGAGTATTAGTCCATTTGTGTCTTTTGTTTTTTCTGGTGGTTTGATGTACTTCATTCCTATTACAGGCTTCCATCACAGTAAGGTCTTCCTTCCAAAGAAGGACTGCTGGTACTAATTAATAGAAGGAGATAGTATAAATAATATCTAATGCCTGTCAAGTGAAAAGCCTTTTGAGGATGCATTCATTGAAGTAATGAGTAAGCAAAAGTGTATTATACAGTGGGTGTTTGCTTGATGATTGCTAATGATTATACTGTTTTCATCAGACACATTTGTAAGAGTTTGAATAGACATACTATTGTCTGAATGCTTGTATCTCCCCAAACTTCCTGTATTGTTGAAAGCTGATCCCCAGATGATGGTATTAGTAAACAAGGCCTTTGGCAGGTGATCAGGTCACCTGCAGTGGGATGAGTGCCCTCTCAAAGAGGGCCAAGGAAGGCCTCTTTGACCTTCTACCAAGAAGGCGCCTGGAAGGTACCATCTGTGATGAACGGGCCTTACAGGCACCACAGCTGCTACGCCCTTGATCTTGGCCTTCTCAGAACTGTGAGAATACTAATAAGCTACCTGTTCTAAGGGGTTTCTTTAGTAGCAGCCTAAGCAGACAATACCATCCAAATAGTGCAAATGTTTCCTAATTTAAAGCTTTCTCCAGTAAATGTGCTTGAAAACAATTTTAAAACATAGCAGAATCATCATAATAATATTGAACTTAATTTTTTTGGAAAATAGGATTATGATTTTGGTACATTTGAGGGATGATACCGCAGTAACCGGGCCGCCTGCTTTCCTCCTAACTAAGAGCGCAGTACATGCTCATTCTTGCAGATCACAGAAATGCACGAAGAAGAGGTGAGCGCTGTGAAATTTTGTTTGTGTGCTTCTAATCTTTTCTCAGGTACATAAATACACACTATTTATTTTGGCTGGGGTTCTTTTCCACATTTTAGTTTCTTTGTTTACTCATATTCCTATCCTTATAGTTTGTACACAGAAGGCTACATAAAATGATACTTGGCAGGGCGTTAGGAAACACCGGTCACCAGACATGGAGGTGAGCTCGAATGCCAGTACCTAGCATTCACTGGCATTTCTACCTGCCAGGAGTGGCTAGTGGTAATACTGCATATCCTGGTGTGAAATTTCACTTCTTGAGTTACAGCAAGTGTTCACGTTACCAAAGTGGTTCTGCCTGGGACACACACTTAATGATGGGAGTGGATTTCTGTGAGAATGAGCAAACTTCCATGTCAGTAGTCATATGTGTACTGTAGGCAAAAGGCAACAGGAACGGAAGGAGGCAGATTTAAAGGATGGAATAACTAAGGTGGAGTGTGGGTCAGGATAGGCTTCTGAAGCACCAGTGATACCTAACTATTTAAAAAAGTAAACGAACTTAAAAGGTTTTGGAACTGCTAACACTGCAGATTTTTAAAAATCTTTGTTACTAAGTATACTTAAATCATGATTGGAGACATTTCTATATCTAAGATTTGATTAGTTTTAGAAACATCTCTTTTCTAGAATCCCAACATAAGCAAATCAAATAAATATAATTTTCTTTATGTTAGTGTTTTCTTTATGTTAGTCTTTACTTGGTCTCAGCAGTTTATAACCATGTAAAGTTGGCATTAGTAGTGGTTTCTGAGTGTCCAGTATTTTTTGAACACTTGCTATAATCTGAAGAATTTCCAGCCTTAGGAGAAACCACCTCTCCATGATAGAACTCAGACAACTAATCTCCCAGTGCACAAGAATGTGACCAACAAATCTCAAATTCTGAAATGAGCAAGTTCGACTAGAGTCCGTTTTGCTAGCCACAGTGGCAGCCATGATATCTAGGATTTTGATGTCCCCTGCTTTGTCCTTGTTGCCCAGAATTGCTTTCGACATTCTAAGTCTCTTTTGGTTCCATATGAATTTTAGGATTGTTTTCTCTAGTTTTGTGAGGAATGTTACTGCTATTTTGGTTGGGGTTGCATTACATATGTATGACAGTTTTAGAAGTATGATCATTTTCAGTATATTGATTCTGCCTGTCCAGGAATAGGGGGTATGTTTCCATTTTCTGATACCTTCTTTGAACTCCTTTTTTAGGGTAGTATAATTTTCATTTTAGAAGTTTTTCCCTTTCTGGGTTAGATTAATTCCTAAGTATTTTATTTCTGGATGCTAATGTGAAAGGTGTTGTTATCCTAATTTTTCTCTCAGAGAGTATGTTTTTGGTGTACAAGAATGCTATTGACTTTTGAATGTTGACTTTGTATCCTGCTATGCTACCAAGTTTAATTATTAATTCTCCAAGTCTTTTGGTGGACTTTTGGGTCCGCTGTGTAGAAGGTCATTTCAGCAGCAGATAGCTGTGATTTAACTTCCTCCTTTCCTATCCGTATTCCTTTTAGTTCTTTATCTTGTCTAATTGCTGTGGCTAGTATTTCCAGAACTATATTGAACAGGAGTGGTGATAGTGATCATCCTTATCTTGTTTCTGATTTTAGAGTTAAGGCTTTCAGTTTTTGTCCATTTTGTATGATGTTGGCTGTTGGTTTCTCATAGGTGGTTTTTATTAGATTAAGATAAAGACCTTCTATTCTAATTTTCTTTACTGTTTTTATCATGAATGGATGTTGGGTTTTGTCAAACGCTTTTTCTGCATCCACTGAGCAAATAATGTGGCTTTTGTCCTGCCTTCTGTTAATGTGATATATTACATTTTCTGATTTGCATATATTGAGCCATGCATGTATCGCTGGAATTAATCCTACTTGATCATGGTGTATAATCTTTTTGCATTCTGTTTGCCAGTGTCTTATTCAGGATTTTTTATCTATGTTCATTATAGAGATTGGACTGTAGTTAATTGTAGTACCTTGTTTTATAAGACTTATAGTATTTTTTTTTACACTTTTACATCTGAATGAAGACACATTTTAAAATTGGTAGAATTTATAAGTTACATGAAAGCACTTTTTTGTCATTTTTCCTTAATTCATATTTTTATTAAAAGTACTTTACATTACTGGAGTCTTGGATTCTATACAGTATAGTAATCATCTTTTTAATAGACTTACTCATAAGTGGTAAAATAACAAATTGGAAAACACTAGAACCTCTACCACTACTCACAGTATTAAGGCAAAGATTTTGTTTAGAAAATTCTATGACATTTTGAGGGATATTTATACTCTTTCTCTTCTATGATGGAGTGATGACCTATCTAAAAGTAGGGAGAAATGTTAACTGTCTAGACATAAATGATAACTGTCAACATAATTTCCCACAAGAATTTTAGAAAAATGAATCCATACATGTTGTACCACATTGTTCAGAGAGGTTTGCTAATAACCTCATGATGGTTCTCTGCAGATTATTGGCCTGGAACGATACTTCATTTTCGTTAGTAAGACAATGAAAAACATAAACGTGTATTAATGTATGACATCAGCGTAGGAGAAATTGGTGGCATCAACACTATAAAAGAATTTAAAATGTCAAAGCTTTGATCAAAAGCATCAATAGATATATAGTATGTTGAACTACAGAGTTGTTTATGTAAAGAATTAAGGCTTGGCACTAACTCAGCAGGGAAAGTTTGGGTGACACCGGTTCTGTCAAGAATATGTTGTTCTGGTAAGTGTTGATGTCACTTTGGGGTGTACTGTGTAAGTATTGAGAAATAATTCTATTCCATTCTGGAGAAATTTAGTGAAAATAGGCTGGGAAAAAGAGACCTCTGACAACAATTAAAAGAAGTTGAAATTGTTTGACTTGGACAGAAACATCAAGAGATTAGGACTTACAAGGAGAAGAGGTGCCAGCTGTTTTCTGTTTTTATTAGGACAGAGTAAGAATGAGTGGCTATTTATGAAAAGAAAGTGTGCACGTAAGTTGTCTTAAAAGAACCAGAAAATAACAGGAGCATCTTGTCTTAGAAACTTGGACTGCAGTATGCAACTGCATCTGATAATAACTATATGTACCCATGTCATAGATATATATTGGTATATGTTGAATGTCTTCCATAGAAACGTCCAACAGAAGCGTTAAATGCTGACTCCTGTTTGAATGCGGGAAGCTAAACTGGGTGCTCAGTGCAAGGTTTTGCTCTTGGTTCTATCACTTTTGTGAACATAGATAGCAGGCTGAGACATCTTGAGAACTGGGAAACCTATATTATATTTTTTCAGTGGGTAATGTACCAGGATGTTACATACACAGGCAAGAGCAAAATAGCTGTGCAGAGTTAGTCACCCTTTGGTGTCAATTAACCTGACCTTCATTTCCAAGTGTCTTTTGAATATTGCTTAAGAAATGTCGAGAAGCAAGAAAAGGTAATGGTGTTCATATTTTGTCATTATTTACAGTGTATTATGTATACATTATAATCTGTCAGCCAACTTTAATTTCATAAGCTATTCATTGTGTTTAAACAGGACCTTGCTTATATTAAATATTTATGACAGTCTTTGGGATGAATATGTTAAAATGGCAGATGGGGTCATTTTAAATATTTCCTTGATTGAAGGCAAGGGACCCTCTTGTGAATTTATAGTCTTCTTTCAACAAAAGTTCACAGTATCTGGTAATAACCCATGGAAGGAAGAACCAAATTCCCAGCACTGTGATTACAGAAAGCAATGCCTGCATACAGGAGTCATGCTTCAGGAACTCCTGTTTTGGAATTGTTTGCAAGGGCAATGAAGAATGGTAAACAAAAATGTTTGCAGTTGTATTGCCTATTAATAATTCAATATGAGTACACCTCTTTTGCACTAATATTATTTTTTAATCAATCTTTAACCGCAGTAGCAAAGATAATTGGAAAATAAAAATTGTGATCTATGTTGGACAGGAAGATGTACTGTACACTCTATAATTCTGGTACATGGCAGATATTTTGGGAATTATGTTCTAGGCTTTTGAAATGAGAGATGTGTCTTTTTGTTTTACTGTTTGCTGTCTACCTTGGTAAATGCTAAGTCTGAATCCATGAATAACAGTTATGCCCTTCCCCCAGAGAGATATCTTTTCCTATTTAAACTGAGAAAAACTATACATCTTTAGTTACATATTTTTTAATACTCATCTTGACCTTTAGGAGCTTTATGAAATATAAAAATTAGGTCTGTTAATTTTAATTATGATCTTAGAAGATTATATTTTACATTATATTACTTGATTTTTTAGTAGTTGGAGATTCTTTCAGGGGGATTGGGGTTCTTTTGTTGTTTTGTTTTGTTTTGCCTTTTGGGACAGAGTCTCATTGTGTGGTTTGGGCTGTTCCTGAACTCACTTGAACTGGCAGTCCTCCTGCCTCAGCCTCCCAAGTGCTGGAATTATAGGTGTGAGCAACCGTGTCTGGCCAAGAGTCTTTTTTCTTAACCAATTTTTTTTTTTCCCCATAAGTGACAGCTTACATTTGATGTAAAAAGGAAATGTTTGGCCCTGAAGATCTTACTGAGCTTTAAACAACTATTTTATTAATGTTTGCTGAGAGCTTTGAAAGTCTCAAGCATAGGAAATTATGACTCTTGTAATACTTAAGACCCTTGTCACACGATACTGGCCATCGTCAGCTGATGGAGCAATGATTTTACAGTGGTACAGAATATCTGAGAATGTGTGGGAGCCATGAGTAAGCTGGTAATTACATTTTGCGAATAATTGATCAACATTTATTAAGTGGGCATATGAAGAAACTGACTTTCTATTAGCCACAATTGCATATCTTTACTTTAAAAATGTTTCATTAGGGCTGGGGGTTTAGCTCAGTGGCATAGCACCTGCCTGGTAAGCGCAAGGTCGTGAGTTCAATTCCTGGTACCGGAAAACAAACAAACAAACAAACAAACAAAGTTTCATTAGGCACACCTATATCATGGCATCTTAAACCATAGTGTAGGAGTTTTTCAGAGATGTGCTTCCCAGGATCTATGAATTGCCTGAAGTAGGAAGCCACATATTATGTGGAGCTTGTTTTCAGAAGGGGCTCCATAGCTTCTGTCAACTCAGTGGGTAATCTCTAACCCAAAAAGCTACAGCTAGAGAGCCTGGTCTGTGTTTCTTATTTTTCAAGTGAAGAAATTGAGACCCAGTGAGATCAAGTCATTTATTTAAAGTGAGGCTACATTACAAAAAACCACATTTTTTCTACTGTAGGCTGTACCTAATATTTCTAAATTTTTAAATAAATTAGTGCTCAGAACCTGGAATGGAAAAGAAAAATTAATTTTTTTTTCATGCAGAAACCTATTCAACTCAAAATACACTTAAACTAGAGTGGTAGATTCATATTATCTTAGACTATTGCGTTGAGTCCCATCTGAGTTTGAAGATGATTTTCATAAAGTTGGTCAAGCCATGAACAGTGGCTCGTGTCTGGAATTATAGCTACTTGGGAGGTTGAGCCCAGGAGGATTGTGAGTTTGAGGCCAGCCTAGGTTACTTAGGGAGACCCTGTCTCAAATATAAAATGGTTAGAGATGGTCAAAATAGGGATTGTTGTTTCGAAGCAGGCAGCAAGCAAGCTGATTTAATATTTTAAGTTTTTGCTGTCCCATACCTAAAGGTCTGCCCTGTCCACCTCAAGTGTCAACAGCAGGTGTGTTCCTGCCACCTCCCCATCCCCATGGTGGTGGTGGGGGGGTGGGACTGAGGGCTCCTGCTAGCCCTTTTCTGGTCATCAGCAGAGGAATCAGCGTCTCTTTACTGTCTCAGACTCCAAAGAATGCAAAGAACAAAGGCTTAAAGATAGCACATTATTTTTTAAAGGGTACCAGCTCCTAATTCATGATTTTAATGCTTGTTTAAATTCCCAAGCACTACTTTTTCTTCAGTTTTAACTTACCATCATAAAGTTGTTCTATAAGAAAATTCTTTTATCAATTTGATTTGAAATTTCTGGATCAAAAGTATAAGTGACTTCTGGATTTCTTTCCTAACAAAAAAGTACCAAGAGAAGTGGCATAAAACAACAAATGTAATTTTGAAAACACCTAATGAGTTAAAAAACATTCAAAGCAACTAATGAAAGCTATTTAAGATAAGTCAGTTGAAGTGGTTTTAAGCATTTATTTCATTGCTTTTTTAATTCCTTGACTTTAACACCATGAATGTGAATTTGAAAAAATTAACTTGATTTTGAACTCTATAAAAAGTATTTTTTGTCTTTTAATTAACTTTATTGTTTTTTAAAGTCCTGCGTCAAGCTTGGTTTTGTGCTTGGGTAGTTCCCATTTGCAAGTGGGGCAATTTCTGCATATAGGTCTGAGCAGGCTGTGACACAATTATCTCTTTTATTGTAACTTTACTGTCAAAGAAGTAGTTTTCTCCTCCAAATGGAAATTCCAGAGTATCTCAGATGCCTTAGTAAACATATTGTCATTCCTTATTTCCAAAGGCAATAGCCCCTGGCTCAGCAAACAGAACCCATACTGAGACCTGGAATGAATCCAGCCCCCTGGATCCTCTTTACTTTAGTATCTTACAAGCATACGTAGTAATAACGATTGCTGGTGTTTATTGTTCACTCTGTGCCAGGTAGTGTGGGAACTGCTTTACACTGGCTATCTCATTTAACCTTTATATCAGTCTTTGGAAGTGTAAACATTATCATCATCTTAATATCATAGCTGCAGAAGCTCAAAGTAGTTAAGGCTACCTAGACGACCTAGCAGGTAAATGGTAGAGTCAAAACTCCATCCCAAGCTAACACATAAATCACTGTTCCAGCCAATATGTAAGGGCATACATTTATTATTGATACCTGTGCAGTTTATTTTTGAAGTCATTTCAGCTTAGAAGAGTTGTTATATATAAAACCTTGACCTTTTGCCAGGTGTAAAGGTTTGTGTTGTGTTCCTTTTTCTGTTTTTGTTTTGTTTGTGTTTTGTTTTTTGTGATACTGGGGATTGAACTCAGAGCCCTGTACATCATCCTCATCCTGTATTTCTTCATTTTTGAGCCAGCATTCGAGCTGAGTTGCCCAGGCTGATCTTGAATTAAAATCCTCCTGCTTTAGCCTCCTGCACAGGTGGAACTACAGGCTTGCTGCACTGTGCCCTGCTATGCTATGTTCTTTACAGGCACATTTGCTGTTGTTGAATTGTGCTAATACAATGTCACGATGCCTATTTGATAAATAATACAATAATACTGTACAGCAATAATTCATATAATTTGCATATACAAATTATAATGTATGATAATTATAATAATTTGTGTATACAAATTATAATTTGTATAATTTTACAAACAGTAATACAAATAACAGGAAATACTAATGTGCTTGTTTCCCTGCGTACTAAGAGACAGAACCAGCGGAGGCTCTCTGCTAATAAAACTAATCTGTTACTGATAAGAACTACTCAAACAAGCTACCCAAAGGGATTTAAAAGTGCAAGTAAGTTATTTTATTAAACATGTGGTGATACTTGCCTCGTGACCTCTGATTATTTCTAATTCACCTTTTCCTCTTCCCACAGTAGTAAGGGAAAAAGATTATTTGGAAAATATTTCCCCTTCCTAGAATGAGCATTTCTCTCCTTTGTAACCCATATTTTCTTTCCTTTAGCAAACATTAGTTGAGATGTTGTCATGTGCTATAGTCACTATGCAAGTCACTCACCAAGTGAGTGTTTTTAAATGAATAAAATACCAGCCCTTCCTTAAAGGACCTCAGAATATTTTCTGAGCAACTGTCTAGTACTTGCTTTAACTTTATAAGTAGAGGAGTTAAAATTCATGTATTAGTTTCCTATTGCTGGGACAGAATACCTGACACCTCTCTTATTTTGGCTAACAGTTTTCAGGAGTTGAGTCCATGGTTGTTTAGCTCTAAGCAAGAAATGACACAGTGGAAGGAGATGGTGTCCAGCGGAAGGAGAGAGAAAGGAGGCAGAGAGGAGCTGGGGACAAGAATATAGTGTTTCGGATCACACCCCCATTACCCGACTCACCAAACCAGGCCCTATCTCCTAATAGCATTCAGCTATAAATTGGATTGTATAGTGACCCAGTGATCTAATCACCTTCCAAAAGCCCTACCTCTGGACATATGACATTTTTGGGGGACATTGTAAATCTAAACTGTAAAAATTCATAGGGTCTTCTGTGTATTGATTTTATCTTATAAATTATAACCACACATTTAATGTCCATCTCAAACACCAAATTCTTTTTCTGTGCATTAGTGCCCATACATAACCATAAAATCTTGGTTTTGCATTATATACGTATCTCTCCCAGTTTGTTATTTCTATTGTGTGGTAGAAAACATACACAGTATCATGGTCACACGTGAACCATTTCCAGGTAACTTCTAACAATGTGGAGCCTGTGTTCATCTTGGGAACAATAAATGGCAAAAATGAAATGATCGTGTGTTAACTGAATTAAATTGAATTCAAAGGAAGAATTCTAAATGTTTTTAAAGGAATGAAAATTTTTTTCTCTCTCTTTTTAGGATGTGGTACCTACATATGTTTCAGTTGTTGCATAAAGTATGCTTGTCAGGGTCCCCCAGTCCTACGTGTCTCCCCATATCTACTTATCAGAATCTCACCCACTCAGCTTCACACCTGAATGTTTTTACATGCTTTATAGGATAATAGCACTTTAGGCACATTTCCTATAGGTTTTGTTTTATGTAAGTATAAGCAGAATAAACTTGAGATTTTATAAAAAAGAAATTATAAAGGTAGGTCCCTTCCTCACAATGTGTGAGCTCTAACGGAAGCTTCCATGTAGAGTTCTGTCAGTTAAGTCTAACCAAGGCCATCTGGCCCAAGCCCTTACTGAACAGAAGGGAGTTTCTTCACCGGTTCTAAATGAGGATGAGACTGGATTCCCCAACATCAAATTCAAGAGTCGTCAATACTCTAACTTTTTAAAGAGACTAATTTCTGCCCCCTTTTTTTTTCCTTAGAGAAATTAATTTCTTAGCCAACACTAAAAAATGTTTTCTTAAAGAAAAATGGATGGCATGTACTTTTCTTAGTTCCAAAGTGACCTCTTTTTTTTTTGATGAATTCATGTAATCCTCACTGGCCTCTCCTAGGGGTATCCAGCAAACAGTATTAACTTTTATTACATATTTGTTACGAGCTAGACTCTGTGCACCATTTTCTTGCTACTATTGAATTTAATTGTGTTATTGAATTCAGCAGTGAAATGAGGTAGTTATCGCTTATCCTCAGGTCAATGAAGTAACTGGCTCAGAGTCTTTGAGTTAATCAGCAGAGGAGCTAGGAATCAAAACCTAGTTGGCTGGATTTCAAAGCTCTCTGCATTGCTTCACAAGGGAGTGGAAGATGGAAGGCACAACTTTCCACTCTGAGTCACAAAAATCCCATGCCAAGAGGCTACTTTTTTGAAACTGTAATCAGCAAAGTGGCATGGATTAAAAGGACCTTCTTTAGTTGTCCTAAAGAAAAAAGGGGCACCTCTCCAATGTACAGCAGTTGTTTACTGTGTGTGTAAGGGTCCTGTGCCCTTCACTTTAGACCCACAAGATCATTGCTTTGGTTTCAGAGATTTTTCCTTATGGTTCTTATAGCCTTAGAATAAACCAAACTGATGTTTATACCATCAGAGTTACTCAGCCTAACAGGTGACATTGTCAGTATGAAAGCTGGGATGGTGGTTAATTCTTAGGAAGGGATGAGATAGTCGTGAACTAAAACAAGAGACCTAAAATTAAGAATGTCTCTACAACTGTAACTTTAGCACATTTGCCTGAATGTTATAATATATTCACTGTAAAGTCTAGAAGCCTTATAAATATATGACTGGCAGTTGCCTCAGGCAGAAATCTTTTAATGATGCAATGAGATAAAAGTAATTAAGCTACATGTAGACTGATGGGTAATTAAATCCATGTGAAGCATTTTGTAACTAATTGCTATGTTCTAATCACAGATTGCTTTCTATTTGTCAAGGTAAGTGTGTATAATTACACAGTTCTTATTTTCTTTAATCCAAAATCATCCCAGTCGGGTGAATATTTTTAAGCACTGTGAATCTTAGAATATTTGGTACATTTCTGGTATTGAGTTGATTTGCATATTTTGTCATTTGAAGGCCTTTATAGTGAAACAGCTTTTAGTGGCACTGAAAGCAATTCTTTGGTCAATCAATGCTTCTACAGTTTAGCCTCACTGGTGGTTGTTAATTTTTTTTTTTTTTTTTTTTTTTGAGTAAAAGGTAGTTTATTATTTACTAAATGCCAGTAATGTGTAGGGCACTTTATGAACCTTGGTTCTAATCCAGTACTTACAAAAAGACCACGCCTCAGGAAGTGGATTTTGATTGACACAGGAAGCCAAGTACTGTTGAGGCTGGAGGGTCACTGTATGAGAAAGTAATCTGAGCAAGGCCTGGCTTAGGCCCCTTGCCACCTTACAGCTGGGATGGCTACGACAGTTCTCTCATATGGGACTGGAGTGGATTTCATCTCTCGGTGGAGTAGCATTGTGGTTGTGGACACTCACTAAAAGCCAGCTTTTTAATACAAACTGTCACTGCCTCTATGACACCAGATGGTACTTCTTGGACGCCAGACCTATATTTTCCTTCATCTTTGTGCTGGAAGAAGCATGGTGCCTAGCACATGGAGTTCCCTCAGTTACTATTTATTTGTGGAATCTCTTTAAGTGAGATTTCAACCAATAGAGAATCATAGATTAATTTGGTAGATCTTTCTCATTTCTAAACTTCCTTTCTCATTTTCAGAGCTGGATAAAGAGTCTGTTTTCTGACCTTCAAGGCATGTTATGAAGCCGTCACATTTTCTGCTTTATATATCCTTTTTGTTAAATCAGGTGTTTCACATCATTTTTACTGCTAATGATTTAATCCCTTATAATTTATAATGAATGTTCTTTAGGCTTGGACTTCTGTAAGTGGTAATTATGTAAAAGGCCTGATTTTTCTAAGGCTGAACTGTAATATCTTTGTTAGGGAGCCAGTCACTTTTCCCTTTCATTCTTCTCATTTGTCATTGACAGTTAAAGCTGTTGTGTGTGGTGTGCAGAACTGGACTTCCCTTCTGCCAGCTCCGCACCAGGCCTGCCTTCCTACCCTGCAGGAGGAAGGGTGTGCTGCCACAATCTCATAGGGGTTTATGCTCACAGCGGACCAGTCCACTGAGGAGTTCAGAAGCTGAATATGCTCTTAGGAGTTAGGGACTAGTTGGAGGTGGGTCACTGAGGGCATGACCTTGAAGGTATATTCTTGTCCCTGATTCCTCCCTGAGTCCGCTTCCTGGCCACTTTGACTTGAGAAACTTTCCTCTGCCAGGCCCATGCTAGGTTCTGCCTTTGGGCCAGCTGACCACAGACTGAAATCATAAGCTAAAATAAACCTCTCCTTCTTGAAGTTGTGAGTGTCCAGTAATTTATCCCAGTGACAGGAAAGTGACTAACATAGAAAATAATAGAGTTGATAAGCAAAAGTTTTACATCCTTAGTCCTTTGCCCTAAAAGCCAACACTGCCTTGATCTTCTTCCTTGTGCACTTCCTTGTGTAAAAATACAGACCTACAAACTGTTGAAAAAATTGTGCAAAAACTCAGGTATGGTGGTACACACCTATATCCCAGCACTTGGAAGACTGAGGCAGGAGGATTGCTATGAGTTCAAGGCCAACATGGGCTGCACAGCAAGACCTTATTTTAAAAAACAAAAAAATTTACAAAGAGTTCACATTTGCCCTTTAACAACCTAAACTGTAATAACTTTTCCAACCATTGCACAGTTAATAATACTGGAAAAGTAACACTGGCAAAAATAGTATTATAGTTGATAAACTATTCAGATTCCACCACTGTCCCACAAATGTCCTTTTGCTTGTTGCAGGTCCAGTCCCGGCTCCCACACTGCCATTATCGAGTCCTTACTTTTGTCACCTGTGCTCGGGTTTGGTCTTCCGTTTTTGTCTTTTATCATCTTGATATTTTGAAATGTACTGGCCAGTTGTTCTATAGAAGCGCTCTGGGGTTTCCAGAAAATGGTATCACAGCAACAAGCGCTTTCCAGGGCATCAAGGCCCAGGCTGTTTGAGGTGTCATTGCTGATAAGCTGCATTTTTAGCACTTAATTAAGGTGGTGCCAGACTTTTCAGGGGGGAAGTTATTATTTTTCCTCATTTAAATGAATAAATGTCCAATCAGAAAATACTTAAAGATTATGCAAATATCCTTTCTCCTCACTTGGCCTAACTGTAACATCCACTGATGATTCTTGCCTTCAAGAACTAATTACTTAGGGGTTAGATGGTTACGTTTTATTGTCCTTCCTTTTACATGTAGTAATTGGAATTTTTTATGTGGAAGACCTGCCTGCTGCCAATTTATTTTTGCCCACTTTCATTTCTGAAAGTTTGTACGCATGGGTATTTACTTTATTGTGTACTTTATATTATATTATTATTTTTATAATTGAAATAAATTTTATTCAACACAGTAATTCATTTTCAAACATTTTTCTGAGAGAAGCAAAACTAAGTTATACTCTCTTTAAGATACAATATGGTCATACTATTTTGCTTAATATATTACATTATTATTATGATTTATTTTACTGCTAAAATTGTCCAAGATTCACCATTAGAAGCTTCTTCAAGTTGGCTCCTATGTTGTTTTGATATGCCTTTATAATTTTTGAGTACTTCTTACTTTATTTACCACAAAATATTCCAAGCTTGCTTGGATGTCCCTTAACCCCAGTCCTGGAATTACACATTTTTCTAAGGAACCCTTGTAATTTTTATCAACAGTGTTTAGAAACTAAGATTTGTCTGCTAGCTCATTGTTTCTAGAGTAGCATATTCTGGCTTGATCTTTCAGATTTCAAATTTGTGGAGTTGCCCTGGAATTAAAAGATAGCCATTACATCTCTAGGTAGACTGAGGGTCTTCAGTGATTTTCTAATGAAGCTCTGCCTTTTTACTGTTAAAAGAATTCTGCTTTTGTAATTTCAAAGAGAAAATTGATTAAGTTCATTTATGAGTAGAATTATCATGAGTAGAATTATCTCATTCTTCTGTATTTCTCAGGAACCTTTTTCTTACTGTGATGGTGGGCACTCCACACTGGTCTGGGTGTTTATGGAAGAATGTAAATCAGGGCACAAGTAGGCAACAAAGACTAAGTGACCCTTGATTTCTTTTTTACAGTCTGTTTTATGGAGCTTTTTGTTAAGTACATATAGTATATGCTAGATGTTTTCTGATTGTGTAATTTCTACTACAGTGCAAGTAAGCATTTATATTTCATGTTTATCTGAAATACGGTGACTTTCCTGTGTGTCTGCCCTGTAAACACATCTAACGATTGCAGCTGGAGGCTCTTCAGGTCATCCCTATCCTATCCTTCATGCTCTTCTTCCTTCCTGTCTTCTTATTGAGTAATTCATTCAAGCAACAAATATTTGCTCAGTGCTCACGGTGTCTCAGGCACTGTTGCATTGCAGGAGATGCACTAGTGTACAAAGCTGATGGAAATCTCAATCTTATGGCTTTCACTTTAGTTGGAGGAGAGGAGAGGCACTACATAGTACACGTAATCAAAGGTAAATCACGTTAGACACTTCTTCCCACTGTCTTATGCTTACTCCTCTCTCCCACTGCATTCGCTGAGTTAATTTTTTTCTAGAGGACACTGTTGGAGGTCTACAGTGAATGTGAGTGGTGAATTAAACAGCCTCTTTAGTGCTTCAGCATAATCCTGAACAACTGGGAAGCCCCATGAAATAGTGCAAAATAACTGTGAGGTTGTAGAATAGACAGTGAAAGTAGTTTTCATGAGGGTTTTGTAGAGTAAGTGAACTCAAGTTTGAGTTGAGGTATCAAAATACATTTTCTTAGATTTGGCAGACCTACTAGAGTTTCATAAAGGATTTAAAAACTTAATCAGCACACTTACAAAAGAGAAAACAATTTTGTTGTAACTGGCTAATTTTGGGCCAGGACAGTTTCAGTCTTGTCTTATTCTAGTGTTGCTAAAGCTTTCTTTTGAGGTTTTAGTTCGTACTTCATATATTGCCAAAATTACAGCCAACATTTTGTAGGTGTTCTCTTTGTGTCACTGAACTGACATAAGAAGAATTATATTGGAGTTCCTTCCTGGAAATTAAAAGATTAATTCTAATCCTTGCTCTGCTGGTGTTTTTTTGTATGACTTTGGACAAGATTGTCAACTTTTCTGATCTTCAGAGACTGTGTTTGCAAAATGAAGTAGATAAATTTTTTGGGCTTTTCTTACTTGAATAATTCTGTGTGGTTTTTTCAGACACATTGATTAATTACCCTAATATACTTTGTTAGACATTGTACTGGAAAAGCCCTATCCAGTGGAATCTGTGTTTAATGAACATTGTGATTAGGCCAAGGAAGGAGAGAGAGGTAGCTGTCACTCACTTTCAAGCACAAAATTATTAAAATCATATCTAGTTACAAATTGTGGAGCTCTATTTTAAAATACTGAATTTAGCTCTCTGAATTGGCCTCATATAGCAGAATTTCATAAAGATCATTTAGCTTAATTTTGCTTATAGGACCAATGTTTCAAAACATACTGCTTCATTTGTTGATTTAGCCTCTAAGTGTTTTATAAAATAGTTAAAAATGCGATCTTCATCAAAGTTTTTAAATTGCAGATTGTCATTAATGTTTTAAAATAAAATTGTTTCCACCATATTAAAAAGTCTATAGCACATAGCATTTTTAAAAAAAGTCTATCTATATCACATCTGAACATTGTGTTGTATTTGCTTGAATTGTTCTCAAAGAAAGAAGAAAATGATGCCTCTATTTGTATCCCTCCATGATTCCATTCTCTTCTTCTCTCCTCTGAAATAAAGATTTATTACAATTCCCCTCATTTCTTTTTCCAATTTTTTACTTTTTCCTGCCTTCTGGATTGAGTATAATTCCATTTTTCCCCCCATTATTGCCTATTAGCTGTAACTTTGTTTTTTTGATGTTTCTACAAGCAAATAACCAGTTTTCCCCATACCACTTGTTGAATAGGCTATCTTTCTTCCAACATGTGCTTTTGAACCCATTGTTAAAGATCAAATAGTTAAATATGTCTGGGGAGGTTTCTGTATCCTCAGTTCTGTTCCATTGATCTACATGTCTGCTTTTGTTCTAGTACCAGGCTGTTTTCATCACTGTTGCTTGGGTAGTATACCTTGAACTCTGATCTTGCTATGCAGCTGCTTTGCTCTTATTGCCCAAAATTACTTTTGCTATTCAGGCTTTCTTCTGGTTCCATATGTATTTTAGAATTGTTTTCTCTGCATCTGTAAAGTATACTCTTGGTACTTTGATTGGGACTGCATTAAATCTGTGCAGTAGTTCTGAAAACATGGCCATTTTGACAATATTGGTCTTCCCCATCCAGGAGCAAGGGACAAGTTCCATTTTCTAATATCCTCTTCAATGTCCTTCTTCAGAGGACTGTAGCTTTTAATTTTTTTTAGAGGTCTTTAACTTCTTTGGTTAGGTTAATTCCTAAATATTTTTATTTTTCTTGAAGCCATTGTGAATGGTATTGCTTTTGTAATTTCCATCTTATCCTGTTCATTGTTGGTATACACAAGTGCTAATGACTTCTGTGTGTTGATCTTGTATCCTGCTACTTTGCTGAAATTGGTTATTATTTCTAAGAGTGTCCTGGTGTTCATATCATTTGCAAATAATGATAATTTGAGTTCTTCCTTTATTACCTGTATCCCTTTTATTTCTTTCTCTTTCCTAGTTGCCCTGGCTAATGTTTCAAGTACTATCTAGAATAGCAGAGGTGATAGTATTACAGCAATTTTAGGTTTACCAGAAGTGAAGAAACCAAGCAGCTCTTGAGAAGTGGAAGGAACCAAGCTTTATTAAACTGGCAGGCCCAGACTCACTCCATACCCCAAAGTTTGTACACTGAGCTGGTATAGGAAGTTACTTTTATATTGTTTGTTAGGTAGGATGAGGGTCTTTAGTGAGTGAGTGAAACATTACAAATATTGGAACAAAGTGGAAACCAAAGTAGTTCAGGTATAACTTATGCCTCTGGTACATTTTGTGATTAGCAAGCCTGTTTATAAGAAGCAGTAGGAACACTGTGAAGTATTGACGTATTTGGATTTTGATACATTTTGAACACAGAAGTTCTTCTACAATAGTGGACATCTTTCTCTTGTTCCTGATTTTAGGGGGAATGCTTTTAGTTTCTCCCCATTTAGTATGATGCTGGCTATTGACTTGTCACAGATAGCTTTTATTGTATGTAGGTATGGTCCTTCTATACCAGTTTTTTGATAGGGTTTTTATCATGATGAGGTGTTGGATTTTGTCAAAAGACTGTTCTCCATCTGTTGATATGATCATGTGTTTTTTGACCTTGTTCCTGTTTATGTGATGTGTTACATTTACAGACTTATGTATGTTGAATCCTCCTTGCATCTCTGGGATGAAACCTACTTGATCGTGTTATATCAGCTTTTTTATAATATGCTGCATTCTATTTGCAATTATTTGGCTGAGGATTTTTGCATTTATGTTTATTGAACAGATTGGCTGATAGTTCTCTTTCAATTTGACCTTTTTGAAGCCTTCTTTTAAGATCTGTTAGTATAGGGCTGGAGCAGTTTTTAGTTTAACACCAATTTTTCACTACCGCTACAGCACTGTCCTGCTAATGATTCAGTCCATGGACCTACGTATTCCAAGGTCTTCCTTTATCTTTGAAACAACATTAAATGTTCTGAGTCTTGTGTAGCTTTTGGGATTGTGTGGCCTACTGCTGTCCCATGTTTCTTTGACCAGCTTTGGCATTCACATGCCCAGCTCAGTACTTAGTCAAAGAACTGAGGGGAAATGTCTGAGTTTGGGATCTGGGTTTCTGTGAAACTTTCTTTTCTATATTATTTAATCCTGTGACTAAATGATGTGATTTTATCATGTAACTTCTTAAACTCCAATCTCAGTGTCTATAATTTATTAAGATCATCAGACTTTATTTTGTTTCCTCCTTTTTGCACTGGAAAATGCCTCCAAACAGCAATCTAGAAAATCATGGGCTCGCCACATTTGTTTCTCTCAAGAATCACAGTCCTGCAGTGCCTGTTGCTCCTTTAAAAAAAATCTCTCTCTCTCTCTCTCTCTCTGTCCCTCTCTCATGTTTTTTTACATATATATATATATTTTATGTGTGTGTCTATTAATTTTACAGAATATTTTGTTTCAGGGACTGGGGATTTAGCTCAGCGGCAAAAGCTCCTGCCTGGCAAGTGCAAGGTCGTGAGTTCGGTTCCCGGTGCCGGAGAAAAACAAAAACAAAAACAAACAAAAAAAAAGAATATTTTGTTTCAATGTGGTATTTTCATATATGTGTATAATATAGTTTGATCCTTTCATTTACCTGTATTACCCCACCTTACACATCTGTGCTGTCCCCTATTCTTTTCCTTTTGTCTAATAATGGTCTGTCTTCTATTTTCATAAGATTGCACGTGTTAGGGGAAAGGTGATACTTTTTTTTTTTCTGATTATGGTTTATTTTAACATGATGATCTCCAGTTCATCCTTTTTACTACAAATGGCATAATTTCAGTTTTCACAGCTGAATAATACTCTATCTATATATATGCCACATTTTCTTTATCTAGTCATCTGTTGATGGGCACCTAAGCTGCCTCCAAAGCTTGCCTGTTGTGAATTATACCACAGTAAACATGGGTGTGCAGGTATACTTACAGTATGTTAGCTTAAATTCTTTTGACTAATAGCAAGGAGTGGTACAGTGGAGTCACATGTTAGTCTGTGTTTAGTTTTTTGAGGTATTGCGATACTGATTTCCATGGGGCTGTATCAATTCCCATTCCACCAGCAGTGTTACATTTCACCTGTCATCCACACCAGCACTTTCTGTTTTTACTATGCTTGATAGTCATTTGGATAGGAATGAGATAGAATTTCAGTGTAGTTTTGATTTACATTTTCTTAATGGCTAAAGTTATTGAACATTTTTTTCATATACTTATTGGCTACTTGTACGCCTTTTGAGAGTGTCTGTTTAATTCATTTGCCCAATTATTGATTGGGTTATTTGATTTTTTTTAGGTTTTTTTTTTTTTTTATTGAGGTCTTTACATATTCTAGATATCAAACTCCCTATTGGAAGAATAACTAGCAAAGACTTTCTCCTGTTCTGCAGGCTGTCTCTTTACTCTGGTAGTTTCCCTTGCTATGCAATAACTTTTTATTTGATGCAGTCCCCTTTTATGATTTTTGCTTTTATTTCCTATGCTACTGTAGTCTTACTCAGGAAGTCTCTGCCTATAGCTTCAAGTATTTCCCCTATGTTTTTTCTTAGCAGTTTCAAAGTTTCAGGTGTTATGTAAGAAACAAGTATTTGATCCAATTTTTTTTTTTTCAAATTCAGGCAGAATTTATGGTACAGGGTGAGAGATAAGAGTCTAGTTTCAATTCTCTATGTAAATTGAGGATATAAACTCTATATCTAGTTTTTTCCCAGCACTGTTTGTTAAAGAGGCTGTCTTTTCTCCAGCCTATGTTTTGTTTTTTTTTTCATTCATTTATTTTTTTGGTTTCTTCATCAAGACTCTAATGACCACAGTTGTGTGAGTTTGTTTCTGCTTCCTCTATTCTATTCCCTTGGTCTGTGTGTCTCTTTTGTCCCGTGACTGTAGTCTTTTTTTCCTACTGTGGTTTTATAGTATAATTGGAAATCAGGTTTTATGATGCCTCCAGCCTTACTCTTTTGTTTAGGATTGTTATAGCTATTCTAGGTCTTTTTCTTTTTCCTGTGCATTTTGATTTTGTTTTGTTTTTTTAGCTCTGCGAAGACTGCCATTGGTTGTTGGGTGGGAATTACATTGACTGTGTAGATCATTTTGGTAATATTGGCATTTTAACAATGTTAAGTCTGTCAGTCCATGACTATGGGAGGTCTTGCCATTGTCTAGTATCTTTAGTTTCTTTCTGCACTGTGCAGTAATTTTCACTGTAGAGGTTGTTCACTTCCTTGGTTAGGTTGATTCCTAGGTATATTTTTTAAGATACCATGAATAGAACTGGTTTCCTGATTTCTTTCCCAGCTAATTCATTATGAATGTGTAGAAAAGATTGATTATTTTTAATGTTGATTTTCTATCCTGTGCTTGTTTCTCCTTATCTCTGATGATTGTTATGTCATATACTTTGCCATTTTTTCTAGTTATTTAAAGTATTAAAGTAATTCCTGTTACCCTTTAATCTTTCATGTGCAGAAGTAGAAGTCTTCACAGTATCCCCATCTGTCCCATACTACAAATGGATCCCAGGGCTTCTCACATGCTAGAAAAGTATTCTATTACTGAACCACATCCCAGCCATTTTATTTTTTATTTTGAAACAAAATCTTACTAGGTTCCCCAGGCTGACCTGGAACTTGCAGTCCCCCTACCTCAGTTTCCCTAATAGTTGGAAAGACAGATGTGTGCCACTGTGGCTGACCCCAAATATTTCTAATTAATTAAATTTTTGTGTTGTCATTGACATAGCTGGAGTCAAAAATTTGTACTGAAGATCAGACATTCCTCTCTAGAAGCAAATAATCTGATAGGTTAAATACTGGGGACATTAAGGTAAATTTTTAGAAAAAGCACATTATGGGTGTGTGAGATTCCCACACTTATAATTTAAGAGTATGTCTATTGATGAATTATTAATTTTAACTTTCAGTTTTGTTATATTAAACAATGTGTACTGAACAGGAAAATAAGATATCAATAAAATATTAAATTATAATATGTAATGAGTGTGTAAAATAAATACCAACATTTTCAACACATACTATTTACCTGCTTACAAGATCTAAAAGAGTAAGGGTGCTTACTTCATAGTATATATACTAAAATTGGAAAGTAATGGCAGAAATAAATTCCTGTGTGAACAACAACAGTACAAACAAAACTCTACCACAGAAATAATCTTTGCTTCAATTATCCCCCTGAGACAGTCTTCACACATGACAGCAGTGTTCCATGCACAAGTCTCCCTTACACTGACAGAACGTGTGCTTAGCTTTCCTTTCCTGTTTGCCGGGCTATACTTGTCACTGCCCTTGTCTTCCTCTTTTATCAGGAGCTTCCTATTATACTATACAATGTGCACATACCAGGAAAATAAAATGTCAATAAAACAAAATATCAAATATGTAATAAGTGTTTAGAATAAACATCAACATTTTCTATATCAATTGCTGTTTGCTTACTAAATCTGAAAAATAACAACAAAAATAAATTCCTGTGTAAACTACAATGAGAATACAAATAAAATTCTATCATAACAATAATACTTACAACTTATTACACCTAAGGTAGTTTTTATACATGAGAACAATGCGTTCCATACACAAGTATTGTTTATACTGTTCACACATGTGTTTTGTTTTCCTGTCTTCTTTGGTAGGACATACTTGACATCTTGCTGGTCTTGCTGGTTTTTTAGAAGGTTTTTGTGATGTTTTACCTGTCTGTTCACTGGTCTCCGCCAGCATTATTTTGCGACATTCTTTGGCCAGATACATATTGTTCTTCCTTTGTTGTAATTGATCACTTATCAATTCCAGTCCTAATCCTCTAAGAAAATTTCTCCCTGATATTTCATGCTTGTTATTTTCTTTGTAAACTATGAAACTATTTATGCCTGACATGCTCAGAATTGAGTAAAACACAGCCACTGGCCAATGCTTTGTGTTTGAAGTGACATCACAGTTGCTGTATAACTCGTCAACAACATCTACTCTGTCTTTTGTTTCGTTGTAAAATTTGACCATTTCTGACTTCATTTTTTGTTGTGGATTCACTGTCAATCCAGTTTGTGTGCCTGTTGCGTTTTTTGAGTCTTGTTAGCAGGAGTGAATGAACACATGATATTCTATTTCTATTAGGATACCTAAACCATATTCCTGATGTACCTCCACACTGCACATATAAGAATACGATAGAAAATTATATTTGCTGCTTAAATACTTGAAGTTAATTTAAAAGTTTTATATTCTGTCAGATTTCCCTAATTATAACTAAAGAATTTCAGGTACTATTTGACTATGCCTTTGCTGGAGGCCACTGAACCTTTAGGACCAGAAGGTATTATTCAGAAAAATATTCTTTGCTTTAAAAGTCAAAGTTCTACTTGTTCTTCGTTTCTTACTTAAGTTCAGTGGCCTGGATAATGAAAAAATCCTCCTGGCTTTATTTTTCTTTCCCCTAAACTATGCTACAATTCTTTTAGTCTTGAGTTGAGATCTAGACAAATTTCTGTCCACTATCATGGTCTACTTTTTTGAGAACAGGCATCTAACTATTTTCTTCTTTCCTCTTTGTGCTGTTTTGCACCATTGTTTAGACTGCTAGGAGTCGACCTTGTTGTGATTCTTAAAGACAAAATGTTTCCTCACATCCAGCTGAAACTCAAGAGGGCTCCTTCCTAGACATTTCTGTCTGTGATCTTGCCGGGAGTATTTAAAACTACCCCACAAGAATGTAATACACTGCAGTATTAAAAAGGTAACTTAATCTGCTCCAGCAGCATTGTTACAGATTTTGGAGCCCGGAAAGTCAACTGCAATGTTTTTAGAACATACATCATCCTTTTATGGTGTTTAGTTTGTTTTTAGCTTGCTAGCTAGTATTTCTAAATTCCTGTAAAAGAACGAAAATAATACTCTTTTGGACTGTGACCTTTCCAATGAAATAAATAGGTTGCTTTTGTTTAGCAGCATATTATCAATTTATACCAACATTTTTTTCAGTGATAAGTATAATCACAGATGTCAGTATGTCTCAAAATATGTGATTTTAAAAAATTTTTAATTATATGTTTCCCTGCCATCTAGTGCCCTTTACCTTTTGATCCCCTTAATAATTGTTTGCAGTTTTTATGTCTTTTCTCTCTTTGTTTTTTAGAAACACTATTCATAATGGAATAATTGAAATGACACATTATGGTGGAAATTTTCTTTAATGATAAAATAACTAGTAGAGAAATATTATTTTTTCTAACCAGATGAAGTCAATCTTTACCCATCTTTCAGTAAAGTTCAGACATAGCAGAATCTTTTGAGATTGAGATTTGGCAAAGTTTGATATTTCAAACAGAATTTTCTTTATTGTGAGAATATTCTATTGAGTATATGATCTCTCTTTTATTGTTAACTTTTTATGTCTTCTACTTTTTCCATCTTCTATCACCTCAAATTACTATGGAACAGAGAGCGAAATCCAGCTATTGAATTTACTATCTGTTTAGTTGGTTTGATTTTTTTTGTTGTTGTTTTTTTTGGGATTTTTTTGGTACTGGGAGTTGAACTCAGGACCTTGCATTTCTGAGACAGGCGCTTGTGCCACTGAGCTATACTCCCCCACCCATTAGTCTCTGTTCAGGATAACTAGGCTGATCTGCAATTGCTTGGATAAGATGATAATAGATTCTAATAGCTAAAAATATTATTAGGATTTTCTCCTTTACAGTGTATTTCATTCCTCACCCATATTTGCTTTTTCTTTTACTCAAATTAACATTGAAAGATGCTGAATGATCTGATGAACCTGGCATATTTAACAAAAGTCAGGTAATCTGGACAATTTTGGGAAAATGAACCAACATCAGGTATATGAACAATGTTAGGAAAATAAAATTTTGTTTTGGAAAAGAAAGCTGATTTTTGTCTACTACTTTTCTACCTGCCATTTACTTTCTTTTCTTTTCTTTCTTTCTTTTTTTTTTTTTTTTGGCATGTATTTTTATAGGAAATTTTTAATTGCCTTATCTTAGTTCTTCCTGTTTCACTTTTTCATTTTCATGGTGTTTATTTTTCTGACGTGTATTAATCAAAGTCCAGGTTACACTGCAGAATGGGGCTCTCTCATTGGAAATGGTGTATCTACTTGAGGCCAGCCCTGCTGCTTCTTCATTTCTGTGTTCTCCAAGACCATCCTCTACCACCCATAGGGATGTTCAGAAAGTTCTCCTGGTGCGTGTCAGTGGCCGCTTACCAGCGCCTGAGTGATGGTCCAACTTAATGATGAATTTGTATGTATCGTGAGCCGAAAGAGCTGCAGGGCACATGTAGGTAAGGGCCTAGTAAATGTTTGATGGACAAATAAAAGAATGAATATGCAAAGCAATATAGCTTTATAACTGAAATTCTTAAGGAGTGAAGCTGTTTAGCCAAGCACTTCTGCCCATCAGGATAGCCAATTAAGTGTGTAGATTTAGACATGCGTGTGTCCCAGTATGTGTCCATTAGCAGTTAATGCAGCCCTCAGGTTCCCTGGTGAATTCATATGCAAGTTTCTCCTGACGAGAACCACTTGCAACGTGAAGCATCACGAGACTTCCCAGGAGGAAGGATGTCACATGTGAGGATTCCACATTTGGAATCTACTTTTAGTATGAAATAATTCTTGTGTCTCACGATTGAAAGGTCAACTCTCATTAGAATTAATGCTTGTTATAACCTTACAAAAATCTCAGCTTTCTCAAGTTGGTTAACTGCAACTTCTTCTTTGACACAGTTTTAGGTTGAATGGCAAGGTGATATTCTCCAGACAAGGGGTTTCATATTTTACACAGTCTTTCACTTCTCTTTGTGTTTTAAACCAGGTTGCTACATAGAGAATTTTAGCAGCCTTGATCTTAGAAACATACAGACAGTTATTCCTGTTGCTGCTGATTTAGTGTTACAGCTGCTTCCTCTTTATGAGATTTAATTTGAAGTTTCAGCCCACCAGGGGGCTATTGGTCCCCACCTTTGCAGTTTTAAGAGCAGACTGCTGTTTTCTGCATGGATGTTATTTCCATTCCTATTCAGAGTGATTTTTCCCCTTCTATATTCATCTAGCAACAGCAAGGCACTGTTCCAGGAACTTGCTCCCTCTACATAAGGCATAACATGGAACCATTTGGATGGAAAAATTATAAATTAAAATTATTCTGTTCATTTAAAAATATTCATATTGTGTTGCTCAAATGCCAGTAACTGGAAAATCATGGATAATGTCCTGTTTTTATAACCTCTTTCAGAATGTTTTAAAATCTGTTTATGTTGTTACTTAGCCATCTCTTTTCCTGGAGTGGATTTTGTGATAATTTTTTTAAAATAAAGGTTGTATGAGTCCAGGGTCTGACGGACTATATTATTAAAATGAAGATGACACCATTAATTGTAATCCACTTTAAATAGAGAAATATTTGTTCTGTGTACTGAGAATGTTTATAAAATTGTAAGACTTAGATAGTACATAGACATGCCAGACTATTTGCAGAGGATAAAGCTTTTTATTAAATGATAAAAGCTAAGCAAATGTTTATTGTTTCTGGAACCTATGCATTTAATTTCAACTAAGAAAGCCCATGTATGTATAGCACTGCTGATTTTTAAATACTAAAATCATTTCCAACTTTTTTACCAGTCTTTTTTTTTTTTTTTGGTTTTTCTCCGGTACCGGGAACCAAACTCACAACCTTGCGCTTGCCAGGCAGGCGCTTTTGCCGCTGAGCTAAATCCCCAGCCCTACCAGTCTTTTTTTTTTAATCTCCTGATCTCATTGCTAAGTCAGTGACTCTTTTAATTTGGGGAAATTAAACTTTCCTTCCGTCTGCATTTTTCTGGTTGTATGGGTATGAGTGAGAGTCCTGTATTTCAGAAAGATAAGACAGGCAGGGAAAAGTGAAAATGTTGTTAACGGGTTGAGTGACTTTTTGATAAAGTAAATATATCTCTTATCCTATAGAAGAGAATAGTGACTGGAGGTCTTCTAACTATGGAACATATTAAGGAGCATGAAGATCTTTGTCTTTTTTGCTTTTTTTATTCTGTAAATTTTAAGTCCAGAGTCACATAAAAAGCCATGTGTTTTATTTGTTGTCTCTCTCTTGGCAAGGAAAATCTAAATGTAGTTTTGAAAATCTTCTGTCAACTAAAAACAATTTAAAATTGTAATTTCAAGACACTTTCTAGAAACTCACACTTGGATTTGGGCTGAAGTCTTAGTTTATGTGCCTGTGTTGTGTGCTGAAGTTCTCCAGAAGCAACAAACCACTGAGCATGAACAAATTTCACAGGTTCATTTCATTGTTTATTTTACACTGCACATCATTTGGCCTTTTAAAATAGGCTAATCCTTTAATTGAATATGGGTTCAGGAAGGTTCTGAGTGTGTACCAGGACAACCTGGATGCCTCCTGCTTACTCTGTTTTATTTATTTTAAATAGCACTAGGTGATCCAAAAAGTATTTCCTCTTAATTTTTGAAAGGATGTTATTGCAAGTTGTAATATTTGAAGACAGGATTCTACCAATAAAAATATAAATGCATTTCCTATTTGATGGAAAACAGGATGCAAGATGTCAGTAAAAGGAGTTTCCAACACAGTTTATACAGTGACCAGTGTTTTTGAACACAGCAATAAAATGAACACTGTTTTTAATTAAATAAAGAAGACATTATAATAGCTACTATAGGTAAAATGAAATTTCTTATTATTAATAATTTGTGTGTTAATCCTTTACTATACTTGACATTTTTTCTTGGGTTGGTGACAGACTGATTAGCAAGTTAACTGCTGACAGTACCTATTTAGTGGAGTAACTGGTTCAGTTCCAGGGCTTGTGGTATTCATTAAATAGATATTCTCAGAGGTGGGACTGAAGTTCTAGCCTTGGTGAAAGTGCTGTGAGGGAAGCATGGTTGAACTGATTGGCTGTGAATGTTAATCACTTCGTAGGACACACTGATAATTTACAGCATTGTTGTCACTCTCCGGTGTTCATAAAATGAACTTAATAACCCACTGCCACCATGGGATAAGCTGCTTTTTCTCTGCAATTGAATAGCCAGACTGCCTGCATAATAGTGTGGAGAAATACTGCATTAAAAAGAGTGAGCAGCTGTATGATGGAGGAAACAGCTTTGTGACAGATTTGTTAATTATCTCCTTTGATTCACAGAGGGTGTTTGTGAGATATGGTTGACCAGTGAAGACACAGGGGCCTACGGCAGAGATATTGGCACCGATCTCCCCACGCTCCTGTGGAAGCTGGTGGAAGTGATTCCCGAGGGAGCAATGCTGAGGCTTGGCATGACAAATCCGCCCTATATCTTAGAGCATCTGGAGGTAAGGACAGCGCCCCCTTCACATGCTGACACAGACGCTACAGCACAGATCGTGGGGAGCCTCAGGATCACCAGAGCCACTCCCACATTGGTGTGGTGTCCCACATTACCGAGAGTTAATCCAGACTTTCAAATCCCCTTTGTCAGCCTGCTACAAAATTTGTGTTTGCTTGCTCATCATTAATTAATGTTGCTTAAATTTTCCCATGCTGCTACCTCGTCATGGTTCTTTGTTGCCTTTGTGGTCCTTCAGTGTGCCAACATTTGACTGAGTTTCTCATTCTGAATTTTGGTCTGGTTTGGAACTGTTAACATATTGCATTAATTTGTACCCAACAGTCAATATTATGCTATGCAAACTACTTAAGCCTATTAGTTAGGAGACTGCGCCTTACGTTGAGGATGCTGTGCGTTCCATTTCTTTGTCTAGAGATGCTGAGGGGTGGAGTGTGGTCAAGGGGACACAGAGCTTCGTGCTCTTGCACTTGATTTGCCTCTGACCACTGGGAGCCAAGGCTGTGGGAAGCATCAAATCCCAGTTCGTTTTATAGCCAGGGATCAGGTTGTTTATACTTAAATAGGTAAATGTCAAACTAGAAAAAATGGATGTGTATCCAAGTAACTGGCACCTGATGACAAATGCCACAATAAATATCAGCCAAGAACATGGATGAGAGAGCAACCATTTAAATGAAAAAAAAAAACATAATCCATGATTATTACTTGAGAAATAGTTACCCTAGCTTCAAAGTTTTGGCCTTGAAATCTTGGTGCTATTAGAAAGTCATATATAAAGTATGGGAACAAGTCACTTTTGTTTTAATTCAGGTAGGGCCTGAGCACTGTGTTTGTACAGAAAAGCAACATTCCAAAAAGCTTAAAATGAATATAGTCGCTGAAATTTGCTGCATAAATACAAATACACATCAATAAACATTTAAAAAGTTATTCCTGTCATTTTGATTTTTGGAACTATATTTAAGCTTTCTGTTAAATAGCCACCTTAACTTCAATAACATATTTTAGAAATTCTTTAAACAGAATTGATAACAATTTGTTAATTAAAAATAATTAAGAAATTTAGCAGTTTCAATTTTGCTAATCACACTTTCTTAGCTAGATCTTTCTAGCAAGGGTATATATTTTTATGTTCACTTTGGTACTTCAGTTAGTGTGGATAATTATGATCTACTTAAAAATAAGTTGTAGGCATGTCAACTTTTACTTAACACTTTGACTCAACACTTGAAAAAGCATGTGATTCTCTGTGAAAATCAAATATGCTAGGAACTGTGGCAGTCTTGCTATATTTGCAGTAAATATGCAGCATCCATTGCAAAAGCCCAGCACTGCACAGGGTATATGTGTGCTAGGAAGGGAAATGGGCCCTTTGATTATGCAGTTTATGAGAACATGCCAGGTTTTTTTTTTTTTTTTAAGAAAATTCTGATCAGGGACCCAGGGATTATAGTAGCTAAAATCAGTGAAGTTCAGATACAGATTAAACACAAGGATTAAAAAAAAATCACATATTAGCTCAGAGGTGGCTAACCAAGTACTTCTTGGAATAAACTCAGTCTTACTTAATTGCAACACTGCAGCAGCTAAGGCTGTGTTCCCAGCAAATCCTAGTGCTCCACACCCAAAATAGTCACAGAATTGTTGACCTTCCAGTAGATGTTCCAAGAGAACTTCTAGGAATCAACAAGAGATGCTTAGTATAATATTACATTTTACCTGGACAACACCAGATGTTTAGTTCGTAGATTACAGTGTGATTACAAGTTCCTGTTGTCACATATTTTTTTAAATCTTTGCTTTAACATATTAAGTGCTGGCCTTTCTCCCTCCATCATCGTCTTCTTGAGGAAAAAGCATTGTCATATGCATCACTCGATTTGCCCCAGCCAGTAGTGCTAAGTGAGTACCAGAGTGAATAAGGGAAAAGCCGTTTCCATAAACTCAATTGTAGCCCCCACAGAATAGCCATAAGCTTTGAGCTGTTAATACACCCCCTTGTAGGAAGACAAAGATGATGAAAGGAATGGGTGCCATAGACTGCACTCTGTAAGCAAGGAGCGATGCAGACTGTTGGACCACACCTGGGGGGAAAACCCATCCCCAAAAGACAGAACAGAGGCAACAAGCACACAAATGTGTGGAGGGTAGAAGATCCACCCATCCGGAAGTAAGCGCATTTAACCTGTTGTCCTTTGACAAGGTCTTTACGCCTTAGTGATGCTTCTCATCCTGCTCTAGATGGCAGAACACAGAGTCGGCAGCGTTTCAAAGACACATCCTACATCACAGAGAAGCGAACTGGGCTCCAGATGGCTTACATGGTCCCTTGGCCAGAAGGGCCTTAGGCGACCAAGTCTAAATCTGGTGACCCTCAGTCCTGTGCTCAGCAATACATTGTCCTGCTTCATTTTTTTTCCACTCTACAGAAATTACATCACTTATCTGAAGAGTGGTAGAGAGAGTTCACCAGTAAGAAAAAGCAAAATAGGAGCGAAACCAGAAATGAAAATAGAAAAACATTCAACAGTGAGTGAAGGTAGTGGTTTCTTTTAATCTGTAGGGATAAAAGGAACCCACTCTTGAAATAACTGTTTTGATGGGTTAATACCCTCAGAGTGAGGATTTCTTGAGAACGTATCAGTGGGACTGAGCCTTCTTGTGTTTCTGGGAGACGCTTCACACGGCAGACTTTAATTACAGAGCACTTCACTGGGCTGCTTTACTCCTCCTCCATTCTCCTCACTTCACATCCACCTGACTCTTGAGACTTTTAAAAACGCTTTTACCAGCTTTTTTTTTTTATATCGAAGAGTTTAGAGGGAAATTGTTTAAAGGAAAACTCCAAAGTTTCTATTGTACTATTTAAAGTGTGTGAAAAAAACAGACCAGTTGAGAATACATTTTCTTAAATCACCATAGGAATAGAAGATGCATATTACACTAAGCACAGGATTACTTTAAAGGTTTTATCAAGAATTTAACATTGTGTTTGACACTTCATGTAGTAGATATTGAATAATGCATCCTGAATTAAAAGAACTTTTTATCAGTAACAGGCAGACAAGTAATAGTGTCTTTTTGGGATATCTACAATCCCTATTTTTAGCTTATCATTACCTTAAAAAATGCAGGATTTATTTTAATGATACAGCTGACAGAAATATTGCAAACGTAAATACAGCAGGAACATCTTCAAAATGAAGAAACATAGCTTTGAGCATATGTAATACTGTATTAGATTTGCATATGATAATAGAAGCAATAGAACAATAGCTTAAAGTATTTTACTTCAAGTCAGCTAGTGCTTCTCCACTGCGTACAGGCTAAAGGTGAGCTCTTATATGTGACATCCAGGGTCCTTAAGATGCTTTTTCATTATATATCCAGTCTTTTATCCCTTCACTGCCTCTGATGCTTCCTATATAGCCTGTATTATATATGCACCATATATGGACATTCTTCGACGTCCACCTAATTTTCCCATTCCATATGTTGCCAGTTACTGGTAATATGTTAATCAGATGCACTAATATTTGCTACTGTAGGAAATACCTCCTGTGTTTGCTTTTATACATACACTATTTCATGTGCTCATGTGATAACATTGGCATTCTTGTCTTCAGTGAACTCCAACCTTATGGAAAGTCAGGCGCTTGTGAATTTGATCACTCTTGTAAACACATTACTTTGCCTCGCCTTCCTAGTGACAAGAGTAGGTAACCCCCAGCCAAACTATTAATTCAGGCTGAAAATAATACACACGAACCCAGCAAGGTGTGATGAGACCAGTGGCTATTTCTAACAAGACATCATCAATTTCTGGTCACTTATTTTCTAAGTCTTAATAATAATAATAATAATAATAATAATAAACAATAACAATAATAATATATTTATCAAGTACATAGTATTTTCAAGAAGCCATGCTGATTTCCCCATGTGATCTCTTTTCTGCTCCCTTGTTCTTAGATCTATAGATATTATTGCCTTTATTTTATTGGTTGAGAACTCAAGTATTAAAAAGGTTATGTAACTGCCTGAACCACATAGTTAGCCAGTCACTGGGCTGGTTTTTAAACTTGGGCTTGGGCCGGGGATATAGCTCAGAGGCACAAGCACCTACCTGACAAGTGCAACGTCCTGAGTTCGATTCCTGGTACCAAAAAATAAAAAAATAAACTTGGGCTGATCCTGAAATGTTTTCTACTGGACTCTGTATCTTCCATGAAACCTTCCCAGACCCTTCCACATCATGTCTGTGCTCCTGCTGGTATACCCTGGAATCCTATTTATGTGGGACTCTAGCACAAATGTCATCATCTTTAGGGAAATGCTGTCTTGTTCATCTTTGCATTTCAGTGCCTGTGCTAACACACACTTGATAAATGTATATTGAATGATGTGATAGCTCTATGGTTAACTATGTTCCTTGGCTACTTGTATTATATGTATATATTGAACTTGCTTCGTGTCTGTCCCAAATGTCTAGTTTTCCAAGAGTCTGGGGTTGGTTGGCATGTGTGTTTCTCACTTATGAGTCACATTTCTATGAAGATGTCCTGGGTGGGTGAAAGAAACTTCATCTCAGGGATGCATTTTATCTACTTGCCTTTCTGAACTACCATAGTGGAAATAACTTTAAGATTACAGAAAGCAGATAAACCCCTTGTATGACTGTTGCAGATTTTTAGGATTCTTAACATCTTTCTTCTGCCTCCTCCTCCTCCTCAGTTTTTACTGGTTTGTAGTGTAGTCATTACAGAAACTAGCGGCCAAGTGGATAATTTTAAATGAGACATTTTGTCTTGATTTAATTTTATGAATTGGCTGGTAAGAAAGATACTAACGCTATTGAGCAGTAAAAAAAACTGGAAGTATCTACAGATTTTATTTATCTAAGCAGTTCTGGTCCTCCCTGTATTATAGATAATTTAAAGTAACCATTTTCTCCCTTTAAGAGACCTGCACATCTCAAAATTGTACAGGATGTCATCAGTTACAGCTAGCAGTTACAGAGAGCACAGATTGCTTACTTTAGGGTACAAGGGGTTCTTAATAAGGACTGCTCTTATATTCAAGTTATGCATAAAGCCACCTATATTTTAAAATTTGTATTACTTTGTAAAATTCTACAGGGAAATACTGCCACTAGATATTATATTATAGATATTATTCACATAGATATTATACTTGTTTTTATTTTTATTTTATTTGAATTAAAATGTACAGCATTGTTTAATATTTACATCTAGTACATTTATATCATGTCATATGGTTAATCAGAAATAGTGTTATTGTAAAGATTTCATGTTTTTGGTTTAGAAAATTTTTAATCAGTACAATAGTCAGCTTCCTACTAACCTTGGTATTTGTATGTTTACCTCTAACTACATGACCTTATGCTCTAACTTAATCATATATTTAGCAAAATGAATGTATCTGGTGAAAGACAGTAGATATTGGTCAAGGACTTTTGTTGCATGGTAATTTATAAACAATCATATGTTTAGGTTGGCTGACTTTTGAAAAATGCCACATAGTTTCAAAATAATAGCAACCTAATGCCTGCTGGGCTTGGGTCTCATCAGAGCAATACAGAATTGCCAAACTGAACTCAGCAGTTCAAACAGGTTTGTATAATTTTTTCTCCTTAGTGTTTGTACAGAACAATAGAAAAATATGTGAATAGATCCTGTGCTGTCATATATGAACTATTTTCCATTTTTTGACTAATGTAAAGATGAACTGAATGACATTTTGAGCAAAAACACGGGAAAGAAAGAAAATTTCTTTACTTCCTCCATCCACATAGCACTTTAGAGATATATTCGTGTGTGGTTCGATCTGACTGGTTGGCACCTGTTTTCTCATTATTTATAATCATCAACACTTTGTTTCTTTCCAACCCTGGCATTCATGAATAAATTTCAAGAGGTCAGAGAGACCTCTTTAAGTGGAAACAAAACATATGCCTATCTGAAAATATGAAGGACTGAACTCATATTAAAAGGATTCTTATCCATTTAGAGTAAGTTTATCAGGTTTTTGGGGGAGCCTAATTCTCAGAAATGGGTTCCTCCTTTCTGGAAGGGAAGACATGGATGAAAGACATGGCCTAGCTTGGCTTGCACAGCGGTTTGACTATTTCTGATAAAGGATGAAATTGAACGCTGTTCCCCATCAGCAAGACTGTAGGTCCACACAGCATCCTAACTCCTCATCTTCCCAGGCCTTCCATTAACTCCACTTGCCTCTCCGCCAGTACCATGTCTCAGCCTCCTCCTCTGTGTGGCACTGGCTTCCCTTGTCCAGCCTTCTGCCTCCAATTCCAGTCCTGTCCAAGAAGCCAAGCTTCCTGTCAAATCAACAGCCCCACAGAAAAACACACATGATCTACTACTTCCTGTCACTAAGCTCCCTTTGTGATATTAAGTCTGGGTACTACCTGTAGACTACATGTAGACCTTGGGACTACATGTAGACTAAAGGATCCAGAAAAGAAATGAACTCATAGGTAGACCGAATCTCAGAACAGAGACCTCTTTGTTGCTGCTGAAATTCTTTTATGCTTATTTTGGGGTATCTCTTCAGGGGAAAATTAAATATTTTATGAATGAATGTTGCATGTGTCAAAAGTAATTGGAAACCTCTGTCTTCTTGGGGAGAACAATGAAAAATGCCTTGCTTATTAAAATAGTTTAAATTGCCTGTGATGTTTTATATGGAGACCAACCCTGAGGGCTTCTGGCACTCTAAGTACCAATTTTTAAATTAGAAAATATGCATGGGATTCTAGATGCAATATGGAAACATAAATGACCAAATCATTTTTTGATTATCCTAAAATGCTTTAATCCGCATTGTGGTGTAACTTCTGAACTGCTCAGCCACTAATATCATTTATTTTTCTCCTATCATTGGCCTGAGTTACAGTCTGTTGCTCACGATATGAGGTGACATATGAGCGTTCAGTCCCAGAAGAGATGATAATTTTCTGAGAGGAAAAGAAGACCATAAGAATAAAATGTGTAGTAGGTAATAAATGAAAAGGCTCTAGTAAATCCTTTATAAAGAAATTGATGCCATAGTCAAAAGTCCGGAACTGTGTCTTTCTATAGGTGTCGTTTATACAGTACTTTTGATGGATGGATCAGTAGATGAGTAGATGGATGGGTGAATGTATTTCTCATTCAAACATACTTGAGAAGCCTACGAATTTACATATTTCAATTATAACATATAGTCCTATTTCATCTTTTCCTGGTATCGTGTACATTTTACTTTATATAGAAAGGCCTTAGATATTTATATGGTTTAATTTGCACCTTAAAAAGCATTTTGCCAGTCCCTTAAATCCTTAATTTCACGAGAGTCGCTGAGCAGGCTTCCATTGTCATCTTTCCAGGTCAGGGTAGTTCAGACTCTACAATGTACTATTTGGGGGCTTTCTTCCTCATTAACTTAAAAAGTCAGTTTTGGTCAGACCATTGAGAAGAGCTGCTTTTGGCTTTTCTTTCACAGACAGAGAGGCCATCAACATTACTTCCCTTTGCATTTTTCTTTTGGTTCCAAGATCCTTTCTGTATGGATTTCTTTGCTCTGATAGCCTATGATATGCTACCTTAGGCACTGCTAATTCAGCACTTAGTAAAGTGAAATCCTCATATTTTATATCAGGTAGGTAATGGAATTTTCAGGTGATTCATGGTGTAGAACAGAAAGGTTGGTAATGAAGTTAATGGTTCATAGAATAGTTGAGGAACATTCAGCATATTTGACAGAAAGCAAAATTCATTTCCTTCATCTGCTTCTGTTTATTTCTGATTTATTAAGTTGGTTGTTGTTTTTAGGTCTGATCTGCATCTGTTTCTTTTTTCCTACATGTTTCTTTCTTTACTGCATGAAAATATTAAGCCTTCAAGATCTAAATCCAAAAATTCTTTAGTATCACCCAACAGTAAATAATGATTGTGTCACAAACTGGAAACTTTAGAGTTAATAATTGTTGTTGCTATGAACTTCTTCACTTGTATGTGTTGTAACAGAACTATCAAGTAGACTGTAACAGGAACAGCTGGTCTACGTCTAATAGGTGACTTTTAACGTCAGAGGATGCACCGTGCAGCCCTCAAGAAGAGAAAACTGATTTGATTGGTGTAATGTTGAAAGTTTTACAGCTGTTCATTAGGTTTGGAGAAAAAAGTCCATTGTTCCTTTTTATAACATATATTATTGTGTTTCTAACAATTGCTTTTGAAAATTTTCTACTACATATAAGGCTTCTTTGCTTTATACAGAAAACATTGTGGATAGGCCTCCCTCTCATGTTTGTAATAGAGAAGCAAATTTCATAGTTTTCATGTTGTTACATCTTAAAAGCAAGCTTTTTTCCACTGCATTTGATAATGCCATGCTGAATAGCAACCTACATCTCATCAGTTGAGATTTCAGACATTAGTATTTTAGTTGATTGGCTACTCAGTTTTTAGCTTTCATTTTTCCCACTCTGGAAGATCCTTAAGTTTTTGTCATTCTTCTGTTCGTACGCTACTGCCTTTATATTAGTTTAGCTGCTGTAACAAACTACCTGAGACTGGATAGTTTAAAAAAAAACAAAACAGAAATTAAGCATCTAACACTGTATAGGCTAAAAGTTCTAAGCCAAGATGTTGGCAGTGTTAGATCCTTTCAAAGGATGGGTAGAAGGAGTTTGTCTCTTGTTTGCTGGCTATCCTTGGAATTCCCGGGCTGTGGACATATCACTATAGTCTCTGCCTCAGTCTTCCTCTGGCACTCTTCTCTTTGTCTCTGTCTAAGTTCTTGTCTTACGCACCAGTCACTGGATTGGGACCCACCCTAATTCGTCATGACTTCATTTTAACTTGGTTACATCTACAAAGATCTCATTTTCAATGCAGTCATAATGATAGCAATGTTAGGACTTCAGCATGTCTTTTTAAGGGGCACAAGTCAACCTATAACACCCTCTTTTTTTGTAATAAATATTCTTTAGTGTGTCATTTTTATCCCTTTGTTGTTTTGCTTTTTTAAAAAAAGTAATCCTAGAGATTACAATGAACATTTTAATTTATAACAGTCCAGCTTGGGTTAGTATCACCTTAGTTATAATCATATATGAAAACTTAGCTCCTGTATATTCTCCTTCCCTGCTTCTTTGTGCTGTTACTGACATAAACATTACATCCTTACACAAGGTATGTCTAGCCACACGTATTTATAATTAGTGTTCTATGCTATTGCCTTTTTAATCCGATGTGATTGATATAAGTGAGAGTTACAAACAAAAGATGTATTTGTATTGTTTTAAATTTACTTGTGCAGTTAACCTTTATCAGTGCTTTTTACTTCTTCACATAGATTGGAGTTTCTTTCCTTAGTATCTCGTATTACTCGTAAGGCAGGTGCGCTAGCAACAGATTCTCTCCATTTTCGTTTCTCTGGCAGCGTCTGAATTTCTTCTTCATTTTTGAGGGATAGCTTCTGTGGATATAGAATTCTTAGTCGACAGTCTCTTCCTTTTATCACTTTATGTCATCCCACTGACTTCTGGCCTCTGTGGTTTCTTTTGAAAAATCAACAGCTTATCTTATTGAGGATGCTTTGTCTATGATAGTTGCTCTTCTCTTGGAGCTATCAGTATTATTTGTCTCTTGACTTTGAACAGTTTGATAAAGATGCATCTAGGTGTGGTGTCATTGAATCTGTCCTGCTTGGAATTTGTAAAGCTTCCAAGTGAGTGGATTGTTTTTGATCAAATTAGAGAGGTTTAGGCCATTATTTGTTCAAATATTCTTTTCATTCTGGAGCTCTGCTTATGTGTATGTATGTCAGTATGCTTGATGGTACAGGTTGATATGGCTGGAAAGAAATTCCACCGATCTCTGAGACTGTGTGTGTATGTATGTGTGTGTGTATGTACTTATTTAGAGGGGGGGTGTAGTCCACAATTCAAGTAATATCAATTGAACTATCTGCAAGTTTACTGATTCTCTTTTCTGCTTATTCACTTTTGGTGAACTAAAGTGAATTTTTATGTCAGTTCCTGCACATTTCTCACAGAATTTTGTCTGGTTCCTCTCTGTAATTACTGTATCTTCATTGATATTGCTCATTTAGTGAAACATACTCCTACTTTCCTTTGTCCCTATTTAAAGTGCTAATTTAAAGCATTTGTCCAGTAAATTTAATTTCTTGGCTTTCTTAAGAGTAATCTTTATTAACTGCTTTTCCCCTTATTTCATTTTTGAAGGGATTTGTTTGTTTGTTTATTTGTTTTGTTGGGTTTTTTTTTTCATTTATTATTAAAAACTGTACGTCGGAGCCAGGCATGGTGGCACATGCCTATAATCCCAGCACTCAAGGCCAGCCTGGACTACAAAGAGTATTCAAAGCTAGCCTGAATTATACAGTGACACCCTGTCTCAAAACAAAAAAGAAAAGAAAAGAAAAAGAAAACTATATATTGAAAATAATATAAAGTACCAGTTCTGGAAATTGATTCTTCTCCTCCTTGATGTTTGTTATTTTAATTGCTCTTGTTTTTTAGGGTTTTTGTTTTGTTTTGTTTTTCTGAACTAATTTTGTGCTACGCTCTTTCTCATGTGTCTACCCAGTTAGGTTAGTGGTCAGCTAGTGATTAAGCAAAGGATCTCCTTTAGTACCTAAAACCAATAAACCTTCCAGTGTTTGCGAAGCGGCCCTATAATGCATATTAGTGCCCACCTTCAACATGCAATCAAGGAGTTTACAGCTTTGCCTTTGCCTCCATTGCCTACTGCTGTAGAGTCTCAGAATTGGCCGAAGGTGAAAGCTTAGTACCTTCTGAGGCTTTGACTAAGCACGTGCACAATCTGAACACACACAGGGCCCTGCGCCTTCCAGAGTCCCAGGAATATATCAGTGTTTTTCAAAGTCCCCTATGAATATTACATTCCCTATTTTTTCTTTTAAGCTTTTTGATTTGCTTATTGTTTGCCCCAACTGTTATTCATAGCCTGAGGCAGCTATGATGATAAACAATTGCAACTGATTATTTTTGACAAATGCCCCAGAGCAAAAGGCTCTTCTCACTGGGTGAGTGCCAGGTCATGTTAAATAAGCAAGCTGTGCCTGTGGAGTCTTCTGTGAACACCCAGACGGGTCACATAATGAGAGTTTTCTGGGAATGGGGCTTTGAAGGAGCCTCATCCCCATCTAACCCCTCCTGTGGTTGACAGGCTGTTGGTTTTTACCATGATTGAAGGATGTTGTTTTTCGAGGCTACTATGGAGCCCAGGAGTGGGAGGTGAGAATAGAGTAGGTTCAAAACACCACATAGTTTACTGTTCTTACCATGATTCATTTGTTTTTCTTGAATACAGAGTCCCCAGATTGCTGCAAACCTTCAGTTAATTTCCAGAGTTCTGCAAAAGTTGATTCTGACAATTTCTGACACTGCCCTCATTGTTTGTAGAGGACTGGCTTTTTCAGAAGCCTTTACCCCACCATTCCCGCTGACATCAGTAAACATTATTTATGTCTGAAAATGGGTTGCCTCTTTATCTGCCAGGCCATTCGTGTGTGAGTTTAAATCAATTTCCTTGCTTAATTTTTGTGTTCAGTGTCAGAGGTGCCATCAATCACTTATGTTGCCATCTGCCCTAGTAAAGCTTTTGAGGAGGAACTCATGTCATTAGTAGCTTACTGACAGCAAAAGATCACTATTAATTGAGTCTCCATCACAGAAAGCACAGAGATTTACAGGTGAAAATGTATACTTCATTAGCTATGGCTCTGGATGCCACACAGGAAACAGCATGGGTAGGTAGGACTGAATCCTGCCTGGCCAATTAGTTGCTTTGTTCCCTTTTTAAATCAATACTTTTTATGAAAAGTCATATCAAATATTATTTTGTTGTTCCTACTCTGGAAATGACTCAAGGTCACAATCACGGTGGTTCATATTATTGAAGCTGCTGTGAATGTGTGTCATAAAAAAAGCAGTTTTCTTATGAAGCGACATCCCCTTCACTCTGCCTTGTCCCGTCCTCTTCGTGGTCTTCTGCAAAGTTGTGCACATCGCTGATGAGGTACTTGTTATTCAGAAAGAGTATGCTTGCTTCTGCTGCTCTTTTACCAAATTAAAAAGATACAAGGCTTGCAGTCAATAGCAGCAAACCTCAGATTTTGTAACAAGGTGCTAGCAACACTGATATTTTGGGTATGTTCAATTTCAGAAATTGAAAGAGTTGTTTTGCAATTCATAGTATATTGCTTTACTACCGTGGAAGTAAATACAGATTTTAATGTGCCTGAATTTTATTAGCACCATTTTGTTATATATATTTTATATTGATGCATATGTTATATTATCATAGATTATATTTATCAATTTTATATATAATGTGTATATGTGTATGTGTTTCTGGAGGTCGAACCCAAGGCCTTTGCACTGAGCTGCATCCCCAGGCTTTTTTTTTTTTTTTTTTTGAGAGAGGGTCTCACTGAACTTTCTGCACTGGGCTCAAATTTTTGATCTCCTGCCGGGGTGCTGGATTACCGGTGCATGCCACCACACCCAGCTTGTCGTAGCTTTGAGGTGGCTTCCTTATCTTTCCAAGTGAGCACATTATTATTATATGAAGTATTCACAGAAGTAGATTTGTATCTGAATCCATCTTGTCACTCATCTGGCCACTTAGTTAAATCTTGATCGGTCCATTCGCATCTGATTCTTGAAAAGGGAACACGATTTGGAGGAATTGAGCTGAACGAGATAGATTTTTAAGTTTTCCTTTGCTGTCAGATTCCAGCTCTCCTAAAAATCTTTTAAGCACATTTCACTTGATGCAACTAGGAATTTAAAAAAAACCAGCATGTCAGAGAACTGTGTGCCATCTCGTTATGTGGTATTTGGTGTGAAATAATCATCTCAGCGCTTGCTTTGACAGTTGTGTAGCATCTTTGTATAACCCTGTGTCAGAGAGGCTGGCAACGTAGAAGGCTTCGGCTTCTGTCTCTGTCGTGAGCTTAAGGAGTCACTTATTTGACCTGAGTTCAACCTCCAACTTGTTTCTTTTGGACAGCAGCGCCCTCCCTCCACACTTGCAAGTGCTTTCCATGTTGCAGATAATACACGCACATCCCTCTCCTGGAGATCTGTTCAAGGACGGATTGTTCTTCGGATGCTTCTTGTTTCTTACTGAAGCGGTGGAGAAGGACTGGGGATCATGGGGAGGGGAGCTTTGAGGCTTCAGACCCTGCCCTCTGGCACTTGGGACTCGCTCGTTCTTTGGAACCTGTGTGGTTTCCCAGGGCCCCAGCTACTCTGCTTTGTATACTCCGTTTTATCAGTAAAAGCCTGTCAGTTTGTGTTTGTTTCTTTTTTCCAGAGTCCTTCAGATTTCTTGGAAAAAGTTTTAAAAAGAAAAGAGGATAAATACCTACCCTGATATTAACAGGGTATTTTAGCAGTTACCATGCACAGAGAATATTAGTGTTTCAGTAGTGCTTTGTGGAATAGTGTATCATGAAATATCATTATTTAGTCCATAATAAAGCAACAATGGGGGCTGGGGATTTAGCTCAGCGGCAAAAGCGCCTGCCTGGCAAGCGCAAGGTTGTGAGTTCGGTTCCCGGTACCGGAGAAAAACCAAAACCAAAAAAAATAAATAAATAAAAAATAAAGCAACAGTGGTAAAGCAGACATAATATTTGTGGAGCGCCCAGAAGAGTGTCGGCACATAGAAACTGCTCAGTTATTATTTACTGTCATTATTATGGATGAATTTTGGATTTTTACCATAAAGCAATGAATCAGATCTGAAAATACGAATTTTTTCCTGTATAAAGGTATCTTTTGGATCAAGTATTTTTAATTTTTATGTATTTCCTCATCAGAAATCTCCTGACTGATAAGGCATGCTAAAGGCTGTGGTCTCCACAGGAGCGGAGAAAGCTCTCCCACAAGGGAGCCAGGTTGTGAGACTTTGCCAGGGCCGTGGGAGTAGGAGGCTCTCAGTGCCAGGGACAGCGAGCACAGACGGGGTGCCCAGGCTCACCTGGCTCTGCGCTGCGGTCGCTGTCAGCACAGCGGTGCCCCATTATAAGTTACCCGGTCACAAGCAACATAGCTCTTAGGTTTTAATGCGCAACGTCTATGAAAAACTTCAGAGAAATATCTTCAGTCTTGGCACAGTGGCACATATCTCTAATCCCAGCACTCGAGAGACTAAGGCAAGAAAATCACAAGTTTGAGGCCAGCCTCAAACTGAGTGTACTTGAATATGATGCCTATTCAGAAAAGGAAATTATTCAGAAAATAGACATTTTTATCTTACATAAATGATAGCAATTGTTTTTTGGTTTTTTTTTTTTTTTTGGTTTTTCTCCGGTGCTGGGAACCGAACTCACAACCTTGCGCTTGCCAGGCAGGCGCTTTGCCGCTGAGCTAAATCCCCAGCCCCCAAATGATAGCAATTGAACAGGTGAACTACATATTCTACTAGAGTACACATTGGTGCAATTTAGTTACATTTATAATAAAATAATGCAAGCCACGAATCTAACTCAAAAGCTGGTCCTCTCTAACTGTGTGAGTTTGGGCGAGTTGTAAATTTCTTAAATATCCATTTATTTGTCTGGAAGTAGAATTGATAGAAGGGGTATTCAATATGTCTGATCGCTACATGCTGTCCGGTTTCTTCATTCTGTGATTTTAAAAATCATTGTAATTAACAAGATTATATGTGTATGTATATAATACACACATAATTAACGAAACGATTAAGTTTGACTGACTCAAGAAAAATAAGTAGTTACAGAAAAGTCATGGAAATGAATTTAAATTTTTAGGCTACTGAGATGATATGAAGTTTACTAAGCCAAAGTGGAAGGTTTTTGAAAATACTTAAAAACTTCACCAGCAGTTTTTTTTTGGTTTTTTAATGTATCACAGATGTGGCTCCTCGGCAGTTATGTAATAGGAACCCTAAAGGACGCTCCACTATAACATTGCAGAGGTTCAGCTTTGGGCTGGGTTTTGTAAAGTCAGCTTTATGTCCGCTGTGTGGCTCTTCAGATCCTACGCTGATTCAGAGCCTCACATGTTGGGAGTGTTTTTCTTAAGTTATTAGTAGGTGCCGTGGCATAGGAAACAGGACCGTCAGCTCTTTCTGTTATGATTAAAGGTACATGTTTCCTTTCACAGTCTTGCCGTTTGAAAATGTGACTCCTTTATTACATCCAGATGAGACTAAATAGAAGTTGATTTTATACTTTTTCTTACTGCAAAAACATATAATTGTATCTAGTAATGCAAAATACTTTGTGAATAGATAAGCAGGAAACAGATGTTAGACATAGATATAAAATTGAGCTGTATTTGAGATGACTTGATTCTTAAAGTGTCTGCACTAGAAGATAATAGTCTTATTACTGAGCAATGAAATGTAGATTTTCAAATGAATTGTGGATGTTTCTCATGTTGTATAGTATAATGTTGAGTGAAAACCAAAATGAATTGATTTATGTCTTTAAAATTATTTTTAGAGACGTAATAATGAAATGACTAATACGTGTGGGTTTTGTTTGTTTGGGTTTTTTTGTACTGGGAATTGAACTCACAATCTCGCTCTTGCCAGGCAGGCTCTGTGCCACTGAGCTAAATCCCCAGCCCTAGATTGTGCTTCTTAAGGGATGTAGAGTTTTTATTCACTTGGAAAATCTATTTTGGACAGAAAATTTAAGATACATTTAAGTACTGGCAAAATATTTGAGTAGTTTCCTCCATTCTTCAACTGATTTGCCTTGTTAAGTGATCACCTTGGATCTTGTTTACCTTAAGGATTTTATTTTCAGGCTCTTGTAAGTCAGTAACATTCAAAATTAGTCTTTCATACTTTGAAATGATAACAAATTACTTTTGATTAACTGTTTATTAGGACTTTTTCTTGTATCAAAAGGAGGATATAGTCTTAAACTTAATATGAGAAATTTGCTGAGCGTGGTGGCACATGCCTGTAATCCCAGCACTCTGGGAGCCTAAGGCAGGAAGGTCACAAATTCAAGCCTTTCCTAGACAACTCAGTGTCTTAATGAGACCCTCTCCCAGAAACCAAACAGGAAAACAAAAACGTGGGGTTGTAGCTCAGGGTGAAGGCCCTGAGTTCATCACACCCCCACCTTCACTCTGCCCAAAAGCAGAAATTTAAGTACAAGTAATCTAAAGTTGAAGTTTACCTAGTGACATGAGTCTTTGAAAAAGTCAAAAGGAAAGTAGTGGCCAGGTGTGGTGGTGCACGCCTGTAATCCCAGCACTCGGGAGGCAGAGGCAGAAGAATTGCTGTGAGTTCAAGGCCAGCCTGAGCTACATAGTAAACTCAAGGCCAGCCTGAACTACACAGAAACCCTGTCTCAAAAAAAAAGTAATATATGTCTGTGAGTACTGGATTTGTAGTTTGTTTCACTTGAGCACATTGACTCTCGGTATAATTGTGCTGATTTGCACCAACTCAATTCATTAAAAAGTTACCAGACTTTATTTTTTACATGGAAGGTAGGGAGATTATTGGGGGAGGGATGCTAAACAATAATTTAGAATGTGGTAATTGCTTCGTAGAGCTATAAAGTCCTCTGAAGGAGAACAGAAAAGGAATGATTAATTCCTTTGGGACACTGGGAAAAATAGGAAGCCTCGACAATTGACATATGGATGAGATTTCTGTAGGCAGCCATACCTTGGAAGGGAATAGTTATGTTTTAGACTATTTACCAACAAGGGTGAAAAGTCACCCTAGAAAATATTTTTGGAAAAGCAGTGGGTCTGCATGTGGAGACCCGTTTCCTGGGGGTTGGTGTATGTTGGAGGATGGACAGGGGCAGTGCGCTGAGACACAGCGGTGGGTGGTGGGTGGATGACCTGAGTCTTGGAGCAGAGAGTGGCGGGGCGGGCTGAGGAGTTTGGACTTTGTTTTGTGGACCAGTGAGGTACTGGCACATTTGTCCGGGTGTTGCCCCCAAATAATTTTTAAGTGATATGTCCTCTCTTATATTTTTTAATTAACACTGACTTTTTAATGTAAATTTACATAGTTACAAAAGATAGACTGTCTAGCATATTTTAATTATAGAATTCTAAGTTTAATGATTACATCACTCTTTAAATGTATTTAATAAAACATAAGAAGCTAGAAATTTTACATCATCCTTTTTTTCTGAGAATCAAATTTCCATTCTTTCATAGAAATCTAATGTAGTGTCTTTTAAGCTTAAATATCTTCTCTTGATAACTCTACCACCTTCTATATCAAAATACATGTATTAGTTAAAATTAAAAGGGTTTAACTATTTAAAAAAAAAGCACTTTTCTTTTGGACCAAATTATCATGAAACTATCACTAGGGTTAGTTTACCAAAGCAGCATAAATGTAAGTTATTTGAGTCTCGCCTGGGACTTCATCTCCTTTATGTAATTAAGGACCCAAGTATACACTGTGTTTTGTAAGAAGGAACTGTATATCCTAGGTAATGCAACCTTTTGCTCAAGGGGTAGATAAGACAAAGTGTCAGAGGCCTCCGAGGATTAGGGAGCATCAGAAATACCCCAGCCAGCCTGACAGGGTGCTGCGGTGAAGTGAGAAATTCAGAGATTTGAAACCTGGGTGACTGAGGAGAGGCTACAATGCTCTGACAAGGAATAACTTCTTATATATAACGAGTGACTATGAAAAATAATTTAGTAGTTTACTCAGGAGAAACTAAAATCAAATATCCAGGTAGGAATGTCCCAAAATAAATGTATTTTTGGAGCAGTTTTGAATGTGTCATCAGTTGTACTTCTAAGGGGTTAGATTTCCTTTTCTTCATTTCGCTCAGCTGAAGAGCTTTTATTTTATTTTTTTATTTTTTTATTTTTTTGTTTCTCTCCCATACCGGGAACTGAACTCACGACCTTGTGCTTGCCAGGCAGGCGCTTTGCCACTGAGCTAAATCCCCAGGCCCCTGAAGAGGTTTTAGAGTGTTAAGTTCACTCAGTGTAAGCCTTGGGACTTGGTGTGCGTTTCTTTATCTGGAGTCCTTCTCACACTCCTTGACAGCTGGTCTTCAGCAGCACCCCTTTCTGCGCAGTCTCAGATTTTCCCCAGGTGAACTGTGGGGAGATGGTTTAGGGACCTGTGCGGGGGAGCCGGAAGCCATCACCTGAACACAGAACTGTCTGGTTCTCTTATCACTCTCATCCTGCTTCTCATCAGCAAAGTACACGTTCTGCAGACTCATCTCTGACGTATTTCTTTTTCGTCTTGTCTTCTATATTCTTAGTCTCTAGCTAATTTTGAAATATTAGAAACTCAAAGCGCTTGCCTGGAAAATTAGTTTTTCTTATTTAATATTGAAAGAAATTCTTAGCATATAATACAGTACCTTATATCTTTTTAATCATTCTTATTTAGACCCATGCTTATCTAATTCTTTAGATATATAAATATATTAATTATGCATACTTACAACATATTTGATCATCAGAAATATTTGGTCCTTGGACACACACTGGAGAGAGAATTGCAAGGCCAGCTCTACTATCTTTTTTAAAAAATACTTTAACCTGAGCTGGTCTAGTGACACATAACTAATCTTAGCACTCAGGAAGCTGAGGCAGGTGATCACTGAATTTGAATCTAGCCTGGACTACATAATGAGACTGTCTCAAAAATAATAATAAAAAAATAATTTAATCTTACAAAACGTCAAAATCTGATATCCCCAAATGTTTATGTGTCACATGATTACTTATAACTTACCAGACCCTTGCCAGAGTGGTAAATCAAATTTTTATATTTGTAGAGTCCACAGATTTTGGCAGAAAGGAGGCAAATACAAATCTTACCCCCTGCCATTCTGAAGAATTCTGTTTCCTTTATGTAGAATTTAAATTTTAATTTGAATAAAAATAATCAAACATTGTTTGAAAAGCTTGAGTCTTAAAAATAGTAAACTTGGCTAATCACGTGAGACTCTATCCTGGTCATTCCTTCCATGCTAGAGAAACTCCCTGTTTGTATATCTTAGGAGCCCTAAGTGTTTAAGAAGTAGCAGGTTAGAATTTCTGGAAAACTCTGAAAAAGTGCTCTAAGGCAAGCCACACTTCTATGTAGCAAGTGGAGATGCTTTCACTTGCATTCCAGTTGAAGAACTGACAAGTGAAGGCAGTTTCATCAAGTGAAAACAATCACGGTGGAAATGAGGAAAATATCCATCTTTGTTGCCTTATAAACTTTACTATATGCCTCATTATTAATTTGCACTTAAAATCTATATTGGTTAGTAGGAAAAGATTACAAAGACCCCTTCACTTTACAGTCACTAAGTTTCAAGTAATGCAGTAGCAGCAACTAGATTTGGCTTAGCATTTGAGACATTTGAAAATGTCTTTATCATATAATCAAATGTTGTGGTTTGGATGTGGCTTGAGACTGTGTCCCCAAATGTTTACGTGTTAAGATTTAATCCCCATTCTGAGACATAAAGAGGATACCAACTTAAACCATAGTGTTTCGATGCAGGGTGTTTGCAAGGTGACTAGGACAAAGTAAAGTCATCAGGATGGAGCCCCAATGGTAGAACCATGGTGACTTTATAAAAAGAACAAGTCTAGAAGATTGACATACATGCACGTGCCCCCTGTCTCTTGCCATGTCCTGTTCTGTCTTACCTTGGGTTCTGGCAATAAGAAGGGCATCACCAGGTACAGGCCCTTGTACCTGCAGAACTGTGTGGTGGATAATTCTTTTTTCTTTTTGATGTTACCAACCCTCTGTTATTTCATTAGAATGGTGCAAAATAATACACTGAACTAAGGAAAATTTTGCAAGTTGCCAGAATTAGAGTTGTCTTTGTATATAATGGTATGTTCTATCTGTAACATATAGACATATAGACAATACTTAACTTCAGCTATATCCACTTACAATTTTTCCACTCTACAATGGTGCAAAAGCGCTGCACATTCAGTAGAAACCATCCTTTGGATTTTGATTCTTTCCCAGCTTGGTAATACATGGTATGATGATCTGGGGCTACTGGGCAGCAGCACGGCTCCCTGTCAGCCATGCAGTCACAAGGGTGAACACACTCACTACAATGTGCTATGTTGCTAAGCTGTGATGTTTGGTAGGTTAGGTGCAGTGAATGTAGTTTATACTTATTATGATGGACTTCTCACACAAACCCATTGCAAGTCCAGGAGCATCTGTAGTTTATGTCTTGCATTAGAGAAGGTACAATGTTTCCTCCCCTGTTCTCAGAAATGATCTGTTGTTAACACTTTCAAGGAAATTAGTTTGTGATATTTCTTAAGAATTATGAGGCGGGCATAGTGGTGCACTCACATAATCCCAGCACTCCGGGAGGTTGAGACAGGAGGATTATAACTTTGAACTCAGCCTAGGCACCTTGGTGAGAACCAATACAAAAAAAGAGAGATGATTATAATACTTATAATAACAATACAGTTTTAGGGAGAATTGCAGATGGATCAATCCATAGGAATGATGCTTCTGTGAGATGCTATTATAGTCAGGGTCTTCAAGGAAAACAGTTCAATACAAAACACATAATTTATAGGATTATTTTATAGTAGTCACCCAAAGAGTTAAGTACAAAAGAGTGCAGGCAATCTTTCCACACACTAAAAACCCAAAGAATCCAGCTGAGGGCCTGGATCCCATAGCAATTTCCTGCATGAGTCCAGCTGAAGACCTAGAGATTATAACAGTGCCCCCTATGAGTCCATCTGGAGGCCAAGAGCCTACAAGAATGTCTCATGCAGGCCTGTTTTAAGGGTCTGCTCTGGGAAGGCCCCAAGGTCAGTGGTGGAAGCTAGAAAGTCTGTGGCAGTGGAATGAAGGATCTGTGTCAGCAGGCTGAGGGATCTGCACTGGAGCCAGGAAGTGATGCTCAAAGTAAGAACCAAAGCTCTCCCGAAAGGTACTACAGCAATCCTCAGTGACAATGAGGTCCTGAGCTCCGCTGATGATAACAACTTAGTACTTATCCAGAAAGCCAGCACGACAAGCTCCTCTAGGAAAACCAACAGCCCCAGGAGAACCAACAGTCCCCTAATAGTGCATCCTCTTCTTCAGTTCTCCTTTTATGCTGTTGGCAGCAATGCTCAGGTGGGCCCTCCACAGCCAGCGCCACACTGATTCAGTTCAGCTGGGTGTTACAAGCTGGCCACCAGTTGTCAGCCCACAGAGATGCATTTGGTGACACTGTGTCCAGGCATTGTGTTTACATTCCAGATTCACTGTTGTGCTGTGGGCCTCTCTGAGTCTTAGACTGAGAAAAGGAAAGCTACATCCTAGGCTTTTTCAGATGTTTATATGAAGTACTGCCTGATGCATAAGGATGATGCGATGGTCTGAACGTGCCCCTCAAGTTCCACGTGCTGGAATCTTGGTCTGCTGAGCAGCATTCTTGAGAGGTGGGGCCTTTCTAAGTGTTTAGGTCTGTCCATTAGTGTATGAACTAATGGATTAATGGCTTATCATGGGAGTGTCTTTGTTGTAAGCATGCCCTTTCTGGCATGTTTACATGTGATGCCTTCTGCTATGCTGTGAAACAGCAAGAAAACCCTCACCAGATGCCAACACTGTGCCCTTGTACTTATCCACCTCCAAAGTCATGTGTTAAGTAAACCTTATTCTTTATAAGTATACAGTCTGTGGTATTTATAGCAAGAGAAAATAGACTAATACCCATGCTAACTGCCATTTTTACTATTATTACTACAGTTATAACTTTTTGGGCCATAGAATTTTTCCCTCCTCTTATGAAGGTTTAGATCTGCCAAAATAAACTTGTAATAAATTCACATGAGAAAAAGGCATACAAGTTTATTATATGTACGGAAGAATCACAGGAGAATGGTTATGCAATAATCCAGTGGCAATGAGAAACTTACTGAGGAGAGAGAAATATGAGGTAAGCATTTAGTGTGTAGTCAGTGATTTGTACGGAAAATAAATGGGGTGAGTAACAGATAGTAGCCTGCGCCAAGTTCCTCTAGGATATGGAGGAGGTGGTGTGGGGACAAGTTTCCACAGCAGGAGCACACGTTGTCTTCCTCTGCAGATGCTGCGCCCAGAAGGACGCGGGAGACACCGGCAGGGGTCTCTTCTTGCTCTGGTCATGAGATTTGAGGAGAGGGGGAGTACAAGGTGATAGCATTGGTATGGACTCGGAGGGAACATCTGTCTCAGAGATGACAAATTAAAATTGAGGCAAGAGCAGGAACTTATAGGCAGAAGCTTTAATGGCGGCATAAGGAAAAGAAGGGGTGGGAGACAGCAAGGCCAGAATAATCAGGCTGCTCTCTGACAAAGGGGTTAGCGTTTAGGAGGTTACTAGAGTGGATGAGGGTATGGAAATTTTCTCTTGAGTTCAGAACATGGAACTTTATTGAAACCTCTTCCTTGCTCTTCTCCCTTGTGTAAGACATGATCTTTGGCGGTTGCTCTCTTCCTCGGACGTATTGTGGCTGCTACACTGCTATTGTGACTCACCTGCTCGTTGGGGTAAAGGCGAGGATTAGGATACATTCCATGCCTTGGTGACAGGAAAGAAGGAAAAAAATGTGTCTTCCCTTCAGTGGGTGACAAGCCATAGATTAAGGCCTGAGAATCCCTCCTGTCTTATTCCCATGTGCAGCCCTGTCTGCCTCTGCATTTCTTTTGGAAGAATTTCCTTAGATTAGTTACAGAACTTCACCTTATGGTTGTGGGAGTAACAAGGGGAAGGGAGAGACCTTACTTCTCAGGCCGCTGAAGGCCTTTCTTTCCCTTCCCTTTAACGAAAGTACTACTTTGGGGACTTTGGGCCCCAACATTACTAATACTGTAATATTATAATTTGAAAAGGACTGGAGAGCTGTCTCTGTTCCTCTGTAATCATTCCAATTAAATGACTTCCCATGGCCCCTGATTTTAAGACTTACATTACATTTTAATAAAGTTAGGAGGGGGAAGAGAATTGCGTATCCATCTTTTTTTCCTTTAATTTTCCTTTTCATTTTTCTGTTCTTTTCCAGCGAAGAAGTTTTGTTGCTTTTATGTGTATTTTTTCTTTCTCTCATCATAGTTCCAGGGACAATATTGCTGTCATGGTAATAACTTCTTCAGGAATGATTCTAAGATGTTCTGCTGATTGTTACCTGATTCTCTGTTGTTTGTTGTTTTCATATTCAGATTTGTCTCTCCTGTTATGCTAATGTGGAAGCTTTATGAGCCCCCAGAGTATAACTGCCTGGGTGGTTTGGGCACTGCTTAAAAGAAAGGTTTACTTCCTTCATTTTTGAAGAAAAAGAGCTCAGTCCTAATGATATATTGTCAAGAAATGCTGTTAGCTTAATGTATTGGTCTTTGAAAATTATTTCCCTTTTCCCAAGCCCACTAGATAGTATCAGATATAATTTTGTAATTGTGTTGTTTCAAAGTGATATTAAGAATAGTAAATGTTTTGTTTTAAAAATAGTTTTAGGCAATGGTTAGTTCTTCCTATTCTATTTTTCTCTCTCACAAAATTTTGAAAATAAATATGTATTATATTTATAATAGATAAATCATTTTTTAAAAAGTGATTTTTTCATTATATGCACTAATTATTTTGTATATCTTTTTACAAAAGGAATATAACAGGTTTAACCTCATAAAATTCTATAAGCCCGCCATCAAATGAACAATTCTCTTTAAAGTGATTTCAACAAAATGTACAGCAATTGGCACATTCAATAAAAAAAACAGGTGATAACCATTAACTAACCCCCCATTGTACTTATTCTTCCAAATGTACTTTTAAAGGTAAGTCATACCAGACTTAAAAAATTGAAATGAGAGATCACTGAATTCTTTTATAAAATACACAGTCTTGCATTTTAAAACAGATATGTGTCTTGAAAATAAAGTCATATTTTGTTAATTTTCCATCTCCATGACAAAATACCTGAGAAAAACAACTTAGAGGAAGAAAAGTTTATTTTGGCTTAGGTTTCAGAGGTTTGAGTCCATTGTCAGCTGGTTCCATTGTTTTATACCTGTGGTGAGGCAGAACATCATGGCAGAAGGGAATGGTAAAGGAAATGTGCTTATCACATGGCAGCCAGGAAGGAGAAAAAGAGAGAGCCTATGATAGTGGGCTTCTTCTGCTTTTGTTTTATCTGGGCCTTCACCCCATTGGGTGGTGCCATCTACATTAAGGTAAGTCTCCCCCAGCAGCTTACTCACTCACAGGCCAGTTGTTTCTGGAAACACCCACACACAGACATTCAGAAGTGTGCTTTACTAATTTCCTAAGTGTTTTTCAAGCCAGTCAAGTTGGTAACCAAGATTAAGTAGTTACACATATTAAGTGAGAGTTTGAAGAATATATTGTGCATACAAAGGTGATTTTGGAAACCTCTAGCCAAATTTTGCATGAAATTTCAGTTTCTTTTAACATTTATAGCACAACTTCTTGAGCCTAAAGGGCAAATCTTTTGACCTTTTTCATGATTGGCTAGCATACTTTTTTAAAAGGTGAATAGCTGTGTACAGTGATTTGTCTAAAGCTAAGTGGTTTCATTGACTCATGATAAAAACAAAAAAGTTATACTATTGAGTATTTTCTTTATACTTAGGGTTAGTGTTTTGGGGGAGACCAGAATAGCTTAGATTTGGTTACCTATAGACAACTGGTCTCAGTTATCTAAACTGTGACCTTTTTAAAAATTTATTTTAACATGTCTTAAATTTATTTTTTTAACATGTTTTCCACAACATCTAGAAAATGTTGTGTTTATCATTTAAAATTGAACTCTATGAGGTAGAACCTTCTGTTGCCCACCTAACAAGAGTTAAGGTTTTTTCTGCCATGGTAAATGATAGGCATTTCTGTTTCACTATTTACTGAAAATTGGTTAAGAAAAAGAAATCTATAGAAAACAGGCTTAAGCTCTGCAATGATCAGCTTTCCACTTGCTGGAACAAAATATCCAATAGTGACAGCTCCATGGAGGAGAAGTTTATTTTGGCTCACAATTTCAGTGGTTTCAGTTCATGGTTGGCTAGCACCAAGGCAGGAACATAGTGAAAGGGCATAGTGGGGCAAAACTGTACAACACATGGAGACTGAGAAACAGAATCCAGAGGAAAAGCACCAATGAGAGATATACCCTTTGAAGGCAGAGCGCCCGGTGACTCATGTCCACCTGGGCCCTGCCATCTAAGAACATCAGCTGTGAAAATCTGATCAATAGAGGGCCCAGGATCCAATCACCTCTCCAGTTTTTAGTCCACTCAAGTTGACAATTAAGATGAACTGGCACAGGTTCTTGATCCATTTACTCTGTTTACTGCTTTAAATTATAGACATTTTAAAAGATCTAATCTTCAAAATATTGTGTTTAATCTGTATTTAATCTTCAAAATAATGTGTTACTTCATCGGCAGAATGGATTAACCAGAATTCTCAAGAGAAACACCTGTGTATATATATATATCTATATATCTATATAGATATATAGATATATAGATATATATATACACACACACACATACAGACGTCTGTATAGATACGTAGAGAGAGAATAGATGAGGAGACTTATACAATCAGTAGCTAGCACACTGTGGAGGCTTAGAAGTTCCACTATCTGTTGTCTATATACTGAAGAACCAGGAAACCTAGGGGTGAACAAGAATTGGTCTACTTCAAACAGTGATCCTCTGCCTTGGAGGATCACAGTAGTTTCTGCCCTCGGTGGAGCACATTCCCTGCTCCTTCCTCCCATGGGGCCACACTTTGATATGCTAATGGGGGGTTCACAGTTCTGGAAATCCCTTGTCCTTTTCCTTCTCCTGTACCTCCCATACTTGGACTTCACTCTTAACTTGTGGTGCCTATCCCCACCTCCCCTGGTGTTTGAATAGCTGTGTTTGTTTGAGCTCCTGTCAGTGTCCTGGTCGTCATCATTGTCGCAGTCATCGTTGTCCCATCCCATCCCCCATCCCTGTGTCTCCTCCCTGCAGCACACACACAAACTCTGTAAAAACCTTTGTGACACTATCGCCAGGACTCAGAAGTTAGGAAGCATGAGCTTCTCTGAGCCAAGCTAGCCAAATAAGAGCCTTTCTCTACGTGTCTGGGAGTGTATTCTTTGTTCCTTAGGGCCATCTGAAAAATTCTGGTAACCTGTTTTCCACAATAGTGGTGTGATTGACTGAGTCTGAAAGTTGAGAACCGGGGTTTCTGCTGGGTTAGTTTAGGAGTCTGAACACCCTGAAAGCAGGAGCTTGTGTTTTGAAAGGCGAGAGAAGCTAGAAGTATCAGCTCAAGAGGCGAGACAGAATTCCCTCTTCCTCTGCTCTTTTTTTCTGTTTGGGTCCCCAGTGGATTAGATGATGCTCACCCACATTGATGAGGGCAGATCATCCTTTACTCTGTGTGCTGACTTAAATGCTAATCTCTAGGGGAAATGCTGCAGATACACCCAGAAAGGATATTTCACAAATTAACTAGGCATCCTTTAGTCCAATCAAGTTGACACTTAGTATCAGTTTTCATAGGCAGTAAAAATGTTATATAATGAGTGACCCTAAAATTCTTAGCAGCTTAAAATAACAAAAAAAACCCTCTGTATGTCCATCATAGAGGGTCAGTGTACAAGTTTTGTCCACTTCAGAGTTTAGACTGGGAAAGGAAGAAAGGGGGAACATGGAACACGGAACATGGAAAACAACTGGCTTTAAATCCTCTCCACATCATTTCTGTCCTTGTTTCATTCACCATAGAAAGTCACATAGCTGCTATGTTTAGCTAGAGGTTTATAACTCCTGCAGGGAGACTGCAATCAGCAGAGAAATAATAAAAATACCTATTCAGTGCTGTTCCTCTTTTGTGAGATAATTTAAGCTGTTGAGCTGAGTGCCTGACAGAGAAGTGCTCCACTGCCATACAAGGCAGTTCCATGTTTACATGATTATAAAATGTAGATGTTGCTATCTGCTTTACTTCTCTAAGAGAGATAGTTGATGTATAATAAGTACTCTTACTTATCTGTATCATTTTACATATTGAGTAACATAACTGAGCAGTTAAATCAGCAGACCATTCTTTCAACTGTAGTGTGTACTGCTTAACATAGGTAATAAAAATCCCCAAGATGAACTTAAATTTGGATAAGTAGAGCATAAATAAATGATGTAAGTGCTTTAAAATCTTTAACATCTGCCCTTCCATTGGGCAGATTAAATATTTATATCATGTTTAGGAGAACTGAATAGAATTTTTTCAGCGAATGGTTAATTTAACTGGGCTGTTCTTTTCCCATTAAATTGGGCATTTATTGATCCATCCTTTTCCTTTCTAGTAGCATCCATCTTTTTTAATGGAGAAATGCAATTACAAGTAGATTATACTTTTTTGTTTAAATAAAGTACATCTATTCATATTATATAAAATGTTCGGTTCACAGTGAATTTTACTAGTAGTTTTGCTCTTCATTGTTTTAAAAGTAATACGGTGGAATTAACTTTTCAGTGTTTAAGTTTAATGAATTTTAACATATATATAGATTGATACAACTACTACTATAATCAGAATATAAGAACTGCTTTTTGCATCCTTTGCCTTGACAAAGCAGAGTAATAATTTAAAAAGAAAGTGCTGATAGTAGCAGTTGAAAATAAATGTATGTATGTGTGTGTAATTACAACTTTTAGCATTTTGTCATTGGTATTGAGATGTGTATTTTTAATCTTCATAATGTAAAGTCTGATCATTTGGCTCTGACATCGAGATGAAGTGGTAATGGTAAAGGAGCACTAAGGTTCTTCTACATTTCTGTGAAGCCTAATTAAAACAGACATTTTATGTCAACCTATTTTACCACAAATACTGAAAATGTTAACTCTTTGCAGTTAAAAGTTTAATTTCCTGTTATGATGAAGTTATAGATCAAATGTAAGTTGGAATCTGTTCACAATATGCAGTCCTTTCCATTTGGGACACAAAGACTGGGAATGTCCCCTTCTTATGCTCCCTTATTCATTTACCGATGCTGTTAATGGTAATTTTTATTAAACTGCTGGAAGTAACTGTAAGTATTGGTGATTCACTTAATAGCTATTATAGTGACCTTAATGAAATAATGGATGAAATATGTTTCTGGTCCTATTTTATCTTGGCTTATATGACTTTCCAGGGGTTGAAGTTGACTCTAGAAATGGCATCTGCTAGAACTCAGGCAATGCTCTTTTGGCTGATCTCTAAGTCTGTAGGACTTACTAAAAATAACCATGCAGAGTAATCAGTTGTGCCATGCACTCATTTATACCTTTAATTATATTTGAAGTATTGAAATGCCAAGCACTGAACCAGGAAACAGAGAAATAAAGGCAAGCAAGATGCACTCTTGGAGCATGAACATGTTTGTTACACTTGCAGGACAGGGAAATAAGTGTGAGGAGAAGTCTATATAGCATGCTCTGACATTGAGAGTAGAACTGCCATCTGCCTGAAAAAGAGATACACAAAAGCTGCAGTAACATTGCCAAAGCAGGGATAGGCCTTGGAAACCTCCTGGTAAATGAATTAAGCCAGACACAGAGGGACAAATACCTCTTGAGTTATGTGAGGCACCTGCAGTGGTCACGTTTGTGGAGACAGACAGTAGAGTGGTGACTACGAGAGGCTGGGAGCGGAAGGAGTAGGGAGTTAATACTGAATGTGGCCAGGGTTTCAGTTTGGGAAGATGAAAAAGTTCTGGACATGGATAACAAGTGATGGTTGTACAATTTTGCAACTGTACTTTATCTCACTGACTTGTATTCCTAAAATGGCTAAAATGGTAAATCTTATGTTCTGTGTATTTTATCAAATTAAAACAAAGACTAGGAATTAAAAACACATAATATTATTTATATCTCTCATTCTTAAATAGAACCAGCTGTAAAGGAATTTCCATACCATTTGCCCATCTTTTATCTCTGTTACAGTTTTAGCTACTTTCTAATAAGTATATACTGTTATAATGTTTGAGTCAAATCCACAGGTATGGGTGAAACTTGCTGTACCACCTTAGTCAAACTGACATTGGAAGAACCAGAATAATTTTGCATGAAATAATGCATGTAATAAATTCCAAACTCTCATGTTTTATTATTTAATTGAAAGAAATGTTATTACATGCCACAACATGGCTGACTCGTGAACACAGTGAATGAACCAGTCACAAAAGACTACATCCTATATGATTAAATTTATATGAAATTACCAAGGTCATGACACTTAGAGAGGTAGAAAGTAGACTAAGGTTTTTTAGGGATGAGCAGGTAATGCAATAAGAGGAAATGGAGAGCATCTGCTAATGAGTACAGAATTTGTCTTGGGATGAAAATGCTCTAAAATGGGGCTGGGGATTTAGCTCAGCGGCAAAGCGCCTGCCTGGCAAGCACAAGGTCGTGAGTTCAGTTCCCGGTACCGGAGAAAAAAAAAAAAAAAAAAAAAAAAAAAAAAGAAAATGCTCTAAAACAAGATCATGATGGCAGTTGTACAACTCTATGACTATACTACAAAAGATGGTTTGCTTATTTTGAAAGGGCAAATTGTACAGTATATGAATTAGATCTTAAGCTATTTTAAAATTATTCCCAAGGAATATGGTTTATTTTCTTTCTCCTTTTTCTTTGAAGTATTTTTTTCACTTTATCATATAACTTAGCTTAACTGAAAACAACATTGTATTGTATAAATTTATCATTTTAAAGATAATATACTTCATAAAAAAGCTATAGTCTAAGAGGATTTTGATTAATAACTAACAATATGAGTGTAAAGGAATTTCAATATGCATATTAAAATATTTTATATCCTCTCATATACTGAGATTTTTTTAAGCCAGCAGTATATTTATGCAAAACCAAGTAGACTTCGATGATTCATTTGATGACAGCAGTGCAGTAAAAATGAAACTTAGCAATTCTTTTAAAAATTTTCTCCTTGCATAGGATTGCTTTTTAATATTAAGCTTGGTTTCATTCATTTCAGTTTGGTTTTCCTTCATATTTAAAATTCAGGACAAAAACCAACAAAGTGATGTTATTAACACTTCATCCGAAGAGAATACTATGCAGTAGCATGGGTTAGAAACACTGTCTTACTGGTGGTGTTAGCCATTCTCCAGTCTCTACCCATAAAATTGGCATCTATATTTTAAGTAGCTTGGATATATCAAACTTAAATTATGAAGGACCTTAAATTAAAATAGATACTGTTGTCACCCAAATTACTCAAACACACTTCGCTCAGACAGCCCTGCTCAGACAGGCTGCAGTTCATCTCAGAACTAAGTGCTCCTTTGCTGTTGGTGAACCTGGGCCCCACACATTGTTTCCAAATTGCCTCCATAAACAAATACCTTGTGCCTCCAATCTGAAGCTCCAGCAGACCTTTAGAAATGCAACCCACTTTGAGGCGACCTTTAAAGTGTCTTGATTTTTACTTTTGTATACATTTACTTATTTTTTAGTCACATAACGTGTGTGTGTGTATATATATATATATATATATATATATATATATGTTATTTGGTGGCATTGATCTCCAGGTTTTTTTTTTTTGAGATACAATCTCACTTAGTTGTCCAGGCTAGGCTTGTACTTGTGATCTTCCTTCTCAAACTAGAGTTCTGGGATTACATGTGTATGCCACCATGCCTAGCTGGTTATAATGCTTTTTTACCTGCCTGAATATATTTATTTGCCTGCCTTAGCCAAACCGGACTATTACTAATTCCAAATTTACTTTCCTATCAAAAAGTAAATATATTTTACTTTGATTTTTTTGTTATTATTCAGTGAAAACCTATACAAGCACACTATATCCCATTAATATACGCAGTTTTATGTCAATTAAAAATAAAGTTTTATAAATCCAAAGAAATAAATGTATTAAGATATCTTTTCTTTGTGTGTTGCTATAATTGTTACCTGTCTCTATACTTAAACATTTGCTAGTTACTTAGGATAACAGCCATTGTGGAGCTCCAGAGAGAGGTGTAAAATATAATTTCCACCCTTGCAGAGCATTTAGTCTTGGAGATTCATTATCACAGTGCCAGGCAGAACCAAGTAAACACTTCAACAACACCAGGGACAGGTTGCTGAGGAATCGTAGCAGAATAAGTTTTGGCAGAGTGAAGAGAGCAAAGGTTATTCTTAACCAAGAGAGCTGAGCGAAAAAGTGACTAGAAGAAGAAACAAACACAGAATATAAACTTTGTCTCTCCAGGGTTCATTAATCTCTGTTAAGTCTTGATTCTGTTAGTGGCAGAAACATAGACTTTAACTGAGGGGCATGTTTATTTTTTGTGTTCTGGTGCCTACCATTACACAGTTGCAAAGTCTGTAGGATGAAGCTAAAGGTAATTACTGGTGGAAGTCTTAGTTTGAGAACCAAAGAAGAAAAAAGCCACCACATACACCGTACTTGTTTGCGATTAGCGTTTTAATTTGCTTGCTGGCATCACTCACAGGGCCCAGCTGCCCCTGCTGCAGTATCCTGTTTACAGTAGGCAGCCACCCTGAGTGTTTCCAAGAGAAATTGCTCTGCCCTGGGGCCCCAAGTCTGGGGAGGTACCCCGGGTTTATGTTATACAGATCTGTGCAGGGTGTCTTGCCTTCACATGGTAGTTAGGGAACTAGCTTACAGAAAAGTTATGAAATTGTGTCAGCACAAACCTTAATTACCTTCTAAGGAAAAAGACTATCAGGTAATGTGTAATTTACATATTGCGTACTTACTACCTAGGCATATACTGGATTATCTTCAACTATTTCACAACAGCCCTGTATCTCTATAAAGGAGTTAATACTACTATATTCACTTTGTATGAGAAATCCAGGGCATAGAGACTAACAGCAAAGTTTAATTTTACAAAGTCTGTTATGTGTTATGATGTCATTTCTCACCATAGTAGATACACTTAAAGTCACTTGACACTGTGAGTCCTGCCACGTAGTACAATTATTTTTATTAAATGTTTTGGGGAATCTTGGAAAACCTGTAAGTCAGAGAATCGTAGCTAATAACAAATATATTTACTGAAGAGAACAAAATAATAAGGGTTACGCTGCCTCATATACAGTATACCCTGAGTAAGAATATGAACAGCCTGCTAAGTACCCAGCCCAGAAAGTGTGTTTAGTTATTGAAATCCATTCATTCTCATTCATTTTCTCTCTCTTCTTCCTCTCTGTCTCTGTCTGTCTCTTTTCTACTACCTATTAAACTAAACTCCATTTCCACTGTAGTACAAGAGAAGGTATAAAGGACTGCTATTAAATAATTTTATTTAGTAGTCTGAATTTCTTAGTGAAAAGGATTTTATTTAAAGAGCAACTTAGTCACTCCTGCTACTAAGGGGTGACTGATACGAGTGTGTTTCTCTGTGTCCACTTTGGTAAAAATGCTAATATTTACAGTCAGTGAAGAGAAAATGGAGAATCAAAAGGCAAAGTGGATCCATGTACATGACTGACTATTGAATAATTAAGAAGTAACTGTATGGAGTTAGCAGGCGCTTTGATTCTACACGATCCCTCCAAATATTTTAAGGATGAAATGAGATATCAGATGTGAAAAGTCACTGGACATGTGCAAGTTATTGAAGAGTAGCTCCTGTTTGACCTTTTTATCACTAATGTTGGTTCTCCCCCTCCCTCTTTCCCTCCCTCCCTCTCCGTCTCCTTGATTGATCACCTGACAGCTTATACCAGGGAAGAACTAAATGGGTCACTTTTCTTCTTGATTGCAAAGATGATTAAGTTACCCGGCTCTACCTTTGCCACTCTTTTGTATCTTCTTGTATCCTCAAAGGAATATTTAAACACCACATTTCCCAATATGTTTCACTTAGATTTCCTCTTTCTGACTTTCTAACATAAATTCTTCATCCTTTCTGCTCCTCCATGCACAGGTGAATTGGCAGGCTTCATTATCTGGTCATGTGCCTTTTGCACAGTAAATATGCAAAAACATACGTGACCAGCAACTCACTGAAATGGGAAAAAAGAAACAGTGAGCCGTGGGCTGTGCATTCCTTTTTGTCTTACAGTATTTTTTTTAAAAAGTGTCGGCCTGAACTTGAAACTTTCCCTATTCAAGCACACAGGATGATGAGGTCTCTATTTAGTTTCTTCAAATACTGCTGATTCTCCTGCTAACATAACAAGAAAACTTGGAGGTGAAAAAGGACGGTGTTGAAAGTACTCAAAGATCTTTTTGCTCATTCGGCATTGCTTGATTTTATCTTTGCTTTGTCGTCTACGAGACACAATGGGCATGTGATAATTCTTCTGGGGAATCCAAGGAAAGGGAGTCTGAATTCCCAAGAATCATCCAAGAATTTTGCAGCTGATGCTGACTTCAGCGCTTTGATGACGGGTCCGTTTTTAGCGCTGTCTATCTATTTGCTTGTAGTTGTACGTGTTGATCTGAGGGAAACCACTCCCTGATTTAGTGAAACAATGAATGCTTTCTCCTTCCATTTCTTTAAGGAAATGGCGAAAATCCTCAATCATCCCCGAGTCTACGCATTCCTCCACATCCCCGTCCAGACTGCCTCTGACAGTGTGCTCATGGAAATGAAAAGAGAATACTGCGTGGCCGACTTCAAAAGAGTAGTGGATTTTCTGAAAGAGAAGTAAGTCTGCTAGTACTTAAGAAAATAACCATTTTTTTTTTCCTCTCGAAAGTGTGTGGCAACAATGCACTTACTGCCGCCTCACAATTAAAGGTATAACAGAGAAGGCGAGATTTTGGAAGCTTTCAAAGCCCTTCAGCTTCCTCGGGCACCCTTGATGTGGTTTCTTTCTCTTAGCTTATATCCTCCTCCATCTGTGCACTGCGGACCGTTCATTTGTGTAAGCTTGCAGCGCTTTCGAAGGTACTGTGAATTGTGATTATTTTTATACCTGATCTGTTAGATGAAAACTACTTTAAGTTTGGTCTGCTTTAAATCTCCTTTAATGTGGCTTTTTGAAGTTCTGAGCTGGTTTTGACATGGAGGTGGGGGCCAGGTCTTGTCACTACAAAATAGATAATTTTCCACTGATGAGCGTTTTTGCAGAGGATCGGGAATGTCTTTCCTTTTCACACACTAATCCCTGTAGTTTACTTGAACACTTGTGATTTACCAGGAGGCTTGAGGGTTCTATTTTTTTTCAAGTCCAAATCGCTATTGACCAAAATTAAGGCATATTTACAGAGTCTCAGGCATGAATGGTAATTTTGTTTCCACAGAAAACACTTGCAGCTCATAATTATGTTCTTCAAAATGCTACTCATCATCACCAAACAGGGGATGCCTCCTGTGATTACACAAGGCAGGAAGTGGAGATGCCAGCCAAGGTCACACAGACCCTCTCAAGTCTAGGCTATCGTTATCCCCTCTGGGAGTGTGTCATTCATCTTGGCATATTTGTGGCATGGGCCTTCCCACTTTCTATTATTTTTCCTCTGTTGTTTTCCTTGATTAAGATTTAACTTTTTGTTACCATCTTCTTGTTTATAATTATGTACCTTTGTACCGTGTCGAAGTATTACATGGATGTGATTGCTTTATATAAATTTGTAAGCAATTATTTTTTCCACCTTTAATTAGTCACTTATCCTGTGCATGCAATTGTTGTAAAATCTTTTTCTTCTCCTGTTTACTTTTTTCTTCTTTTCTCATCTTTTCTTTAATCTTTTTTTTTACCTCTGGGCATTTCTTGATTAATCTAACCACCAAGAATAAAGACACTTAGTGTGCGTTCAAACAAATACAGCTAATTGTTCAAATATTCAAATCAGTGAATAGAACATACAGTTATTCTGAGATTTCATAATTGCAATCATTAAGTATACACAGCCTTCAAAGTAGAAAGCAGAATAATAACAGATCTGTTCCAGCTCTAAGACTCTTGGATTTTGAGCAGAACCAGTGAAGGCATTTTTGTATTAAATGTCTTTTGCTGGCCTATATACCTTCCTTGCATTTATTCTAGCTTTTGTAGGTAAAGTTATATCACGTAAGAACTGTGTCTCTGGAGAAGGAAATGTTTCAAAATTGCAAATAAATTGTAAAACCTGGAAAATTTCTTCTCTTGCTTATTAAAGCAGTAGCAAATAATGCCCATACTTCAAGTTATGCAATATTTTGCCAAGTGCAGATGTACGTCATGTCATGCAGAATAGACAAGCACACTTTCCAGATTGTTGCAGTAGTGTGACTCCATGGGGTTAGGAATTAGCACCCCTCCTTTCTCCATTTGGGTGAGTGCTGACTTGGTTGTTTGCAGAATCACCTTGGCTGCCTTAACTGGGCAGGAGTTTCACAAATGCCAGTGTTGTGTTGTTCTGGACAGGGACCTCTTAAAACCTTTGCCTCTTGAACAATTTCAACCACCTTCATGAACTATGTCGATGTCAAACAATGGTCACATCAAACTACTAGAAAATAGTCTCTTGTCGTAATTTGTGGACTAAGCTCAGAGTCTTTGGATTCTGAGTTATGTAAGGCTTCTGTGTAGCTTTTCTAGAAGTATTTGACTAGCTGGAGATCCTAGAACCAAGTACTCTACCTAAAGGCCTCCTGTACCAGCAATACCAGAGATCTCAGGCGAAGATATAGGGAGTGCCCTGAGGAGACATTCCATCTCACACTCGTCTCTCCATAATTTGTTTGAAGTGCTGTGAACTCCTGGAATATAGAGTGTAACTGGCCAGTTAGCCGTTTTCAGGATTTTAAAATTAATGGTGCTATATGTGCAGCAAGGATAGAAGCAACCTGCTATCTAAGTTCACATTAATAGCTAAGATGTATTTGAAAAGTGTGGAAGGTGGCAACTGTGAGGTACCTGCTTTATGTAGCAGATAACTGAGAACATTTCAGGTGCCCTATTTATATCTCTAGGGTCACTTTGTTAACAGTGATCATTCAACTCCTGGATACTTCATCGGAGACATAAGATTATGTATTTAGTCCATCCTGTTGCTTGTGAGGACTAGTACAGCCCTACACCCATGAGGATGGTACAGTCCCGCTTTGCACTTCAGTGACAAAGAACCTCTCTGTCCTGTTGAGGAAGTCCATCCATCCAGTGGGTAACTTCCAACCATTATGGATGATTAGAAATACGTGAAATATTTTAAGGAGACTTTGGTTCTTTATTTTTGCGCTATAAAGACCAACTGAGCTTTATGCCAAATAGGTGAGTGCTTATTTTGAAAATGCCAAAGTTTCAGTGCTTTCTATAGGACCAGTAATCTGGTGAACTGATCTAGCATAAAATTGTTTGGTCAACTATTTATTAAAGGTCAATAAACAATTTCATTTTTGAGGGCTTTATACTAGTATGTTGCCCTGATTTATGCCCAACACCTATTCATAAAAGGATCCTAATCTGACATGATATGTTTGCTGATATTGTCTTACATTTGCTTTTTAAATCTTGTATGAATAGCCCTTTCCATTTGTATGTCATTTCTCATGAAGTCTTTGAAACCTTTTTGGGAGGAATAATCCTTTAACAAATATGAATTTTATGTATTTATTTTTCTTCCAGTCTGTGTGAAGCTTCTTAGATCTTCCTATTGTGAATGAGACATTTCCGGATCTGTTTCCTCAAAAAGCCAATCTTTTAAAGGATTTGTAGTATTTAAGCCTGAAATCCAAGCTATGGAAGTTTACCTGAAGCTAGAGGGGTGTTTGTTTTGTTTTGTTTTTTCTTTTCTTTTTTTTTTTTTTAGAGAGAAGGTCTCAGTATGTAATTCATACTCAGACTCACTGTGTAGTCCAGGCTGGCCTTGAACTCTCCTCGATCCCCCTGCCTCAGCCTACTGAGTGCTGGGATTACAGGCGTGCAGCACCATGCCAGCTGCGGGCTTTTAAATTACTAATTCAGTGGTATTTTTGGAGCTCTGCTTCTCAAACTGTGGAGGCGAAATCATTTTAATTAATTTTCTTTACAGTTGAAAGTGGCCCACATTTTAGCTTCGAGCAATGTAAGTTTACAAGTGAGCCAACTTGAAGCTGATTCATTATTCTCTTCGGTTGTTTGAAAGTTGGCAGCTAGTATCATAACAGCAGCTGGATTGAAGATAACCTAGTAGTGTTGGCACATGTAGAGGCATATGGGAATTTATTAAATCATGCAACCTTTGCAAGAAAGTGTCTAAATTACTTAATATACTAATTTAAAACAGCTGGTCATAAGCAGACACTCATATGACTTAAATTATTCTATTCAGGTTTATTAACCTAGTTGAAAATTAAGTAACTTGATGTTTTATTTAAGTGAGTATGATGATTTCTTAAAATATACAGTGGGATTTAGAGGGACATGGAAAAAAACTACACAGAACAAAGCAAGAGGTACAGTTCTGGTTTGAGAAAAACATTTTATAGTTTCCCATAAGTACCTCATAAATTTTTACTATCATTAATTGTCACATAATTGGTTTCACTATTGTGTTTTTAATATATTAATGGGATTTTTTAAAGTGTAAAACTTGAATGACTTTCTATCAGTCATTATCAGTTATTTTTTTACTCTATGTTGGATTCTCAGGCCTTGGGACCTTGGGCATGAATTGAATTGAGACCCGGTCATTAAATCAGCAGTGATTTTACATGATGACACCCCACCATTAACCATGTGTTAGCAAATGTTCAAAAACCAATATGCAGAGTTCCTCTCAACCATGTGTTCTAATACTGATTAAAACAATCTTAATCTGCAAATTTCATATTAAAGTATGAATCACATATCTGCAGATGTCTTGATATATTTTCAGAAATTAATAGTTTATATATTAAAAGACCTAGCAATGTAGACAAATTATATTTTGGAAGCCCAGTGGCTTTTTGATTTACATTGATTAGACATTAACTAGTTAACATTGCCTCTCTCCCTGATCCCCTTTCCTGTCTCTAAAAGTCTGCTTCCTGGTTGATTGTCATCTCTGTTTATTGTTTATTTACTAGGTTTGTCATATAATAAAAAACATGATTTCTAACGTCCTGAGTGGCTTATTTCACTTAATAATAGTTTCTAGTTCCATCCATGTTCCTACAAATAACATAATTTCACTCTTCTTTATGGCTGAGCAATATTCTACTGTGTATATAATTACATTTTCTTTATCCATTCATCTGTTGATAGATGTCTACACCATTTCCACAAACTTAGCTATTGTGAATTGCACACAAGTATCACTATAGTATGGAATATTCAGTTCTTTCAGGAATATACCCAGGAGTGGTATAGCTGAATCAAAAGATATTTCCATGTTTACTCTTTTTTTTTTTTTTTTTCCAGTACCAGGAATCGAACTCATGACCTCAGGCTTGTCAGGCAGGTGCTGTGCTTCTGAGCTAAATCCCCAGCCCCCGTCTGTGTTTACTCTTGAAGACTCTCTATACTTATTTCCATAGCTGCATCTTACATTTCCCCCAACAATGTATGAGAGCATCCATGTTGTGTCCCTATCTGCCCATGCCCAGCATCCTTACCAGCATCCACTGTTTTTATATTCTCAAAGCTAGCCGTTCTGGCTGGGGTGAGATGAAATCTTAGTGTAGTTTTAATTTGCATTTCTCTGATAATTAGAGATATTGAGCATTTTTCATATACTTTTTGGCCATTTGAACTTCTTTTGAGAGATATCTATTCAGTTTATTTGGCCACTACTTTGCTTTTGTCATTTTATGGGAGTTGAATTTTTGAGTGTTTGTGTTCTTTATATGTTCTAGATATCAGTCCTCTATCAGAAGAGCAGCTAGCAAAGATTTTGTCTCATTCAGTGGGTTGTCTCTTCACTCTGTTGTTTACTCTGCCGTGAAGAAGCTTTCTAATTTGATATAGTCCATTTGTTGATTCTTGATATTACTTCCTCTGCTTTTGGAGCCCTGTTTGAGGAGTCTTTCCTGTGTCTGGCTTTGAGTGCTTCTCCTATGTTGTCTTCCAGTAGTTTCAGTGTCTCTGGTTTTTATTTCTAGGTCTTTGATCCATTTTGATTTGATGTTAATACAGGTTGAGAGATAGGCTTCTAGTTTCACTTTTCTGCATATGGATATCCAGTTTTCCCAGCACCATTTATTAAAGAGGCTGTCTTTTCTACATATATGTGTTTGGCCTCTTTGTCAAAAATCAGATGGCTGGCACTTTGTTTCTTTGTCTTCTGTTTTATTCCATTGTTCTACATTTCTCTTTAAAATTTTTTTGTGTGGGATGCTGAGGATGGAACACGGATCCTCATGCATACAAGGGAAACACTGTACCTCTGAGCTACATCGCCAGCCCTTTTGTTGTAGTTTTTAATCCCTTAGATTATTTATCTGAGATATTGCCATGGTCACTTGTTAGAGTACTGTGGGCCTGTGAGTTGATTTGTCTTGTCATTGTTAGAGCATGAACCCTTTCAGCACTGTGATAGCCATTCTTATACCACCAAGTTTACTACTGCCAGAGTTTTCCCAGTGAAATGCCACAGCTGATAATCAACAAGCACAGGAGGAGAATGGAGAATATGTGTTAAGGCTGAGGGAACAAACCAGAGGGGAAGTGTCCACCGTGCAGAGAAGGTTTCATCTTCTGATCTCTGCTGAGTTCTTACACAGTGAAGGGGCACTGGGGTACAGAACCGAGATCATTTTAACAGGACAGTTTCTATAAGTGAGTCATAGAGTTAACTCATGTTATCCTGCCTGTCCTATGACCTACTTTTCCAGGCTGTTAGCAAAAAAAATAATGCTAATGCATTAATCCTGAGGATTTTTTCTTTCTTATCATTAATCTGGTTATCCATGTGCTCTTTCTGGAACAGAATCTGCTAAGAGATACGTCATGTAAAATTTATATTTTATTCTGTGTTATCCATCTAGTTTATTCCTAATGGGTTGGAAATGCAAGTGGCAATATTTGTCAGAAGAAAAGAACCTGAAAAAAACGATTCAGCAAGGATTAGATAATTAAGTTTTGTCCCAGATGCATTCCCAGATGTGTTGCTGTTTACTGAATAAGCACCTCCAAAATAATTCATGCAAAACAATTCCCTCAAAAATGTTTTCTGGCTTTCTTTCATCATTTCTAATATCTTCAGCTAGGTTGTTATTTTGGGTGTCCCTAAGGCCTTGCTCACTATTTTGTCTTTCATCACATTTCTTTTTGAAGTAGTAAAGTTCTTTCCCTTTCTCTCTCTTAGTACTTTTAGAATGTTTTGAGAGAATAAATACAGTATATATCGTTGGAACAGCTATTTAATTGAAAAACATGTTTACTTTTTAAAAACTAAGGTATTTATATTTGGATGATTATATGCTACATAGATTTTGACATTATGTGATCAATCCCATATTATTTTGGTACTATCTCAAATTTGATTCACTGGTTTGAAAATAATTTCTACTGGTGTAGTTTTCCTTTTTCCTTCTAGCCTGACCAAGAAAGTAATCTCAGCATTCCTAACCTTCTACTTTATATGCTTTATGATATGATTTTGTTAATTCCTTTTGGAACCAAAAATTATCACACTCTAAATCTTGGTGCATTATTCCTCCTCAAATTTTGTGTCATAAATATAAGGGTGAAATCATGTATTTATGAAGTATTTAATAGTACCTACTTTTTCTTTGATTAGAGTGCTTTTCATAACTGAACTTACAGTATTATCTCATAATATTTTTACAAACTTCTCACCAATTTGATAGTATAAGCATTTTAATCTTTATTTTATAAATCGAAGGTTAGGGCTAAGAATCGTTAAAAAGACTTTTTGAAAGCCTGCAACAAATAATGGTGTATTAGGACCAGATTCCCAGTTTCTGTTGTGATTCTTCTTACTGGTTTCAATAACACACGTTAACGAAATGATTTATTTTTCTCATTTGTCATTTGTGTGCCCAGGACTGAATTAAATGCAATAATATCTATAACAATAATAATACTTAATATGATACTAGTAATAAAAATAATATTTTTGAATATTTATTCCTGTACTGAAAGCATTGCATGTATTAGCTTATTAATCCTCAATGAGAAAAGATGTTAAGTAATTTGTTCAAGGTTATGAAGTTAGCGCTGGACCCTTGATGAAAACCCAGGTCAGGTAATCACCCAGCAAGTGATACTAAACTGTGTTGTACTGCTGGTCTTATCAAAGGACTATTGCTCTAGCAATGGAGGTAAGATAGTAGTGGATTCAGCAAACACTGAGGAGATGAAATGTACAGCATTCCCTTAGAAGGGAGGAGGAGGAGAAGGGGATGCTTGGGTGTCAATCACAGCACCCTGTTATTTTAAAGACATGGTAGAAAGTGATATAGTTCAGTAACTGCATGGAGGATGAGAAGGAGCAGTTTCGATGATGAAGCTGAGTTTGAACTGGCTGTCCAGAAAGTGCAGGGAACAGCCTTGTAAACTGTAGAGAGGGGGATCAGGAGAGATGAGGGTCTTGAGGTAAAGGCTTATCTGCATTTAAGTAGTAGATAAAGCTGAGAATGATGAAATCATTTGGAAGAAAGAAATGGAAGATGGAGGACCAAAGTTGGAGGACCCACCAGTATTGAAAGTTTGGGAAACGGGCTGGGGATTTAGCTCAGTGGCACAGCGCCTGCCTGGCAAACGCAAGGTCCTGAGTTTGATTCCCGGTACCAAATACATACATACATACATACATGGGAAAGGGAAAAACATTCTGTGATGAGTTGAAAAGGCAGAATCAGGCCCATGGAGGAGGAAACCAAGGAAGAAATGGCAGCATGCAAGCCATGAGGCAATGCAGTTTTAGGAAAAGTGCTAGGATCAAATGTCAACCAGAGTGGACTCCCATGAGCAAGCCAGGTGCTCTTGAGAATATGAATATGATATATATATATATTTCTTTTCCAGATACTTCCAGACAGCTCTGTTCCACTTCCAGTGTAATTAGAGTAATACACACGCATACACACACATGCAAACATGCACACACACATGCATATTCCTGTGCTGTGCACATAGCAGCAAGAGGTACATGATCAGAAAGTTGGCATTTGATGAGTGGAATCAAACCTGCTCTAGAATCCGTCAGAGGAGGGTTTAGAGTAGTAGTAAGGCTTTCTCAGTCTGTTTTAATTAAAGCTTTCAGTAAACAAGAAAATCCCCTGCTCCTTGCAGAGAAACTGATATACAGTATTTTATTTATAGAACATAATACTTTCCTTCTTAGAGATTCTGTGTTTTGTGAACCCCTGCTAGCTAAGAGCTAACAATACTTATTAAGTAATATAACATTTGTTGAGCCTATAATATATCAAAAGCAGTGTGCTGAGATCTTTACCTGGATCAACTCATTTAATTTCCACAGTGGTGCATAGCCAGTAGGAAATATACCCCCATTTTGCAAGTGAAGAAAGTTAAGGCAGAGAGAGGGTAACTTGCCCAAAGTCACAGAGCTAATAATTGGTTAAGTTCAAATTTAAACTCTAGCTTTTAACTCTCCAAACTTTATTCCTTGTTCTTATGACTAGTCATAGATAGAATAATTTTTTGAACAATCAGCATAATAATTTTTAAATAAAAATTATACTAATGCAGTTAAATAAAATATCGTAAATTGTGCTTGCCTTCCCCTAGAGCTCTCCGACAGCTTCCTGTGGTTAACATGCCCTCCTTTTCACGTTTGCTCTTCGTCCAGGCTGAGTCACCAGATTACAGGATGGTAAGGAAGCTGGGTATGGCTGTGAATGTGGCCAGGAGAAAAACTGCAAATGGAAGCACTGAGTGTTTAATCTGAAACAGTGATTTTAATTTCAAAACTACAGAGTTTCCTAGTGAAGTATATGTACCTGCATACATTTCAAACTGCTGAGGAGAAGGTTGTCCCATCTGTGGCAGAGTTACTTTCCCTTAAGGTTGGTTTCCTCAAACACGCCAACTCCTCCTTTCTTCTCCTGCTTACCCTTTCCTAAAGCTAAATACCCTAACTGTCCAGCCCAGGCTGTTGCTATAAACAGTCTCTGTTCCCATACATGATCCATCCCATTCCTGGCTTCTTTTGCCTCACTGAAATCATCATTCCTTATGCATGTCTACCGAGTGTTCTATTGTAGGACCCTGTATCCTCACACTTCAAACCAGGGGGAAATCAAGGAGCATGCGCAGTACCTGCGATTCTGAATGTTCTACTCACCTCGGCAGCGGGTCCCATTACCATGTCAGACCAAACAGGAGGAAGGCGACTGCTGATGTAACCCGTAATTGTTTTCAAGAGTGAATCTCACTGAGTGTGCTGTTGCGCGCCTATAATCCCAGCAGTCTGGGAGGCTGAAGCAGGAGGAACACAAGTTTAAGCCCAGAGTGGGGAAAATAGCAACTTATTGAGACCCTGTCTCAAAACAAGAAATAAGAGCAAAAGGCACGGGAAGTAGCTCAGAGCAAACGTCCTAGGTTCAGTCCCCCGCACCGCGAAGAAGGAGGAGGAAAAGAAGGAGACGGAGAAGATCAAATTCATAAAATCTCACCAATTTAAATTCTGAAGTAAGACCAAAGAGGGGAAAATCCCTGTCAATTAACATTAGTTTTTTTAAAGTCTGAGTTTTGCATTTATTCAACTAATATTTATTGGTGATAGACTTGTTGGAAATAGAACATTAATAGATCCATGAAACTTGATAACTGTCTTCTTGAGACTTACATTTTAAAATCTTGGTTAATATTATATCTTTGTTTTTAGCTAAAATGTTAGGTCAAATATAATAAAATCTCAGTGTTTATTATAGGATTTTTATAGATAAGAAGAAATATGAAATTACAGGTCTTACATGAAAATCAATCTCCTTTCTTTAGACAAGTATACTTTATAAGTATAATTTTATCTGATATAATTTAATTTCCCCCCAGTTCAGGGGAAACTTTAACTACATTACACATGTGTGCATGTCCTTGCGCACACACACATTTGCACATATATTTATGTATATTAAACTTACAGTTTTGTTTGTCTTCAAGTGACTCTAAAAATGGCATAAAGAAAATAGATGCGTATTTTTCAACTATGTAAATGAAGACCAGAGCTGGCAATAGACAGTGTAAAGCTCTAAAATGTCAGAGATGCAGAAAAAGAACTTTCATCTCATGACCCAGGGGAACTACTTAATTTCCAGCCACCAAATCTGCATTCCAGTTAATAGGAAATAAAATTTTACATGCTCAAGCTAAGGTGGGAGGATCACAAGTTCAAAGGTATCCTGGCCACCAGGGAAAGACTTTATCTCAAAAAAAAAAGGAAAGAAAAGAGAAAAGAAGAGAAGAGAAGAGAAGAGAAGAGAAGAGAAGAGAAGAAAGGGAAAAGAAACAAAGAAAGAAAAAAAATAGGATTTAAAAAAATCTCTCATGAGGGAAATGTGCCATTTCAACAAGAATTCTCAAACACTGCTTGATAGGAACTATGAAGCCACTCAGCCCTAGCCCTCAAGCACAGTCTTTAGTTACTCCAACTCATGGCTCTGGTTTTCCTCCATGGGAGATGCTACTTGGTGTTTTGTCCTCTATGGCCAAGTCTGAGGTAGGCATTGGGAAAGATGCTCGTCGGAGTGGATTCCACTGCTCTCTTCTCTCCTGACTGGAGAACTGGAATTGTTTCATGAGAGGACAGGAGCAGGCTGCGCAGACCACCTTGCTTCGTTGACAATCCAGCTCGCTCAAAAATTCAGTGGCCTTCTAGTGTCTCTGTGTGTTGTCAGCTGCATGGACAAGGGTAGCAAAGGCCTTACCTGGACGTGGTGCTTCTGATCTGTTTCTACTGGCAGACCCGGGCAATGTGTCAGGGGCACTGACTGATCTTATGAGACAGCCATGACACTACAGCAGTACTGCTTGCCTGGCTTGGCTTTTTTAAGCCTGCACACTTCAAAATCACAGAGTACTCAGTCACATTTGATTGGAACTCACAAGCAGAGAGGTCTTCTCAGAAAAGTTGTTTGCTTAAGCTTCACCTTGCAATTAGCTAGCCGTAGTATGAACTTCTAGTGCCAGAGAATAATAGGAAGCCAGATTATATTTAATATTCTGAATTTTCTGTAACCCTTCTTCAGATATAGACTTATTTAACACTTGTTCTGTCTTCCAAGGTAAAACAGGCGGCAGTTGGACTACATGTATATGTTTGTGATTCACTATTTATAGCTTTTTAAATTTTTAAAAAACTTTTATTAGCGCATGTTTGCAGTATATAATGTTTATTTATTTTTTTTTAATTTTTATTTATTTATTTATTTATTTTTGGTTTTTCTCCAGTACCGGGAACCGAACTCACGATCTTGCACTTGCCAGGCAGGCGCTTTTGCTGCTGAGCTAAATCCCCAGCCCCAGTATATAATGTTTACATTCCTTGTAGGGAGTTGGTCCATGTACACTATACTTCTTAATTTTTTTCTCCTTCTTTTTCTTCTCTTTTTTTGGAGACAGGGTCTCACTATGAAGTTCAGACTGGCCTTAAATTCACTATGTAGTCTAGGTTGGTCTCAATTTTATGGTGATCCTCCTGCCTCAGTCTCCCAAGTGCTAGGATTACAGTCATGCACCTCCACAGTCAGTGTCCTTTTTTTCTGCATCCCAATTATTCTGCCAATATATAGCATTAATTTCCCTTCCATCCTCCAGTGTGAGCCCTGACTTACAACTCTCCAGCTAAACAAAGCCCACACTTTTATGTTCTAGCACATGTAGTATAACATTGTAGATTAGGTTTGTTTGGGCCACAAAAACATAAAATAATGTCTCATACAAAATATATATTACTCTCTCACCTTTAAACAATTCCATTGGTGTGCTCCACAGTGTCAAGGACTTGGGATCTGTCTTGTTGCTCAGATATTTTAGCAGGAATTTTTCTCTGAAGGCCCACAATGACTGCTTAAAATCCAGCGATTACGTGTATTTGATGTATTCCATCCACCAAAAAGGAGATTTTATATTTCTTAAATGATCAACTTTCACAAGGCAGTGATATCATTTAGTGCAAAAAAACTGTTCTTCATTATCCCTTTTGGTAAGTACAAACTAATATAAAAATTTAATCCTTCCATCTGTATGATGTTTTAAGAGTTGAAGAACTGAAAAGACCTTTGACATTACATGTGGCACTTCCGCATATGTATGACTGACCAGAAGATGTCCATACTTAGCTACAAGGGAAGCTAGTGTCTTGGCAGATTATTAGTTGTCTATTTTGAGTGGTTATCAGAAAATACAATTTGGAAAACAACATAAAGAATTGTAGCTGCGAGGTTTTTCTCTTAGTATCAAACAGAAGTCGTACCTTCGTTGTTCTGGTGCCCGAGTCCCATTTGCGGGTGTGGGTAGCAGCTGGCTCGGCCTGCGGACGAGTCCGGCCTTGGGGTTCTTGCGGTCCTGAGCACATTTCCCACTTGCTGCGCCTCTCAGATAAGGCTGAAAGGCAGACGCAAGCCTTGATGTGCATTGTTTGCCCCTCTGCCCAGTTCCAGGTATCTGTGCACTGCATTAGTGTGCTGCCCAAAGAACTGGGTGGACGCGTGTTGGGTGGGTTCAGAAGACACGGGAGAGGAAAATCAATTTTGTCTTTTACTTATCTGCACAAGCTTGTTTCCCTCCCAGTGTCCCCTCTGATTTGTGAGGGATTACTGACAAGTTTTGCTCTTACTTTTATTTCGTATATCTTGATTCTTCCAGAGATTTTTTTCTTACAAGGCTTTTGAGTGAAATTAGTGGTTTCTTGTTTAAATAAATAAATTTCTTTTCCTCTATTTCAAATAAATTTTTTTGTTTGATCACAGGAGGAAGTCCAAGCATTGAATTCCTTTTAGAAAAGATTGTTAATTCAGCTGTCCAGTGATGACTTTTATTCCTATACTTTTCCATAATTTTTATTGTGATTCAATGTTTCAGTTATATCATTGGCAAAATCTATTTTTTTCAGTTTTTTAAAGTAATTGGTTTTGCAGTTTTTTCTGTTATCAACAATTCTACTAGCTGGGTTTCTTTCTTTTTCCCCTGTTAAATCATCTGTGCTTTCAAGACTCAGGATGTAGTTCAGATTTGGAGATGGTGACAGGATCATCACTTAAACAAAGAGAGCTTGGGAATTGGGCAGGGCTGACCCGCAAGGAGTGGTTCAGGAACCGCAGCTGCTGTCAGCAGCTTCAACCCATGTGTGCCATACTTTAAGGCAAAATAATGGTGTTCTGCAGAAGAGAGAATTTTCTATTGCCAAGCTAAGTCTAGCTTGTCATTCATCACAGACAGACAGTGATTTCATTGCTGTTATTGAAAGGTAGCTTGTTCTTCTAAGCTATTTTATATTTCTTAAATGATCAACCTTCACAAAGCAGTGATATCACTTAGTGCAAAAAAAAAAAAAAACCACTGTTCTTCATTCCTCCTCTTGGTGCCTGATATAAAATAATATAAAATTTAATTTAATCCTTCCATCTCTACGATGTTTTAAAAGGTGTGAACTGAGGTTACCAACACTCTTAGGTCAAGTTACCAATAGGAACTTGACATTTATATGAATCAGAATAATATCAAATGCTACCAAAGCTAATATAGAACTAGAAGGGCTATCAAGCTCCATGCTTGAGGCCATAAATTGATTGCAGCGTGGGAGCAAATAGGAGGCTCCCTTGGGTAAGCCAGGGCAGCGTGTGGTGCCAGCAGAAAGGGCAGTATGAATTTACACCTTCCGCTAAACAAATGGTTAGAACAGTCACCCCACTACAGAGGTGTGGATTAGCAGCACTCCTTATTTAGATAGCTAACATAGCATCTGAAACTCTTTTTCTAGAAATAACACCAAGCTAAAGGATAGAAATCTAATAATTTAGTGAAGTTTGTATAGCCAGGCTCCGTTTGATCCATACCGGTATGTTTGTAGGCAAGGTCGCAGTTGTTTTTGCTTTCTTTGCTGCTTGCTTGATACAAAACTGCTGAGAAAAATAAAGACTGAGTACAAATCTAAAATCCAGTGCTAAAGCAAAGGGCAGATACCAAAGTTAATTCTGAAGCTAAGAACATGTAATGTTGTCATTTCTGCTGCTGTCTGTGCATTTCATGTGGCCCTAATGGAAAATATTCTTGTAAAAGTGAAATTCTCTTATATCATTTAGTCTTGACTAAGCTTCTGCCTATGTACTAGAAGTTATATTTAGATATAAAATGGAAGCGTTGCCTACTAGCTTGCAAATACTATGACATTAGTTGCTTTTGGTAAAATTAACTCTTTTAGATCAAAGCAAACCTTTATTGACCAAAAATTGAACGAGAGACTTATGTTATTACTTTGTTTCCAGTCATTACATTTTGTTCTTTATTGTGGTTGAGTCTTTCTTCTGAAGGCAGGGCGTGAGGCTTGGAATGTCAATGACCTACACATTTCTGCAGAGGTTCCTGTATTTAAATGGAGGGCTAGCCTCAGAGTAAGTACATTTGTTTCTTAGTGACACAGAGGACGCTGCGCTGGCCAGCGCTGCTTGGCCGCCCTCGCTGCACTGTCTGTCACACAGCCTGTTTGTTGCGGGGGAGGGGTGTTTCATTAATTGGTTTCTATTCTCCTGGCCATTAAATTATTCCCTTTCTTTTCTCTCTTTCTCTGACTTACTTTTAAGACAAATTATTTCTACAGGTGCTCATTTGTTACAATACTGCAAATGCATTGCATTTTTCTCTAATGAAGACCCCTGGTGCATTCTTCCTACTGCTGTGTCAGGTGCTGCGTACAGAATGAGCGTTCCTAGTGGAGTGTTGTTTTGTGTTGAAAAATAGACTCGAGACCCTAAGCATAAATACTGGCCGTTTGGGTACATTAAATTTAAATGTGATTTCGCCAGGAGCTTTAGGAGTTCACGCAGCAGTAGTAGCAGCAGTAGTACTAGTAGTAGTATGGTTCTGCCTGTGTGAGTGATGAGATGTACAGTACGATCTCCAGCATTGTGCATTGCAATGATTCATAAAATTTTTTCTTAATTAATTTGATGTAAACATCCATAGAGCAGTAGACAAAAATCTATGTTATTTAAGCTTATTTTGCATATACCAGCAGGCCACTAGGAGATGCTAAATCACAGTATGGTCATTCCATTGACTTGTTTCAAATAGCATTGAAGAAAGAATCTTAAAAATTACTTCCAGCTGCATTTTTCAGAGTATTGTATTTAAATAGTGACCGATTTCTCTTTTTCCCATTCTTTACCCAATAAATATTTTATTTATGCTTCTCTAACATCAGCTTCACCAACATCCTAAATGATACTGTTTACAAGTCTGACAAGCTGTGGTACTCACCCTATTAGAAGCATTTTTTTTTTTTTCATTTTCCTTCAATCTTTTCTCCAAAAATGAAAAAGACTAAGGGATGAGATACGTATCTGTGCTAGTCTAATTGACATAGTCATGAATGTATGGAATTTGACTGCAGTTTAGACGTCTCACAGACTGTCTGCCTAAATTTACATCTGAAGCCCAGAGAAGTTAAAGTTTTTTCTCTTTTCCCTGTGTTTTTAATGGTCAGACGGGTCTCTGACTTTCCTTTGCACCACCCAGCTACCATAAAGGGTGAGGGTCACAATGTCATGGAAATAGAAGCTGGTGAGCTTCTGCATGTTGCTGTTTTGGACAGAAAGGAAATCTAAGAGTGGCTGTACTGTTATGTAAGTAAAAATAAAGAGCCAAAGAAAAAATGCTAAAGCAAGGCGCTCAGGAAGCCAGACACTTAGTAGGGAGGTACTAAAGTGAGGCACTGTCAGAGTTGTCTTGCAGGCAACAATTTCTGTACAAGAGAAATCAAAATCGGAACATCAATGTCAGGGAATTTAATTTAGCCTATTAATTGAAAGCATGGGGTACAGGGTCTGATAAGGCAAAGTCAGGTCCTATCTTGTCGTATTGACTAATTTACTTCGTTTCTGTTACTTTCAATGTACTGTCTATAAAATGAGGATAATAATCTTTCTTTAAAGTTCTTATAAGAATTAAGTGAGATAATGTGCTAAACTGTGCTTAGCACAAGACATGGTATGTACTCATTAAATGATAGCTATAGCCTTTTCTTCTAATAATAGTAATGATAAAAGTAACAACTACAATATAGAACACAGCTAATAATAAAGATAAAGACAGAAATTTGATTAAGATTAGGTAAAAAATATATATATAAATATACCAGAAAATCAGTATGGAGGAAGAAAAACACATTGAAGGTATTTTCCTATTTTCTTTCGACAGGTTTTTATAAAATGTACCCTTAAGCTGGAAGTATCATTTGGGGTAGAACGCACCAAAAGATAGAAAGATAGGGGAACTATGTAACAGTTACATATTAAGTAACATCCACTGATGTATGCAAGAATGATGCCAGCTAGGTACCAGCCTATAATCCTAGCTCTCTGGGAGGCTGAGGCAGAAAGATCTCGAGTTTGAGCCCAAGCTGGGCAAGTCAGTGACTTGGCAAGAGCTTGTCTGAAACAGTTTAATAAAGGGCTTAGGGGTATAGCTCAAAGTGCAAGCCCTGGGCTCAGCCCCAGTACCACACACAGGAAGAAGATGCTGTCCTTTGGGGTTGTGCAAGTTGAAATTTTTGCCTCCGAATCAGAGTTTTATCTCCATTTCTGTCCCCAAGACCTTCATTTCTTCATTCACCTGAGACAGCACCCTACGCCTTGTGTCACCTCTGCTCTCCTCAGGCCTTGCTCTGCTGGGAGACCCACAGTCCTTGTCACTGCTGCTTAATGTTGTATCAAGTCGATCCCACCAAAGTGTTGCTGGTGATAATGCCTGAGAACGTATCTTTCTTAAATGTAATTTGTGTTTGGTGAGTCTTTATATCTATCCTAAACCAAAAGAAGAAATGGCAGAATCATAGGTCGGGGGCCTGGAGGGCCAGTGTGCAGGTGCTGTTTTGAGTTCAGTGTGAGTGTTCCCTGAAGGCTTATGTGCTACAAGCTTGCTGTCTAGTGTGAGAGTGAAGCGGTGGTGGAGTCTTCAAAAAGTGAGACCAGCCAGACTTGGTGGCACCTACCTGTAATTCCAGCAGTCTGGGAGGCTGAGCCAGGAGGATTGTAAGTTCCAGTCCTGCTTGGGCAATTTAGGAGGATCCTGTCTCAACATAAAAGATAAAAAAGCTGGGGGTATAGGTCAGTGCAAAGGCCCTGGCTAGTGTTAAGGGGGATTGGGAGCCTGGGGGCAGGTGATTAGGTCATTGTTGGCATCTTGTCCAGCAGGCATTAGTGTAGTTCTGCCCGGAGCAGGCTAGGCCTACAGGAGTGAATCTCTGTGAAAAGAGCAAGTCTTGCTCTTGAGTTTCACCTGCCGTCTGTCTCACCACGTGGTCTCTTCTTGTCTGCTTTATGTAACTCAGCCAGGGATCCCTGGCCAGGTTGCTGGGATCATGCTGTTTGGATCTTCCAGCAGCCAAAATCGAGAACCAAGTAAACCTCTCTATAAAGTATTCAGCCTCAGGTTCTTTGTTACATCCACAAGAAAGGGACTAATACAAGATACTCTTTCTTTTTTTTTTTTTTTTTTTTTCATGAAATGCCAGCCATCTCTATTGCTGTTTTTGTTACTGTTTTTTTTTTAAAGAGACCAAAAAAAAAAAACAATACAAATGGTACAGAATCTCAAAACAAGATGATAGGAAATTTACAATGGTTACTGTATTGCATGTTGTTATCTTCAGAGTAGTTGCTCAGACTACCAGGTACTGGCATGCAAAACTGATCAAACAATATAAGCACTAATGGTCCCTTTCAGTGAACTAGTAGAAATTAGTTGTATGAAACTGTAGCAGCTGTGGTCCCTGAGCAAAAGCTGTATGTTTTGATAATGGACTTACACATGTCAGAAGGGTGACTGAGCTGAGGAATGGTAGTGACCCCAGCACACCAGGCCCCCAAGTAGGAAGTCCACATGCATTTAAAATCTGAATTAGGTCTTTAGTCTTTACATAGTGTCAAACATTTTCTCATCCTACTGTTAGTTTGGAAATACTGTTTGTCCCAAGTTGTTCTACAGTGCATTTACAGGGCATCCAGCATACTGGCAGTTCTGGCAGGTGTGTGGCCAGGTGATCAGGGATGGGCATCAGGGCTAGGAAGGAACTGAAACATGAGCACACCCCAAGTCCCATGGAGCCTCAGACCGGGGGCCACAGTGAGGAGGAGGAAGAAGATCATGACCGAGGCTCATGCCTAGTTATAAAGTTAACTTTGAGCGTTATTCGCAGGGGCTGAGTTATCTTTGAGGCTCTCATAGGTGGGTTGCTGCCCAGTGCTCTGAGAGATGTAATCAGTTTTAGGTATTTCCCAACGATTGATTGTAGTGGGAGCTCAGGTAAGTGGTGGATTGACTGTGTTGGAACTGTTGATTTTAGTTGTCAAGAGAGTTTGATTCATACTTAGACCTGATACTGGTTTGAGTCAGCTGGCTTAGCTGTAAACCATTGCAGTAAACTCTACTGCCTTTGTGTTGCAGAGAGAGGGGATGAGCCAAGGTCTTGATCTTCTTCCTCCTGCTCACTGTGGCCCTGGTCTGAGGCTCCATGGACTTGGGGTGTGCTCATGCTTCAGCTCCTTCCTACCCCGGATGCCCACCCCTGGTCACCCGGCCACGTACCTGCCAGAGCTGCCAGTATGCTGGATGCTGTGTAAATGCACTGTTGTTCACTGTTTCATAATCCACACCTATACTGTGTCGCACTTCCTGATTTTCATGGAGAACTCTTATCTATCCACTCTGTTTTGGGCAAGGGCAGGGCAGGAATTACATAGCTTCAGCATTAATCAACCTCATTGCCATTTGATTAGATCATTCAGATTAAATTCTGGTTGGAAGAGTGATCTGTGGTTACAAGTATGAGGATAAATACAGGGAAAACATGAGCAGTTTCTTTAAGCAGAGTTTTGTTTTTCAAATAAAGTTTGAAAAATATTTCTCAAGTCATAATTTGTTTTTTTCTACCATTAGCCTTTGAGCATCAGTAGTAGCGTTTGATTCTTATTTAAAAATGTATACACAGACGTGAAAGCTTGTTCCCTCTGGATACTAGCTTGCATGTACTTACTCGGAGGTGGTGGGAAGCCCACGTAAGTATGTTTCAGTGGTCAGATTGTGGATCCTTAGTTTCAGGACAAAGTGCCTTGAGGAAGTAGCCACTCAGGAAGGTGATCCAAGGTGACTGTAACCTTACACTCTGCTGTTAGTACCTGGCTCTGATCTCAGGAAACCTTAGGGCAGGGTTTTGATATGAATTACCTCTGAGGCCTTTTCAGTAAATGAGCTTTTATGATGGAGAGCCAGACGCTCAAGTTATTAAGTACATTAAAAACACAAGTGATTTTCTTTTCCCACTGTCCCATCAAAACTGTATCCTGCCTCTTTCTTTTCATAATTTAGAAAGTCTCCAAGTTATTCAAATTACTTGCTTCTCAGACGTAGATGGTTCCATTTTACTAAGGTTAAAATTTTGTTTTCTAAAGAATGTATGCTAAAATTTTTCCTGGTTTTTATTTTATTTTTCAATTTGGTTTTGATTTATGTTAGAACAGTGTGCAGATTATTACTGAGAATAGAAACAATAAACAGAATGGCAGTGTGTATTTTTACTTACCATAGATCATATCCATTTAGCTTTCCATAGCATAAGTAGGGGCACATACCTCCTGCTCTGATTGTTTTCATTCTTACTTGCTTTAATCAGGTATATTAGTTAGATCAGATGATGTGGAAAAAGAAAGTTAGAGATTTTCTTTGGTTTACGAAATGTGCTTACATGAGGGAAAACTGGCCTGAGTTGAAGAAAGTTTCATGAATTTTAATGTGTGACATTTCCTTTTTTATGAATTTGTAAATAAATATGTGATAGAGATAGTAAAATAACAACAGATTTGGCAGTCATATTTTAGCTAAGAAATATATCTTGTCTTATATTTCTATCTGCTAAGTTATACATTACCGTGATGAAATGAGCATTAACTTTAGAGATGAGTCAATAAAAAGTATAAACATTAGAAGCAACTTTCTTTCCTGAGATAAAATATAGATCAGTTCAGGGGATGACATAAGCCAGTGCAATCTTGACATATTAACAGGATTTACTAATTTATACATGCACTCAGAAACTGAAGCAGTTTCCAGGAACATGGGAGATATGCAGATTTCTTTAAGTTGAAATCAAGGGATGGGAAAAAAATTAACAAAAATTAGATAATTCTAGTGTTAAGGTTACTATCAAAAATGCATATCCTCTGGTCTCATATACTTATTTACAACACTGCATATCTGACCACAAAATCTCTGGAAGCCAGTGTAAAGAGGGGGAGTATTATCTGTGATACAACTTAGATCATCTGCAAGATTAAAAATGTCTGAGCTCAAGAACTCAGATAGCGCTGTTCCTAGGACTGAGACTGGAACACATATTTTGCCTGCATCTCATTGTACCATGTCCTTATCACTGGCCCCATGGGAGTTGTTTTCTTTTCTTCCTCACTGTAGGTAAAGCTGCCAAATCACAGTTCAGAAAAAAAGTCCAAGTACAGAGTCCTTTCACAGCAGGGCCAAGTTCAAGAATCAATTTAGACCATCCAGAGGAACCAGTGGACCCCATGTCCTTCAGGCAGGCATCTGCCATTTCTCACCACTGTGTTTCTGATAAAATGTTGAGTACCAGAAAATGTGATGTTGTGTTATCCAAATAATGATACATTCTGCTACCAATTATGGACAGATTCTCAAGCTTGAAAAAAATACCCTTTTCTGATCTAACTGTAGTAAATATTACATGCTTCAAAATGGAGCAGGAAGTCAGGAGGGATGGCTTTGAAAGTTCTAGAAGAAAAAAATGTCCCTGTAGATAGTCATCCACCTTTGCATTTCTTCAAAACTTGTTTAAATATATAATTAAAATAAGCCCCCCAAAATAGAGCAGCTCTAAACCTTTAGGAAAAACTGAAAATATATACAAAAACATATAGTTAAGGGTGTGTCTAATAAGAAAAACAGTGTTTATTAGTTATACTGCTAAAAGATACTATCTTAGCCCCTTTTTATAGTCCAAAAAGCAAAGAGAATTTGGGAGAGGGGAAAAGATAGGAGTGGGAGGTGATCTATTATACAGGACAAAATTAACTGGAACCAATTTTCAAATGTTCTGTTTCATATCAACAAATGTGGATGGAGATCGCTGTTTTTCTAGAGCTTTCAGATCATCCCTTCTGACTTCTTGTCCCATGTGGCTTATTTGGCTTATTTGGGGATAGGAAGGTAACGAGCAGTGAAATGAATGCTAAAAAAAAAAAAAAGAAAAAATCCAAATCATTATTTTCTTTAAGTGCCAGAAACAGGTTTTTAAGGTATTCCTAGGATATTTCAGTACTCTAGTTATACTCTCTGAAACAAGTAACAGAGTAGTAGTATAGATTCCTGCTCCTATATCTAGCTGCAAAGAAATTTGTCAAGAGAAAGGTTTCATTTCAAACTTCCTGGTGACTTCCTCATTTGCCTGGTTGCTTTTTATTGATTTATGGTTGCAGACATGAACAGCATTATGGAAAAAAGTGCAATGAATAATAAATTTCAACTGTTTGTATTGTTCTCTGAGTTTCCAGTTGAATGCCTATTAATTTGTATTCCTTTCTCCAATCGTTGTTTTGAATGCACATTGCTTTGATTCAGCTTTGCCCACGTAGTTACTGTTGTTGACAAGCTGCATAACACTGTTGAGTGACTTCCTTTCTTTGCTTAGTCATTCCTCCTGATTTCACACTTAAGTTTTTACTTACCGTCATGTAAAGAACATCACTGTGAGTTCTTTTTCCTTTTTCTAGGGTAAAGGCCACAGAAACAAATGAAAGTTATTTAAATATATGTGTATAACACTGTTGCAGCTAATATGTTCGGTTATGTCTTACAAATTTGTGAAAGTGTGCATTTATATTTTTCCATTTTGTAGGCACTCTGTAAGTAAACCATTCTATCTCTCTATCTATATGCACACACATACATACACACACTGTATCCTTATATGTTCAAAGTATACCACAGCTCTGCTCATTTGATGGGATTCATTGGAAATAAGCTGTGAAGCATTTGATTGGGACGCAAGAAATAGCTTTTGTTGTTGTAGAATTAGAAAAACGACTTTGATCTCGTCAGTTTCAATTTTAGTCCCCTTTTATTGAATGACAGGATGAGATTAAATAAACTCTGAAGTTCACCTTTGTTCTAAACTTTCATCATTCTCATAACTTGAAGCACACTTCACTATTTTAAATGGTTGTGTGAGTTTATTATTGCATCTTTGCTTTATGATATATTTTGGTCTTATCATAATTTACTTAATGCTAAGTCACAGTCAGGAGGGCAAGAACCAGTGTTTTTATTGTTCCTGTGAGAAAAGGCAGACTTTGGTAATGCATTTCCCAGGAATTCATTTGAAGGAAAATGGAGAACGCTTGCATATGAACGCAGACACATGTGCAGTCTTAAGCAAGATGTTATCAGAGGAAATTGTTTCCTCTCCAGACACTTGAGGTTGTTTGGTTATCTTTCTGTGTTGGACCTGACTTTATGGGGTATTTTGTCCTCTTAGGATAATGACTGACTGCCAGAGGATCTCAGGAACTTAGTGAGCTGCAGCCCTCTCTTTCCTCCTCACCCTTGGTATGAACGCCCATCACTTGACCCTTCCTAACTCTCTTCTCGCGTCTGCCTGGCTCAGACCCCATGCTGCTCTTAGTGATGCCTTTGACATCAACTTTAGTGCCCCTTTGCATGTGAAGCCACCTGTGCTGTAGCCACAGCACTGCCAACTGCTTTTCCCACCTGGCTGAAACCTTAGCAAAGGAGTCATTTAATCTCCATTGAGCCCTCTTTGCTGTTTCCTGTTTAGTCCATTCCTGTATATTCACTTTAGCCTCATGTATTCCTTTCCGTCCACTGCCAAATATAATTCTTCAACTACCAAACCTGCTGTCAGCAGCATGTTGGGGCCTCCCTCAGGAAGGACATATGAGCCAGTTTCTCCATCTTTCCTGCCTAAGAGACTGTCACTGTCCTATTCAGCACACTCAACTAGATCCTAGTGGTCCAGGAGGTAAGAGGGGTGTTAGTGACAGATCTGGAGTCTTAGATCTGTTCCAGAACACAGAATCTGTCTGGGGAGAACCTGAAAACTCAGGCAAAAGCTTTGGCCCAGGAGTCTAGGATGCAACTTACTAGGCCTAGGATCCTAAGTACAAGCAGAGAGAAAGAAATAAGGACGGACCAAACACAGGAACGTGGGTGGTGTCAGAGAATCCAAGAATGCAGCAGGTGGGCCCAGGTACTAGGGAACTTGAAAGGAGCTGTGCTTGTTTGGGTAGAATGGAGTCACTGTGATCAATGGAAGCCTTGGGACCTGTCAATAAGATATCTTTTCTGAACTGTTGAAAGAACTTCCTACATAATCATTTTTTTCTAACGCATGTCCCACAATTCTAGCAATAATACTACTTAGCATTTAAGGTTTGCGTTGTCCCAACCAGTATTTTAAGACTATATAGGGATTATTTTGCTTGATCTTCACAACATTCAGCTAATGTGTTTATCAGTCTGGTCAGGCTGCCACAACAAAATATGGTGGATTGAGACAACAGAATTCCATTTCCCGAGTTCCACCAGATTCTGTTCCTGTTGATGGCTCTTCTGACTTTCAGGTGGCTGCTTCTCTCGGTGTCCTCACTTGACCTTCTGTATATGCCTAGGAGGGCGACGCCTGCTTTCCTTAAAGTACTCAGCTGATTAGGTCAAGCCCATTGAGATACCCTCCTTAATGTCCACTGATTTGGGACTTGCATTACATCTGCAAGATCCCTTAATTACACCTGCAAGATCGCTAAGTCTATGTGTGATGTCCCAAAACTTCTGGAAAATGTAGTGACCGAACCATTTTTTTCTCCCATTGCTTAGGCTGTCCCTTTTTCCTCAGGATCATCCGGGTTTATGCCTGTTTTCCAGGTATATTTATTAACAGTACCCTACTTTTCCCTCAACGAGGGAAAAGGATGCATTTTATAGACACATCCATGTCGTAAAGGCTCCTGCCGACCCCATGTTTCTCAGCCCCTTCTTCCCACCATCCCAGAGATACTCAGAAGGGGAGAACTCTGTCCAATTTTGCTTAACAAGATCCTTAGCCATTTCTGTTTTTAAATCTCCAAATGAAACAGATTGTAATTCCTATAGTTATGGATTTGCTGTAAGAGGCAAATAACTTTTTTGGACTATTTTGAGCTATTTATGCCAGGCCCACTTAATACAAGTTTATAAATGGTTTATGTAGAAGATCATCTCCTTACAGTTACTGCACCTTACATTTGGTTGGATGAAGAGAAAGATGCAGTGCAAGTGAAGAGATCACCAATGTCAGCCATGGAGTGACCGACAAAGCATGCTCTTTTGCCAGTTGGTGAACTTGTTAGATTTTAGAAGAGAGTACATTTGGGAAATGGTGAATGATCAGGCTGGGTAACTATAATGAACTCACATGTCCAGGGACTTGGAAGTTTTCCCTGTGTGTTTGCACATGCCATAGTAAATAAATAAGCTCTTTCGATGTTTCCCCAGCAGGATGAGGCGATGAGAGCCATGTGATAGTGTCCCCTGATGAGACCAGGGCTGGCAGCAGAAAGGGAAGCATAGCAGACCTGTTGGAGTATTTCTTCTTCAACTAATGCTTAACTAACTGCAAATGATGGAACGGATGAGTTAAAAGTAACTCAAGATTTCCAATATGGGTGACCAGAAACCATCAATATCATTGGAAAAAAAGTGATACCCCAGACCTTACAAGGGAAAATGAAGAAATGGTTGGATATGGTGCATAGACTTCAAAAATACTTGCTTAGAAGAATCTAAGGAGGGAAGAATTTGGAATGGCTCTAAATCAGTGTGAAGCCCAAGCTAAGGAATAAGTATTGCAAAAGGTAGTGTCAGTGTGCGATCATTTTCTCCGCTTACCCACCTTGCCTGTCTAGCTGGGTCAAGTTCCGTGCTGTACCTGCCCTACCACTCAGTAAGCTCATAGACTGTGAACTTTCCGCAGGCAGTCAGCACAGCTCCAGATCCAGCCTGTCAGAGGTGCACAGCATAGATTAGTCAAGTGAACAATTAAAGGATGTATTCAGTAGCTAGTGTCAAGTCCAGTACACGGGTCAGCTAGAATTTAGGGCATAGAATAACATTTGTAGGTTTGCCAGTAATGAGATCAGCATGGCATCAGTAGATTGGGGCAGAAGCCAGGGGTTTACCAGAATGTTGTTAGTAAGGCAGTAAAGGCAGCAGCTATAGTCTGCTCTGCAGAAGTCTGGAAAGGAAACTGTTTGGAACCAGTTAGGGAAAGGAAATAGAGGAGCTGGGCAAGGTATATGGGGCTGATTTGTTCCTTATTTGCAAGGAAGAAGCACTGAGAATGGCGAGGGAAATTGCAAGAGTGGCTGATTACCGAGAGACGTGCTAACGTGTAAGGGAAAACAGTCTGAGTTGCAGGGAAGAGTGTGACAACACAGAGAAAGAAGCGAGAACGCGAATAAATCCATCACATGTTCTAGAAGGAGGTCCAGAGCATAGCTAGAAAAAGCCTGCAAACATACATTCGTAGCCATGTGTGTCTCAGAGTCTGGAAGATGCAGAAGGTTAAGCCAAACTACATCGAGGGAGGCAGATAAAGACAAAATTCTGGTGTTGCCAGATGGTTTGCATCTTCTTAGTTAAGGACCCAGTGTTAGCTCTGTGACCACTCGTTGGCCTCATAACATTTATGAGTTCCAGCTTTACCTTGGAGCTGTCTTTGGTGACTCTAACATCTTTTACTTTAAGGATTTTTTAAAAATACTCATTGAATAAAAATCAGTGTTTGGAATTTGATTAATTTCAAGTAAGTGACCAATTGAAGCACGTCATAGATGAGTAGTCTTAAACGTTTATTTTACAGTGATGAATATAGTTTTTTAAAACACACATGTAGCTTGATACCAAGACTGGTCTGTACCTAATAAAGCTAGCCAAATCACTAAGGGAAACATCTGTTTTGTTATCAGGCCAACACAAACTGCCTACAAGTTCAACACATAAAAGACTTGTTCATGTGAACGTACAGTTAGTTTAGTACAGCTGTTCGTTCATCCAAGCAAAAAATGGATAACCTAATCTCAGCAAATTATTCTTGTGGCTGTTATTTTTTAAAATAACCAATCTTGGTTCGACTTGATAAATACAAAGAAATCAAATATGAACAATTCACATGTGACATTTTCCTTTCTAAAAAAAAAAAAAAGGCCACAGGGCTACAAAAATTCATTTTAAGAATCTTGTTTGTGAATTGTGAACTCAATTACTTTTTAAATCTTTTAATCTATCAAGTTTACACTATGATGGATTGCTACACATCACATATGAAGAGATAATATCTTACTGGAGCTTATTTTAATGAAATAGAACAAAATTGAAATGACATTAAGGACTGTTTATATTGAAATATTCTGTTAATGTTTGTGTGTGTTGGTATTTGTGCTTGAGATTCAATATGGATTTTATTTTGATATCTCTTTATCTACAGTACTCTCAGGCAGTCATGAGAACATGTAATTAAATATTGCCTCAAGAGCAAATTTCTCAATAAGCAAGATTCTGTGTCCTATGATTAGAGATTGGGACTGTTTAATACCCATTAAGATTGTAGAATAATTTACAGAATTTTTTAGTATGAAGTATGGACAGTCCCTGAAATAAGGCACACCTAGACTAGGTACCCTGCTGTGAATTTCCTACACATTATGTTTTCCTTTACTGTTTAAAAAATTATTTAATGGACATAGATTTTTTTAGCATAACTCATTTATGAGAGAAAAATTTTGTTTTTACCTATATTGTAAGCTATTTAAGATCATTATAGAATTATCTGTAATAGGGGCTTTGGATTTAGCTCAGTGGAATAGCGCCTGCCTGGCAAGCATGAGGTCATGAGTTCGATTCCTGGTACCAGGAAAAAAAAAATAGAATTATCTGCAATGACAATGAATAGCTTTTTGGTAAAGGGCTAGACATAATATACTTTTATAGATGCACATGTGTATGCAAGAAGGAAAATACATTTCTACAAAGTTGTATTGATGAAATAAAAAATATACTAATATAGTACCATTTCTAAATTATAGGTCTACTAGTAAGAAAAATAGAACTGCTTTATTTAGCATAATATTCACTTACTGGGGTTCAAAGTTGAGTATTCCCTGTCATTGAAATCAAGTGTTAATCTTGATTTGTCAGTGCTGCTAAGTAATGAGGCTTAATGTAGTTAGTGTCTTTTCACAGATGTGTACTACCGAATAGGGGTCTCAGTATATCACTTGGAGGGTATCTATCAAATTCTACTAATTTTTTCCCATATGGTTGTATTTTGTCAGATCACTCACAATTGAAAGTTAGATGTAAGCTCTTCTCAATGGCATAGTTATATATGGATTTTTTTTTTGTACCTGCGGGAAGTCTGAAGAATGCTGTTGGAATCATAGTCTGAGCTCTGAAAATAGATCACTTGAAAATTTTTGTGAGAATGGAAATTAGTTTATTGCTTCAGTTTTAACATTGTGAAGGATATTTAATAAAGCTGAACATTTGTGATTCAGACATTAATTGTTAAAATGACTTTACTATAGAACACATTTTACATAAATGCAAAATTTTCCCGTGTAATTCTGGATTGAATTCTTTAAAAATCATTGACCAGTCAGTAGCAAAAGCTAATTTACAAGTGTTTGATAATAGAAGTTTTAGGCCGTTGTTCCTCAGAAAAATTTCAGTGTTGATCGGGAAGTAAAAAAAAAGTCACAATGAAAGTTTGTCACTACTAAACCATCAAGCGTCAGTGTGGCAGGAGTTGAGGTAGTTATCTTACGTTTCTGATGAAAATTCACAGAAGTTATGAAAGTTGAGTTCACAAGAATAAAAACTCAATAATATGTAACCTTGTAACAATCAAATATGTATTATCCAGAGTAATTGGTGATGAATGATACCATAGACACATTTCACAAGCTTGTAAGTATTCCACCTAAATGTTTTTGTGTTTCACGTGGCACTCGTAACACACTGCAGATTCTGCTTCAGGTTGTAATAGATTACTGGTTCCTCAGTGTCTTTGAAAGTCTTCTTGTCTGTAGTTGTTCCATACAGACTTTTCATACAGACTAATTCTTACTCGTTTCATTGTTGGCATTAACTCCACAGATAAGAACTTAGCAGTACCATCTGACAGTTCATCAAAGCCAAGGGAAACCACTCAAAGTCATTTGTTTTGTTTTTGTGTTAGTTGGCTGCTATTGTTAGTCCCAATGTCCTCATCTGTGTGTAGAACGTTGAAAAGTGGTTGGTCGCAGAAGAGACCAGAGGAGTCAGATTATGATAGGCCTTTATGCTTGTGGTCCATGAAGGCCAGAGATATGGTTTCTAGGACACTGACTTTTGAGACTTTATTTGCTTGACTTTACTCAGTAGACCTTTAATGGGGGGAAAGTATCGGAAGGGGAAACCCAGTATATAACAGTTAAATCTGAAGCTATTTTTGTTGAAAAATCAGGAAGTGATAGGCCAGGAACCCCACGCTTTTGATTATAACTCAAGCCCTTTCCTTTTGAAAACTACCATCATTACCACCGATAAACTAGAGTAGTCTTACAAGAGGGAAGTTGTAGTTGATGTACTGTGAGCGAGTACCTTTACATTACAGGAGGAATGGGAGGGAGGCTGATTTGATCACTTCTAATGTATTAGACACTGAGCTAAGAATTTTTAAACATCATTTTCTTTAACCTTCATAGTCACATATTCAGTAGGTTATCACCATTTTGTAAAATGAGAGTTCAAATATGAGGCTATGGGCGTGTTTGTTTTTAAATTCTATCACAGAACCTGAACTCACTAGAACAGTGCTATCCAGCAGGATGTTGGTCAAGGTTAGTATTCCGTATCTGTGCTGTGGGTCATAGCAGCAACTAGCTGTGTATTGCTAGTTGGCTGCTGAACACCTGAGAATTGAGTTTTTAATTTTATTTGCTTTTAATTTGTTTTAATGTAGATGACCACATGTAACTAACACCTACTACTATATTGGACTGCTCATCTCTTGATAAGAGTCTGATTCAAATGGATTCATTCTTTAATGATTCTGCCCCTTTTTTGCCACTTGCTTTGAAAGAGCATTATATAATTTACTTTTATCTTAGAATATTTCTAAACTTACTACATAAATATTTAATTGTACCTATTCTAGATGAAAAGTTAAAAACCAGGTCTCAAATATTATTTATGGGATTTGATTTTTCTTCTTTAGAAAGGTACCTACTAGGCCTTTTCTTGACTGATTAGTATGTATTAAGTATCTATTTTGTGCCACACACTGAACTCTGGACCCTAGAAAAGTTGTAGTGTGCAAGACAGACAGGTCTTTGTCCTCGAAGAATTTAACAGCCATACTGGAAAAATACACAAATAACAAGCAAGCGTAATGATAAAAGAAAATATAGAAAATTTGACAGTCTGGGAAAGGCACTAAATGCAGGCTAAATTCAAGGAAGGTTTCCCAGAAGAAAAGGTCTCGGTAGAAGAGGTCTCGGGAGAGCAGAGATTAGCCCGGCCAGGGAGACTGAGAGGAGCAGTAAGGGAAGCATCTGTGTTTGGGCGCCTACAGGCAGCAGAGCGTGGGGCTTCAGGAAGGGAAGGCTGGACTGAATCTGTGTGATGCGTCCGTGGGGCAGCCTTCTGTGGCCACAGCAGATCAGAGGAGCGGGAATGCCTGCCTGGCACTGGGAGCAGGAGGGGACAGAATAGTGGAATGGCACAGTAGATAAACCTAGGAGATATTTGGAATTTCAGCTAAATTTTCTTTCTCTCACAATGCTATTGCTGCACTTTCATTACTATTCCTTGGCTAATTAATTCAAGCTTTGGAGAATTTTCTGAATCAGTAAGATGAGCTATAAGTCTTTATCTTAAGAGACCTCCATTGTGAACAAATCCAAGATTCCTCTTGATGTGCCATCCCTTTTTTCCTTCAAACTGTCTTAACATATAGTACCATAAAGTTTCGTCTGGAGGACTCATCAGTGAACATGTCAAGCTTTACCTCAGTTTTACATTGGAATCTTACTTACCTTATCTATGCTTAAAGAAAATATTATATGGTGTATCTAGCAGTAGTTTTTATAATAGCATTACCGAGGAATCATTATTATATATGTATTTTCACATTCAGCTTCTTGGTTGATAGCTGAGTTTTCAGAAGCTGAGCCTCTAATTTTATTTGCATTATACATGTACAGTGGTAGAAAATTAATATGTTGAAAATAATTGACTTTCGCTTAGCAATTAGTTTTCCTGTTTTTACATTATTAACCTAATAGAGAATGGAAAAATCATCACAATTCAATAGTTCACTGGTAAGTTTTACTGATAGTGAAAAGTCAGCAGAGGAATTAGCACCTTATAGAATATAGAGAACATTTACAGCTCTGATGCTTTTATGCCCATATTTTTGTATGTTTATTTTTTTTGCTAAACATTGGTGAACTTCATAGTATCAAAAGCCTTTGATTAATTTTATCTTAGATGTATATCTATATATCTGTATATTGAAATCAGAACAGTATTGGGCCTGTAGAAATCACAGTCACAGTTTCTAAAAGGGTTATCAAAATATGGTTGAAATGCTAAGGACTACTCCATAGAAAACCAATGTCACTCAGTAGGCCACACTATATAATTTTCTCCATTTTGATTTCTGGTATCCCATTTTTTTCTGTCCATGCGTGACAGTTTTAATGTCTTACATGGAAGAGGTGTGAAAAATTAGTGTAGCTTCAGTGGCTGATTTCGTGCAGCAAACATTAAGTCAGTTCCCATGAACAGCCCCCTGGTGCAACCCTTAATAAATGCAAACTTTATTTTTAGTAATGACCTTTCGTAATGTGAGCCTTGATCCGTTGAGATGCTGTTCACTTTTGATGCATCTCCAAATCCCTTTTTTTATGCATTTTAAATCAACACACGCTTGCACTGAATTTATGCATGTGGATAGACGGAGATGTAATTTAAACACATCTGTTCAAATATGCATTTCAGATCAACTTGGTGCCGGTTCTCATAATACGATGGAGTTTTTGATGGGTATTATATCCCTAAAGTACACAACAGATGGTATTTATTAGGGAATGAATAGAAATGAAGTTTAAGGATGTTGAGGTTTTTGTCTTAAGTCACTCATTTTTTAGTCATAAAACAATAATGGTCTGAAGTCCTGCGTCCCCGTGAGAATGCCTTGTGTGAAATGTGCACTGCGAGTTGAATGTCAGTCACGGTGGAATTAAACATATATTTTTGTTAAGCAGTCAGTGTCTCGGGGAAAAATTAGATGAGAAAGAGGTAAATAATAAGATATTGACAGTTTCTAGCTACAATTAATGCGTGTATCATGTAAATTTTAAATTTAGATACATTGAATAGCTTCACTATCAGTCCTCCTTCATTTTCCCTTGGTTCATTGTGTCCATGAATAGTTTCAGTTCATTTTAAAATTTTGTTACACTTTAGGGTCATTATTTCAGTCTTAATATTTCTTTCATCTTCAAGCTGACCTTTCTTTCCTTTCAAATACTTGTACAAGAAACAGATAACAAAACATACTCGTATTATATTGATCTAGAACCAGCATAAAGAAATATACACTATCTTTCAGTTTTGCTGGTTTCAGCTGCAGGGTGTACCTAAACAACTGTCTTTCAAAAACTGGAGACTAAAATAACTGTGCGCTGCTGTTTCCCTCATTCCTCTCACCGTCTCTCACACACCCTGCCCTCTGTGTACCTTTATGCTTCACCTGAAGATGAGAAGCTGAGGAACTAGAATCGTCCATGTGACAATCAGCCCTCCGTGGGAGACCAGTGATTGCTATAGCATTTATAGAGCTGTAACAACCAGCTCTTAACACTTCCTTCCCTCTCCAAATTTACAACATTAGGAGCCAGTGCCAACAAGCTGGATCAAGGATAAGAAACAGAATCTATATCCGTATACCTCATTCTTCCATTTGATAGGAAGCTGTGTTCTCACGTCTGCAATCAGTGCGAGTAAACCAGACTGGGATTACTTGCAAGCTATTATTGACTTTTATACACAGCTCCACAAATAAGTCTTTTTCTCATAGATTTAGACAGCAAGAGTGCAAAAGGAAAAGGATGATTTGTGTGGTAACCTGCAGTTATGTTAGGCAGTAATAGAAAACATTTTAAAATATTTGAAGTAATATAATTGCTTTGCACTAGGAACACGTACATGAATAAAAGATGTTAGCAGGTGTCCTGCTAGTATGGAATCTCATGCTGTTGTATTTATTGAAATATGCACGCCATCAGCAGATTTAAATTTGTAAAAAGTAATCGAAACAGAAGGTTTGAATAAAAAGCTTGGGCTTAAAAACATGTAACTCCTTTAAACTGAATTTTCAATTTAATAAATTGCAGTTTTGTATCAAATTTCCTTTCTACCTTAGATTTTTTTTTTTTACTGTTACTTTGAAAGTCATATAAATTTTTCAAATTAAAAAAAGGTCACATTACATAATTTTTTCTATAATGTTTGATATCAAGCAATTTGATAAATATTTCTAATATTTTTAATTTTTGAGGAATAGTACTTAATACATCTGTGGGTTACAATATTTATAGGTACTTGGATATAGTCTAGTAAAAATCACACTATTATAGTCAGAGTACAAAGAAATACTGAGTAGATTCTGAGAACTTGCACTGAAATACAGTATTTGTATTTTAGACACAGGTGTATTTTCTTTACAAATATTTATTGTTGGACTTTTCAGTACTAGAGATTGAACTCAGGGTCTTCACCCTGAACTACACCCCCAGCACCCCTTCCTGCCACCACCAGCGCCTGCCCTTCTGGGTTTTTTGTTTTGTTTTGTTTTTGTTTTTTAAATAAAGTCTTGCTACAGTTCCAGTCTGGGCTCAAAGTTGTGATTCTCCTGCCTCAGCCTCCTGGGGTGCTGGTATCACAGGCATTTGCCACCACTCCTGGCTTGATGTGGGATTTAATTTTTAAGGATTTGTTCTAAGAATCGAGGGTTTGTATTGTATATTTTGAATCCAGTAAACAGAGTAATAGTCATCTAGAATGCCATTTGCTTTCTCTTAAAAGTGTTTTTTTCTTTTCCTTCTGCCCTTGTGTCTTCACATTTTTGGACTGTCGTTATACCAGGGACAATTGTGAGTGCAGGTGCTCACATTTTAATCTGTTCTAAGTCTGCCGAAGCTTCTTCCCAAGCATTTCTAATAGTTTAAATAAATAAATCGTGTTCCTCTGTCCTCTAGTGTGTCTTTTAATTTTGTGGCCATATACCCCTCCCCACGTCCCCTCGTCCTGCTCTTCCGGAACACGCACTGCTGTGGAATCTCACTCAGGGCTGGGGAGGGAAAAGCTGAATGTGCCCTGAGGGGCCTTGGCTACTCTCACAGGTGAGTGGTAGGTAGGTGGCTGGAGTAATGGAGCTCTCTTTCTAGTCACTTCTGGGTTTAAAACCCCGGTGTCATATTGATTCCCTTCTTTGTCTCCTCTACCCTCACTACCATCTGCTTCCACTCAGGTCACATGTCCTGTCAGTCACCACTTGCAGTGTCGACCCCATTCCTTCTCCTCCTCCTCCTGACACTCTCTATCCTAGTTGCGGCCATTGCGATCCCATGTTGCGTCATCTGTCTTTCCTCTGAGTCATTCTCTCAGTGCTGCCAGAATCGTCTTACTGATGTTCAGCTTGGAAGAGGTTGCTGCCCACAAGAGCCCTTGGTTCCTCCTGTTTACCAGCCATCTTTGCGCTGCCCGAGCCTCTTTTGTAGCTGGGGCGGTCATCCTCCCTCTGCATACACAGCCCATGATCTTGTAGTTTGCCCTCATTACCTGGCCGCCTTTTTCTTGCTTTCCTTTTGCTGAGAGTACTTGTTGCCCTATTCTTGATCCCTGTGCTGTTCTGCCCTGTGGCCCTGTGAGTCTGTTCAATTTGAGAAATGCTGGAAGTGTAACGTACACATCATGTGGTTAAAAAAAAGACCTTAAATTAGTTTGTATATTGACTGGATGTTGAAATACTTTGTGCAGGGCCAGGGATATAGCTCAGTGGCATAAGCACCTGCCTGGGAAGTGCAAGGTCCTGAGTTCAATTCCCAGTACCAAAAAAAAAAAAAAAAAAAAGTTTATGAAATACTTCATGTATAATGTATTAAAAAGTTACTAATTTTACCCATTTCTTTTTTTAAGGTCACCAGCAGAAAACTTAAAGCTAGGTGTGTTGCTCACATTGCATTTTTATTGGGCATGGCTGCCCTGTACCAGCTGTCTCTGTCCTGTGCAGCTCTCCTGGTTACATCTGAGCGCACATGCCCCTTTCGTGAACCCTTCTTGCCTCTCCATCTCATTTCCATTATATATTTTTGAGCATTTGTTTTATAATCTAAATGTAGTACTTACATATTAAGCCTTGAATTATGTTTATTTATCAGAAGATAGTATAGTACCGAGCAAAGAGCTCAAAATTTGGGATCTACTTTCCTGGGTTCAAATTACTGTTCTGATATTAGCTTTGTGACCTGAAGGAATGTCATAACCTTTCTGAGCTTCAGTAAAACATTTTTTAGAATAGAGATAATAGTACATAAGAAATATGTTCAAACAAAGCTAGTGAATGTTTAAATATAAAAATGTGTTACGGTAACAGATACCTTGTCATTAGCCTTCATAAAATACTCTCTCTCACATCCAACACAGGTATGCCCTCCTTTGTGCTGCTTTCTGAAGCCGATCTGGAAGCTCTCTTTCATGAATGTCTTTAGTTACACTGTCATGGCTGATTGGTGTTCTAAATTGGTGTTCTAAATTGATTCCAAACATTTACAGCTTTCTTGGAGATGTATTGGGAAGAGTACATGAGTAAATATATAGAAAACACTCAGGATCGTCTCTGGCACAAAGTATAATATACCTATTTTTCATAACTATTAATATTCCTAACACTATAACAACTAACACTGCTTCTACCACTACAAGTACTCCTGTTGGTGTACATCTGACTTATTTCTCAGTGAGGTTTTGCTAGAAATGCTGTAGCTTCTTGTCCTTAACACATAGCCCTGGTTAGGACATTAAAAAAAACTTTCCTCTTATGATATTAATTATCAACTTTACTGTCAGCACTAAATTGAATTTTCCTTGGGAGGTTATCAATGTAGGACACATCTCTTCTGTCCACATTTTTTTAAATAGCAGTTGTATTCTGTTTTTTACTAGTACATATTAATTGTACAGAATGTCGGGTGTTGTGACATTTTCATACGTGCATATAACGTATTTGTTGTTACTCATCCCCTGCCCCCATTTAAACAAGAAATTATTTCAGTTCAGGCGAACTACATGACCATATTAAAGTTCCTTCATTAATATGACTCTATGATTGTGGCTGCTTCCATTTTTGCTCCGCTTGGGAACATTTCCTGGATGACACAAGGCCACTTCTAAGCCTCCCCTCCTTCCTTTCATAGCAGCCTTTTAGGCTCCCTTAAAAGTATATCATATCATGCATTCCCTGTTGGTCTGTGCTCTCTCCCACCTCTGGACATTATTCTAGCCATCATCCCTGTGCTAGTGGCAGTGCGCGCCTTTCCATTTTGCTCTCTCAGAGTCATTTCCTGTGGCTTTCTGTAATGTTCGATTTATTTCTATCCCCATTTTATAAAAGAATCTTCATACACTTAAAACCAGTTTTTCCAGAAGCCTGTGTGAGGAATGTGACTTTGGGTTAGGCATGGGGTAGGTGATCTCTGTCTACACCGCACCCCACTGTAGACTTTCAGCTATGGTAAGATGCTGTCGTTGTGTTCTAGCCCAGGAGTTTCTTTGTTTCCTTGGGGTTTTTTTTGTTTGTTTGTTTGTTTGTTTTTCTGGTACCAGGAATCAAACTCATGACCTCGCACTTGCTAGGCAGGTGCTGTGCCACTGAGCTAAATCCCCAGCCCCTTGTTTCCTTGTTTTTGATCAGAAATGGAAAATGTCCGCTGTAATTGAGGCTACATATGCAGGCTGAAGGGGAGTGTAAATTCTATAGGGGTCACACTTTCTTTCAACTAATTTAAGCACATTCCACACCAGAAGGCTGCAGTCTGTGGCCCTACCACCTGTGTCAATTCCTTTAAAACTCTGCAGTTTTTCCTGGTGTCCTTTTTCTCCCTGTGTAATTCCTACTTCTGTCTTCTCTGAGGCTCACCCAGGCCTCCTCATCCTACCCTCCCCTGTCTGTCACATCACACCTGGCTCTGCTGATCTCAGCACTATTCATTTCCACGCAGGCTAGAGATGGTGCTTGAACCTGGGCTATAGCTGGATTCTGCTTCCTTGCTTCTCAGTTGTAGGGGTGAAACTACTCCTGGCTGGATTGCATCCGGTTGTCTTGAAATAAACTCTTCTCCCAACAGAGCTTCCTTGCCACCTTGATGCCTGGCTGATAGCGTCGGAGACACACTCTTCATGTGGATGTTGTTGGTCATGAAAGTTTGTCCTTTACTAGGTTCTCTAAGATCTTAACTCAAAAATGCTTTGCATGTACAAAAATTATTAATAATAATAATATTAAGCTGTTCTATTGTAATTAACCAGTAATAAATATTAATAATTATTATAAATAATTCCTGAGGATCATTCAGTTAGCAGGCTTGAAAGTTAGTGTTCAACTCCTGATTCTTCTGTGCAAATACTTTCTGAATTTCTACAAAATAAGCATATCACCCCTTCTTTTTTAGAAGGTTGTGTTGATAGCTCAGTGTCTTTGTCTATTTGTACTGCTGTAACAAAATACCTGAGACTGGGTCTTTAAAAACAGTAGAGATTCGTGGCTCACAGATCTAGGAGCTAGCAGGTTAGGGTCAAGGTCAAGGTCAAGGCAGTTGCAGACTCAGTGTCTGGTGAAGACCTGTTCCTCATAGATGGCACCATCTGGATGTTTCCACAGGAGGTGGCTGGAGCAGAGAGATGAGAGAGAGTGCTCTACTACCTTCAACCACAAGGGTGCTAATCCCTGGTGACTTCAATATAATTAAGCACCTCTCAGAGGCCCCATCTCCGAATGCTGTAGCATTGGAGAGGGAGTTTCAGCGTGAATCTCAGAGGAGATGCTGTGATGACAGCCATAGCACTCTGTGAGCTAGGGCAGCACAGGAACTATGAGTGAGTGAACCTTTGGGGTCTTCACAGCCATTAGTTGGATCTGACTCATATAATAAACCAAAATACCCTGGTGTGTGAACTGATCAGGACTTGGTGTCAAGCACTGCTATAGTTCTCTAAATATCCCTTGGATTCTTTTTGCCAAACATGATGTAATCCGTGCTACTTTCTAGCTCTTGCATGATTTGGGACATGATGTAAAGTGTTAAAAATTAACAAGATCTTTTTTTCTCTCTCACTGAGCCAGGGGCAGGTTGTATCTATTAATGGTTCCAGTCTCACAGGGTCCGATCTCTATTTGCCTCATTTTGACACCCCTGAAAATGAGTGTGATGAAATCTGAGCTTCATGAATATCTTTTTTGTTGGCTATTGGCACAGATGTCTTATCTAGTGAGCATTTTTCCCCTATATTTCTTTTCCTTGCCTAAAATGATAAATGGGTAAGTAGAGCACCAGGAGCTGAAAGCCCTGTCCTATACCTTCTCCACTGTACACGAGCTCTGTGACCATGGGCAGCTGGCCTCATCCTCAGTGCCGTAGTTCTTTAACATGCGAGAACCAGTTTAATAATGGAGGAGCGAATGCGAAGAGAACATGGAGTGTATTTGTTTAGTAGTGGTGGCATTATCCAATGGTACTCATGCTTCTAGTCTCAGGCAAGACACCGTACTAATAGCCATTGCTTCTGGGAAAGGTTTTTTGTGGTTTGGTTTGGTTTGGTTTGGTTTTTGAACAGTTGTATCTGGTGCAATGTCCTTCATCAGCCATTTTATTATTTAAGTTCATATCCTTGGAAACCAGACTGTGAGGATTCAGATCCAGGCTCTACTGCTATGTGATCTTGGGCAGATTACTTAACCTCTCTGTACTTCCTTTGCCACATTTCTAAACTGAAGAAATACTGCATATGTCACTGACTGCTCTGCGGAGTAAATGAGTCACATATGAGAAGCGCTTACAAGAGTCCCTTACCCAGTAAGCACTCAGTACATGTTAGTGTTGCTTACTAAGCTGCATTCACAGAGACTGGGGTGAGAAAATACCATAGTACCAACCCAGCCATGAGCTAGTTCACGCAGGACTACTTCTGTTTTCTCTCCCAAACGATGGCTTCGGCATTGTGATAGTACCCTGATGTTCCCTAAAGTAGTGGCTTTGTTGTTGAGGTTTGAAGTGTTCCTTGGTTCAGGATCCGCTTTCACTAGGATGAAAGTGACTTTCAAACTGAGCATGGTTTTGCACACCTAGAATCCCAGCTACTTGGGAAGCCAGGGCAGGAGGATCACAAGTTTGAGGCCAGCTGTACAGTTCAGTGAGAGCCTGTCTGAAGATAGAAAGGGCTGGAGATGTAGCTCAGTGGTAGGGCACTTGCCTAGGATGCAGTAAGTCCTGGATTCAATCCCTAGTACATAAAGAAAGGAGGAAAGAAGCGAGACACACCCACCCATTTGCCGGCTGGGTCAGAAGGTCAGGGGCAGCAGGCTCCCTCTGCAGCAGCTGTGGTAGCCAGGCCAGAAGTGGGTGACTCAGAATCAGGAAGAGTGAGGAGTGTCCTGTGAGTCAGTGGAGTCAGTGAAGAGTGTCGGAGCAGTGCTGTGTGGCAGAGTGACGGGAAATGACCACAGCTGACAAGCCAGCCAGGCATGGTGTGAACCAGAATGGAGTCATTCTTTTTTCAAGGTAGAGAGTTAGACCGGTTGAGGATCCCAGAGGCAGTGTCACAGAAAGTGACAGGCCCTTGACAAAGGCTGCAGTGTCTAATGAGCAGGCACTGTGCGCATGAGTTTCCACTGGGCGAGGCTCCTGGAACCCTGCTGTCTCTGGTGGTCACCGTGGGGAAGGTGTCGAACATACCCAGCTCACTGACTGCTTCAGAATGCCGGGGCTCATCCCCTTCAACACCAAAGTGAGCGCTGGCCACCCAGAACAGAATGAAAGCTGCGCTTCATCTGCACCACACAGATCCTGCCGCAACTTCCGAGACCAGGCTGGCCCCTTTCCCCGAGATTTTCTATGCAATTTGTGCATACTCAGGTTATTTAATAGAACCACTGACCTTGCCTCAAATTCTGCTAGTTCTAGAGATGTAGGTTTCACTGACCTCGGCAGGCAGGCACTTGTAGTCCGCCTCCCTGTGAGATTGCCGCAGCATGGGAGAATGTGCGCAGGACCTGTCCTTGGCCCCAGGTGTTCTCGGTCCGTTAGGCAGCATAAGATAGTGATGGTGAACCTATGGCAAGCCGGCGGTTTTTTGTCATTGAGAGCTGTAAAAGGTTTGCCATCACTGGCATAAGACAAGGACACAGATCGTGATAGGACACAAAGGAGGGACCGTGAGTGAAAGAAGACACTAGGAGAAAATCAAGAAAAATGTCATCAGAGAGGTAGGCCGCAGAGTTGACCATTTTGCACAGGAGCTAGGAGATTGTACGTATAGTGAGCTGGCTCAGGGGGGACTAGAGCACCACATGCCACTTCCCCTCAGTGTCACCCTGGAGTGCCCCTGGGAGTACTTGCTAAAAGTCAGAGTCCTGGGTGGGCATGGTTGGTTCAAATCTTAGCAGATGGTAACTGTTGCTGGCTCTGCAGACCATGTGGTCTCTATTGCAACTGTCACAACCACTCAACTCTGCTCTTGTATAAGACGCTGCCATAAATAATATGTAGCTGAGTGGGTGTGGCTGTGGTCCAATAAAACTTTATTTACAAAACAAACCATGCTGGATTTGGCACATGGGCCATAGTTTGCCAACCCCTGATCTGATCAGGGTAAACTGAATTTGAAATCAACCAAAATAACAGCAGAGCAGAGTTCAGTTAATAAGAAATAAGGTAATTAAAAAACTATATTGTTTGATCTAGTGGACTTTACATCCATCATATAATTGTAGCTCCTAATCCCTCTCTTTTTATGTGTATGTGTCTATACACACATAGACACATACAAATACACATGTACACACATTCTTTTTGTGTATATCCGTATTCAGTAGTTATGATACACAAATTACTCTTCGGGATGGCTTAAGATTTGAAGTGTAGTGTCTCTGAGTGCCATTTCGTGATGACCACACATCTATCAAAGGTGATAATTTGCCTGATTTCTTATTAGTAATGAAATGGATATTAGAAGTAACAACATTATGCCTGTATGATTTTATAAATTATTCTTCCTGAGATCTGATGTTTAGTCACCTTCCAATTATACTTTCCAATTGAAGAATGCTGTGATCTGGGTTTAAGTCTCTGAAATTTCAATAAGTGGTTTTTTTCAAAGTTTAGTTTTAAAAGATTTAAGAAACTTGCCCAACTTTGTAGTTTTTGCCCTGTCCTGATACTCATTTAATTGGTTCTGCTAATGTGAATGCCCTTTCAAATATGAAAAAATAAAGCAAGAGGGAAAAGTTGATTATTTCTGTAATTGGATTTTCTCTTGAATAAAATTATTTTACCCACTTTATCTTTCTGACTTAGGGGTGGGGGCAGGGGACGGGTTTCCTTTCATACGGTAGTGAGAAGCAGACAGAAGGTATAGTCTGTTTCGAGGCATCAGGATGGCATACTGGTTTTGGTTGTAATTAATTACTGATGCTGAATGTACTCTGGCCTCTGCTTTCTTTCCCAAATCTAAATTTCCACTGTTTGCAAAATAATTCCATCCAGGAAGAATTCTAATTACTTTAGTAATTATCGTCTTATCTCTAAATGGAATTCAGACGTTTGCTGCAGTTTATGAATGTTAGAAATGTTTCATTTCCTTTTCACCTTGAATAACAGAAAAAAATACACATTACGGAATCCAGCTTCATTGAACCTTATAATTCACGTTGCCATAGAAACAGAAAAACTCATAAGAATTGTGTTAACAGCACCATAGATAGTAAATACCTTCACTCTAACCAGCAGTGTCATAAAATGATTTTAATAATGTATAAAAATTCTGTGAATTTAATATTGTTTTTTTTAAATATTATAACAGTATTATCCAGTATGCTTACTTTTAATTTCTAAAGCAATATCTTTAGTCTTATGTAAGGCTTTGTGCTTATTCCAAAATATTTGCTGTGGAATGCAGGCATGGTGTTACAGGATGAAAAACTCACTTAACCTAGTGTTTGCGTAATTTTCAGTTAACAGTGATGAGTCATTTGAGTTTTGCTTCAAGTCAGACTCTGTAGTTTGGGCTCATACCAGCTTTAAAAATGTAATGGATAGAACTAAATGCTTTGATGTTATTTCTTCTTGTGGTCTCCACCTGTGTGTATGTGTGTGTGTGTGTACATGTGCATATGACAGCCACTTTTCTTTCTCTGTTTGAGAAACAGTTTTCCTAGATATGCAGTTTTTACTACTAGGCATTTAACAAGGTTCATTGTTTTGTCATGTTAAATTCTGTCCTCTCAGAATATCCAGAAATTTGCAATACATTAGCAAGTCAGTTGACAGTTTATCATGCATTACTGCCGTTCCTCGTGTCATATATATTACCTATTTTACTTCAAAAAAAGTAAAATTGTACCAAATTTAATGAAGTGACTTATTTGTATATTTTAGCTTATTAAAGTCATTTTATTTCCTCAAAAACAGATAATAACTATAAAGACTCCATTAGATCAACTTTTTCTGAGAGAGAGCCTTTGAAAGGCTATCTTGATTACAAATATCATGTATAATTAATATGTTGTGTATTAGTGTGCAGATTTTCCCTAATATTTGAAAGTAGTTTCTTCAAGTAAACTCTTAACAGACCACATTTTTTATAGGTGTTCATCTGTGATGATGATCTCATTTATTTACTTAAAGGAATGCATTTATATTCTTATTGTATTAAGCTTCCAAGCAAACTTGACTTTTTTATGTCTATCTTTTTATTATTAATTTCTAGTTTATTACTTTATCCTAAAAGAATATGATGTGCATAAATATAGTTTCAATTAAAGTAGCAGCATAAGATGATGGTTTTGATAAGGGTCCTATCAAGAAGAGACTGTAGTATAACTTTTTTAAACAAAGGATATATAATATAGATTGTTTATATAGTTCTTAGAAAACCTGAGTTTTTGTCCTCTTTGAAATAGCAGTAATTGACAGTGGAGACTTATTTTATATTTGTGACCTCTTAGATTAAACTATATGAAATTGACCCTTTTTTTATTTGTCCCCAAAGAGATTTCAATTTATAGATTCTAGTAAGTTTATAATACACAGATGATTATTTCAACTCAAATTAGTTAGGTACCATATATATATATATTTTTTTTCTTTTACTCTGACACTAGGTCATTGGTTACCTTGTGACCTATAGTCCATTCTTCTAATATTTTTAGTTGTTTTAAAACACTCACTGAAATACTAACCTTAGGTGCTTCACAGACATCTTTAGGAATCAGAAGAAAACTAGTTCCCCCTACCAAAAAAAAAAAAAAAAATGCATCTAATTTTATGTACCATCTTAAGAGGCCCAGACAGCTGATATGGGTTTGTTTCTCACATCTGTTAGATTCTTAAGAATCCTACTGTGTGCCACCTGCTGTTTTAAATACTTTGTTTTCATTATTTCACTTCATCTTCAAACATCCAGGAAGGGCTTTAGGTTTGTCCCCACTTTGTACAAGAGGACCCTGAGGCTTAGATCAGTGACATAACATGTGACAAGTAGGTTGGTAACTGGGGGCTCAAACTGCCTGGGTCTGAATTCCAGTTTCTTTCTTCTGATGGTATTGCCAGTTCCTCTCTCTGAGCTATGTGCAAGGAGCAGTAATTACACCCACCTATTTCTTGATGATTGATGACAGTGATAACAAGAAGGAAGTTGCTTAGGAAGAATAAATTTAACCAGTCATCATTTAGGACTTAACGTGCTACCATTGTCTCAGCACAAGTATTGTAAAGAGCCAAATGGGATTGGAAGGTTTGATTCTGAACTCTGATTCCACCAGCAGTGACCTGATGACCTTAGAGAAGTCTCTTAACTTCTACAGACCACAACTACTTTCTCTTTAAAATATACTTCCAGAAATATAAGCAGGTTTTACAGTGTTGCAGTGAGTTGCTATGCAAACATTATTATTAATAATAAGTTTTGGTTTCTTTGAATTTAAGATTAGCCAACACTTGTGGAACATAAATGAAATGAGAACATCTGTGAAATCTAGGAAAGACTGGCTGGGTAGTGATGACAGCTTCAGGTTAGGCTCCTCCTGTACTATGTCCTGATTCTGTAACTATGAGTGATTTTCTGTCTCTCTCTGAATCTTATTTCTCTACTAGTATTTTCACAATTTCTCATGGAGACCAAGATAGAATTGACCTTATAAGGTTATATCAAAGAAAATATAGGTTGTGGACATACTGCCCGGTACTTAGTGTTTATATAGTAAGTGATAAGTGTTATCATCTCTCTGATAAGATTGCCTTCATAGTAGCTAGTGCATACCAAGCACTGTATGGCAGGTGCTATCTTGAGCAATGTCCAAATGCATTCATCTTACCCATGAATCCTTGTTACTAGGCCTGTTTTCCCTAAGAGGATATTGGAGCATACTAAGTAAGCTAAGTATCTTGCCCAGGAGCAAGCAGCTAGTAAGAGATGGAACATCTCTAAGGGAGATTTTGTCCCAGCTACCCTTGTTAAAAAGATCAGGAATGAACTCCCAAGACACACAAAGGCTTTTGAACCTTCATGTAAATGTTTCAGTGTTCTTTCTGGTTTTAGTCCAGGTCATTTAAGATCATTTTTCATAAAATTATGAAAATAAGCTTAGACTTGCTGAAAAAAATCTTGATTTGAATATATTGAATTGTTCCTCCTTAAGTTTCCTCTTTCAGTATAGATAGAATGATTCCTTATTGTTATGTGATTGTATTTGGGAAATAGATCTAAGTTTTCCTTAAGTCTTTGATTTCATGCTCTGAACAGAATTCCTTTCAGTCTTACCATTGCCTTTAATGGCTTTGACTTTTGCCCCGCTTTGTCCTTATTTAATTCTTTTGACAACCTGTTAAAAGTTCAACTGCTAAGACTTCTTACAGTATATTGGGGAATGTTCTTGCCTTCTGTCAGTCTTTTTCCTTCTTGCGTATAACAGATCTATCTCGGGTGTAGTATAGGTAGCATACACTGTTTACTCATTGTAAGCATATTGTAAGTATATTGTTTGAGGATTTTTCGTAAATGTGTGTACTTGTGCAGCTCTCATCGCAACTTGACTGTAGAGTCATTTCATTATGTCACGTTTCTTAATACCTATCTGCTCCCAGCCGCAGTTCCAGGCAACCCTGATCTTTGAGGCCTCTAAAATTTCATACAGATGAAATCATATAAGTAATCCTTTGTGTCTTTTTTCTTTTACTTCAGAATGTTTCTGAGACTCATCCGCGTTGGTGCGTGTATCAGTAGGTGGTTGGTTCCCTTTTGTCAGTAAATTTCCATTGGCTGGATGTGCCACATTTTGCCTCTCCCTTCAACAGTTGATAGACATTTGGGCAGTTTCCCGATTGGGGCTGTTACAGAGAACACCACTATAAAAACCCACATGCAAATCTTTCTGTATTCATGGATTTTCATTTTTCTTGGGTACCTAACTAGGAGTGGAATCCTGAATCCTAGTGTTATGCTTAACTTTTTAAGAAACTGTAAAACTGTTTCAAAAACAACTGCACCATTGTAAATTCTCACCTACGTGAAGTTTCTATGTTCTCTACCTGTGTGTTAGCATATTCCTTTTTCAATACAGCCATTCTACTTGATGTGTGGCATCTTGCATGTTTTTAACTTGCATTTCCCTGACTGCTAATGATGTTGTGCAACTTTTTATGCACCTATTCACATATCATGTTTATTGAAGCATTTGTCAAAATCTTTTTTTTTTTCATTGTATGATTATTTACTCACCCTCTTACTAGTGAGTCATAAGAGTTCTTAATATATTTTGGGGAAAAGTCTTTTAATGGAATATATGACTGTGAACATTTTCTTTCAATCTATGGTTTATCTTTTTATTTTCTTAATGGTATTTTTAAGTAACTCCAATTTATCAGTTTATCTGACTTTCTTTTGAATATTTTATTTTTGGCATTGATGTTTTGGCTGAGAAATCTTTGCCTAACCAAAGATCACAAAGATTTTCCTCTCATATTTCCCATCTAGAAGTTGAATAATTGTAGCTCTTACACTTAGGTCTGTAATACATATTGATTTTTTTTTTTTTTGTAAAATAAAGATCTAATAAGTTTGAGGAGTTTTTTGGTATGTGTGATCACATTTGTTCTAGCACCATTAATTAAAAACTTTGCCTCCTGCCCTCATTGAATTGGCTTCAAAACTTTGTTGAAAACTTAACCATAAATATATAGGTATATACATTTGTTTGGACCGTCTTTATTCAGTTGATCTATCCATATATGGATAATATATGGTTGGTTACTTTAGCTTTATAATAAGTCTTTAAATCAAGTTCATATATTTCACCCACTTTTTTCTTCATCCAATTTTTTTCCCATATCAAATTCTTTTACATGCCTCATAAATTTTGGGATCTACCTGTCAGTTTCTGCAGAAAAACATTCTGGTATTTTGATAGTAGTCATATTAAATCTATGAATAAATATAGAGATTTTTATGCACTTATTCATATATTTCTTTACTGAAGAAAACGTTATATTTTTCCAATCAATGAAAATGTTATATTTTTAATTTTTTCCAGCACATTTTAAGAAAATTTCTTTAATTCCTCCCATCTTTAATGTACAGTGCTTTTACTTCCCTTTCCTAAATTTATTCCTAAGTGTTTTATTCTATTATTTTCTTTATTTTCAGGTTGTTTGTAATTGGTATGTAAAAATATAGTTGTGTTTGCATATTAATCTTCTACTCTGCAGCTTTGCAAAACTCACAGATTCTAGTAGATTCATTAGATTTCCTTAGTTCCTCCACAGGTAGGATCATATCACCTGCAGAAAAGAGTTTATTTCTTCCTTTTCAATGTTTAGTACAGGCCTTTAATTTCTTTTCCTTGCCCTTCTGTACCTACTGAACCTCAATGATATGTTAAAGAAGTAAGAACAAAAATCCTTGCTTTACACCAATCTTAGTGGAAAAGCATTTAGTCTTTTGTAAATGCATATACAATATTAGCTACAGGTTTGTCATGGGTATTTGATTTGTTAACTAAGTTTTCTGCCATCTGTTAGGATCACAATAGGATTTTTAAAAATCCTTTACTTTCTATGGCATATTACATTAAATGATATTTGAATGTCTGACAAACCTTGCATTTAAAATGTGGTCATGATCTATAATCCTTTTTACATGTTGCCAGGTACACTTCACTAATATTTTGTTAAGAATTTTTGTCTCTGTGTTCATGAAAGATACTGGTCAGGACTTAGTTTACTTACAATCTCTCTCTTTGGTTTGCATAACAGGCTAATGCTGGGCTTAAAAAATGACTTCCTTTCTCGTCTACTTTAATGGTTTCTATACAATTAATTTTCTTCTTTCCTAATTGTTTGCTAGAATTTACCCTAAAGCCATCTTGACTTTGGATGCTTTCTTTTGAGTTGTTTTGTCTTGATGGCAAGATTGTGAATTATAAATTCAATTTTTTAATAAATAAAAGTATATTCAGATTTTGTTTCCCCTTGAGTCTGTTATTGTAAATTGTCTTTTGAAAAATTTATCTAGGTGGTGAACTTACTGGCATACAGTTCTTTATAACATCCTCTTCAGTGTCCTTTTTATGTTGGTAACATCTGTAGTGATGTCCCCTCCTTCCTGCCTGCAGTTGGTCATTTGTATCTTCTTTTTTTTTCTCTCAGCCTAGCTAACATTCAGTAATTGTATTGACTTTTTCAAAGGTGCACATTTTGCTGTCCTTGTATCCTGTTTCACTGATTTCTTCTCCTACTGTCATTATTTTCTTTCCCTTTTACTTTGAGTTTGGTTTATTCTTCTTTGTTAGCTTGTTCAGATGAATGTTTAGCTTAACTTTTTATCTTTCTAACATAGACATTAAATCTATAAATTTATTCTCTAAAGACTTTCTTAGCACACTGTACATTCAGATATGTTTTCATTTTCATTTATTTCAATTATGTTTTTCTCCATTACCTACCTCCAGTTGACTTTTCCCAAAAGTTTTAAGTAATTGTCCCAAAATTTTAGTACTAATTTTTCATTCTCAAGCATATATTTTGTTTATGCCTAGTAATTTTGGTGGCTCAAATCTTTTGCTCTATCTTTTTCCTTTGAGATAAGTATCATGTATATCAGTCTTGACTTTTTCACCTTTGGATTTTGAAGTTCATAATTTGTTGACCTAATTAATGAAGTAGAATAGCCCTTTTTCACATTTTTGCCAAGGAAACTCCAAATTTCAGTTGAAAATTTTGAAATCACTAAAGTATAACATTTTAAGTCATATTTCATATATTCAAACTGTGGAGTGTGTATATGTGTGTATTTTTATTCAAGGTAAAAGAATTAACTTTTAAAATATCTAAAGCTGTTTTAAAGCCCAATCTACCACTAGTAAATAGTGTAAACTCACTTCACACATCCCTGATAGATTTTGTACATGAACAAAATATTGTTTCTGGCAAGGTTAGATGAGTAATTGTAATCTTTCTTACCCAAGGTATTCAACAAATGCATCTTGCCTATAAATATAAGACAGAAAAAAAAGTCAATTATTTAAGCTAACTGAACATTTTTATTTTTATATCTCTCTTGAAAGTGTTCTCTAAAAGTTCTACGAAATCATAAATATAGGAAACTTTTAAATTTAAGAAAACCTACTAAGTGATTACATACATTACATTCTTGGCTTCAATAAATTTGTAGAAACACTTTTAAATTTTTGATATTTTGAAAATTCACAGCATTTCAAAAACAGTGTCTACATAGAATTAGCATTTTAAATATTTGGATTAATATTCCATCTTATACTTCTTAAAATTTCCCCTCAGCCACTTAAATTGTATGATATTAAGTTAGAATTTGTTCCACTTCAGACATCTTTGATTTTCTTTTGATTTGGTAGGCAAATTAACAGTGTAAATGAGATTTTAGTTGGATCACGTAAGGGGCCAAATTATTTTTGAGAATGTAAGTAGCATCATTTGCATATATAAAATTAATGTATAGATGAGCCTCAAGTAAGAGTAAAGTGCAGTCTCTACTTTAAAAACATGTAAGTAAGCAGCTAATATTCTTATATGCTTTGAAATTAATTAAACCACTTCTTTTAAATATTTACTAGTATGTCACTAATTCATAGTAATCTGCCCCCAAATATCATCAGACCATGTTTTGCATTGATTATCAAATTCATCCATGTTTTGGATGTTCCCTTCCTTAACATTTATTATGATTCACTTACAGGTTTGTCTTTTCTTTTTCACTGAATTTAAAAGCCAAAGTAAGCAAGTGTTACATAAATCTGAGCTCAACTATAATAAAGCAAGGATGGAGGAAAATCAGTAAGGGACTTTCCTTTGGGAATACCCCATAATCTATTGCCAAGTGCATTCCATTTCATAGATGAGGACAACAACCAGTTTTCCTTGTTTCTGTAACACTTTTCATGCCATTTCCAAGACTGATTGATTGATTTAATTTCCTGGGGAGTGCACGTCTCTTGTTATCTATTGTTATCTATTACTTTTTTGGCTAGGTGAATTTCTTTTCATCAGGAATAGTTAAAAAGCAAGTGTAAAACTGGCTAATTTAAAATTATTTACATAATTTTTTCTGTTCCACCTGCCTTAGTCTGGAAAAATGGTCTTACAACTTATGATTTTTCAAATGTAATTTTGATAATTATTTTAAAGAAAAAATTTATCACAGCAAAAATTTTTTTCAAACATATTATTATTTTTCCAGCTGAATGATACCACTTTTTTATTTAACATTACAGAGAAAAGTTTCAGTCCTTGGAAATTATCTTACTAATTAAAGGTTAGTCAAACAAATAGCTATATGAGACAAAGTAGAAATCAATAATGAACTGTTTTCTAAAATCTGCCATACTTGTTTTGCACTGGCTTTAAAGTAATATGCATAGTATGACAAGCTGTTGTTTTCAGAATGCCTCTTCTACTAGGAATGCACTAGTTTGACTTTTCTCTTTGGTACAGCTCTGGTTCGCTCTTATCCCCAAACTGATCGTATTCTTTCATGTGGAACTGCACTTAGATGATAAGAAATTTGATATTTCTGTGATTATACTGTATGGTCTGAAATACTTTTCCTTCATGGATTCAGAATAATTTTGAATTTTTGAATACTGCTAATGTCATTCTGTTGTTGCTACTCTGTTAAAATACAAGAGAACCTTATAGTATACTTTGGAGAAGCCTAATAACCAGAGAAAAATGACTCCTAAGATGCTAACATTTAGACTTATCAAAAACAAAGGCAGGGAACAGAGATAGCTCAGCAGCACAAGTGCCTGCCTGGCAAGTGCAAGGTCCTGAGTTCGATTCCCATACCAAAAATAAATAAATAAATAAAAACAAAGGCAGTGCACCTGCAATCCTACCCCTCAGGAGGCTGAGGCAGGAGGATCATCAGGAATTTGAGACCAGCTGAGGCTACACAGTGAGTTTTGGACCAGCCTGAACTATATAACAAGACCCTGTCTCAAAAAAGCAAAACAAAGCAAGGAAAGAAAAAGAGACAAAGGCATGCTAGCAAGTTACTCCATGATAAAATAAAAGGCTTTTAGTGCCTTACTCTTGAAAGAGCAGCAAAAATTACTATTCCCGATGGAAAGTCTCAGCCATGAATGAGATACACGCAAGGACGAGAGTCTGGAGGAAATAGGTATAATTGTGTGAGCCGAAAAACTGGGACAACTTTTAATTAATATCCTTGGATAAATAAGAAAAATATGTTACATCTCGAAAACAAAAACAGGATGATATCAAAATGAAAACTGAAGAACAGAGAATTTTAAACGATAATATTGAATTAATTTTTTAACTAGAAGTTTGGAAGATATGCTTAATTAAATTTTCCAGAAAGTAGAATAAAAAGACAAAGATGGAAAATAGAGGAAAAGCTGACCTAGTAGTTTCTACGTTCAAAGGGGAGGAGTCCCTAAGAAAGAAAAATTAAGCCAGGCACAGTGACACATGCCTGTGATCCCAGAACTCACTTGGGAGGCTGAGGCAGGAGGATAACTTCTAGTTCAAGGTCAGCCTGGGCTACATGGTGAGTTCAAGGCTGCCTTGAACTACATAAGCAAGAAAAAAAAAGGAAAGATTTTTAAATAATATAAGACAGTTTCCTAGATTGTAGAAACATGATCTCCAGATTGTTCCATGTACAAATATTTAGACTTAACCCAAGGCATATTGTTATGAACATTAAAAACATTGAGGATAAAGTTAGTATTCTGCGTTCTGCAAAATGAAGCAGTGTAGCACATACACGGTAATGTATGGGTCTAGGTGTGTCACTCAGCATGTGTGAGGCACTGAGTTCAATCACCATGACAGTCAACCAGAAAGAAGGAAAGAAAGCGAAGAAAAAAATGTACATCAAAGTAAACATAGGTAGAACACTGACAACAGCAACGGAAGACAGCAGAGCTCTGAGGGATAGTCTCGTGAGTGTTAGCACAGCCCTACGGTTAGTTGTGTGGTTACAGACATGCTCAGAGCTGTTAAGAGATAGCAACAGTAGCATGCTTGCAGTGAAAGCACACTGCAGCAGAGAGGGGAGTTACTCAAGAATGAAGATTCAGGATCCAGGAAAAGGTGTTGAACGAAAGGAGACCAAGGAGCACCACCTGAGGATAACAGCCAGTTAATAGTAAAAGCTTACACACCTGTGGAAAGTAGAAAGGGGAATTCCAGAAAATCGGGGGGAGTGGGGGTGAATTATATAATACACTGAGTGTTTAGAATATAGTGTTGGTTCTTGAAAGGTCTGATGGAACATCTGGACAACATAAGCATAGGAATATAGAATATTCAGCAAGTTTTAAGAGGCAAGTATTAACTCTAGGAAAAAGTAACTGTGGAAAAAACGAAACTTGATTTTTTTTTTTTTTTTTTTTTTTGACTCTGCAGTGAGCAATAGCTTTTCAGCTGTACCACTGAAAGTGCTATTAATTCACCTGGAAATTGTGTGCTGATTGTGTTGGTTAGAGTAGGGTTAGATTACTTTAAGAGCTAAATCTCATTTACCATAGTAAAATAGTCAGTAAATGTTGCCTAGATTCAGTAAATCTAGAAACAGCAGAATAAACATCTATTTTAAAATACAGAGAAAGGAATAAAGAAACATCTAAAAAGAATTAAAAATGGGAGTCTTTGAGGATGACAAGGGGCCACTGTTTTTCTTTGGAAATGTTTAGTATTTTGTGCTTTTGCAAGTATCTCTTTCCTAAAAATAAAATGTAATTTTGAAATTAATGGTATTTAAAATGTCTGGGAAATAGAATAATTATGGCTTATTGTCAACTCTTTATATTTTTGTCTGTTATTTTCTAGAGTTCCTGGAATAACTATTGCTACAGATATTATCTGTGGTTTTCCTGGAGAAACAGATCAGGATTTTCAAGAAACAGTGAAACTCGTTGAAGAGTACAAATTTCCAAGCCTCTTCATTAACCAGTTTTACCCAAGACCAGGAACTCCTGCTGCAAAAATGGAACAAGTTCCAGCACAAGTGGTGAGAGTTTTTCCTTGTGAAGTATTAGTTTATGCCAACTTCTGTACAAACACAGCTGGATTGCATGGCCAGCACCACTTGCTCAGAGTGTAACCCTTTAGCCACAAAATATGGGGAAAATGTGCAGTGGTGAGGCTGTGGAAGAGGTAAAAGGGGGCTAAATATCACCTTTTTCTGCTATGCAGGACTGAGGCTTAAATATCACTATGGAAAAGAACAAAAAACTATTAATTACTGTCGGACATTTGCCTGGATATATAAGATAGATCTTTGGATCTTTTAAGTTTCAAAATACGTCTGAACATGGACTAGGAGTGTTACTCAGTGGTAGAGAGCTTGCTGAGAAGGCAGAATGCCTGGGTTCAACCCCCAGCACTGAAAAATCAGTAAACATATACAATTAAATTAGTATCTCCGAGCAAAGGTTTCGCATTTCCCTGCTTCTTCAGAGGCTCTTTTCATAAATTGGAGGTCCTGTGGTTTTCCTACTTCTCCAAGGGAGAGATTTGGTGACTGCCTGTTCATCCATCTGTACCAGGTGTGTGTTGTATTCACATTGAAACTCAATTTACTTTCATCCTTTCATGTTCATAGATACAATAGAATAACATGACTCGAATGTGATAAGCTTGAGATCTAGTGAAGGCAAACTGCTTCCCAGGATGCCTCAAAAATTAATGGTCTCAAAATAAATACTCATTTCTAGATGCATTGATTGAACATGAGAAATTGTAAAATTAGCTTCAAGAAGATGTTGAAATTGTTTATTATTGAGGGTATGGTATATGTTCCAACAAAATTCACTCTGTTTAGTGTATGTCCTATGCATTTTGACCAATGTGCACAGTACTATAAACTATATCACACTCATTCAGGGTGTAGAGCAGTTTCACCAGCCTGCCAAGTTTCCTTCTTACCCTTTTGTATTCATTTTCTGTTTTCATCCCTGACTTCTGATGTGCTTACTGTCATGCTTCAACCCATTCTGTCTTAAAACTTTGCTTCTCTATAGTTTTTTGAACTAGAGCAAAAAAAGTAATGCTTTATCATTTTCCGTACACAAGTCTTACTATCATTCACAGCAGATGTACATTCTTGTAAAGCAAATGCTCAGGTGTAACCAAACAGAGAAATAGAACCTATTTGTAAGCCAGGTCATGCCGTGCTATGAATGGATGACTATCCTCTGCCAGCTGCAAAAGAAACCACTTTCCTTCATTTGAACACTGTACATGAGTTTGACCTGTTTTAAACTTGATATAAGTGAAAGGATTTATCAGTGTTTGGATTTGTTTTCCTTAACATTTTGTTGCTGAGTCTGGTGTATGTTTTTGAAATTCACTGCAATTGATCGATTTTCAGTGCTATATCATGTTCTATTACATGCATACATCGTAATTTATCCATCCTACAAAGGAGAAATGGACAGTTTCAACATCCTAGTATTACTAATACTACCAGTACAACTGTCATCATACTTGTTTTTATCTTTTTTCACTGGTGTGTAAACATTTCAGCTGTGTCTAGCTAGGAATATAATTGCTACATCATAGGAAATGCAGTTGAGGTACTTCATTATATACTGCCAAGTGGTTTTCCCAAATAGTTGAATAAATTTACACTCCCAGCAACAATGTATAAAAATGCTAAAAGCTCCATGTAGTTGCTAGCACCTGGCCTTGTTATACTTTTAAAGGTAACACAATGCATACTGATGAGAATGTAATGTAATCTAGTTGTGGTTTGTTTTATTTCCCCGTTAACTAGTGCAACAATATGCTTACTGTCTATTTGAATATCCTTTCCCATGAAGTACATACTCAGATCCTCTGCCCACTTATCAATGGATTTATTAGTTTGATTTGTTCCTCTACCCCTGATTTATAGAAGTTATGTATGTATTACGGAAATAAATTGTTTGTAAGTCATGCTAATTTAAATTTATTCATTCTTTCTGTAAACTGTTCTTCCACTCTTATCATGGTACTTTTTGGAACGCTAGACTTTCTTAATTATAGTAAAGATTATCTTCTTTTCCTTTTTATATTTGTGAACTATCTGACAAATATTTCCTTTTCCACACCATCATGAAGCTACCCTTCAATGTCCTGTTCAAGAAATTTTACCAATTTGCCTCCTACCTTTATATCTGTGGTCCAACTGGAACTAGTTTTATTTAAGATATGAGGTGTGTTTGAGGCATAAGGGAAAGTCCAGATGTTGGGATTTTTCCCTCTTAAAGGTATCCATTTGAGTTGGTCATTCTTACCTCACTGCTCTGCTTGGTTACCTTTATAATAAATCAGGTGTCTGAACATATTTGGGTCTCTTTTGGAGCACTTTTTTCTGATCCTTTGGTTTATTTGTTAATCTTTCTACCAATACAATGGATTAGCAATCATAATTTCATAATAAGTCTTAATAATAGCAATGTAATTGTCAGCTGGTTTTTCTTGAAAATTATTCTATTTTTGTTTTTGCTTTTCAAAACCTGTGAAATACTACCTGAAATCATGCTGGAATTTTAATTAAGATGGTAGTAACTCTCTTGATCAACTTGAGGGCAGTTAACATTGAAATTATATCAAGTTTTCTCTTTTTGAATGAAGTATGTTTCTTCATGTGTTTTGATCTTTAGCTTGTATCAGTAATATTTTATAGTTTTCTGTATACAAGTTCTCACATATCATTTAAAGTATTAGATTTATTTTTCATTGTTGCTATTTAGAAGTGTGATTAAAATACATTTTATGTACATTTAATTTACTTGGTCATTCTAATAATTTTTCTGAAAGTTTTTCTTCCACATTTTCTGCATATACAGTTAAGTTATCTGATAGTTAAAGTTTCCTTTTTTCCTTTCTAATCTTCATAAGTTTTATTTCTTTTTCTTGTCTTACTGTAGTGACCAAAATTTGCAGTACTTTGATCAATAGAATTGTTCATCTTTGTTGTATTTCCAATTCAAAGGAAGTTTTCAGAATTCTGTCACTAAGTGTGTAAGTTAGCATAGTAGTGTGGGAATTTGAGAGCTTTTCTATTTTCTCAGAGTTTGTATATTCAGCTGCACAGGTGTGTTTTCATCATGAATGGAATTGAACTCCATCATATGCTTTCTTCTCATCTGTTGAAATAAAGATATAGTTTGAATTTTGTTCTAAGTTGTTCATATTGTGAACTGTATTAAATGATTTTTCAGACTTTAAATTCATTTCCCATTCCTGGGATAAACTTCTCTTGCTCATAATATGCAACTTTGATATAGTGTTTCTGTTTTTTTGGTATATGTTGTGAAGATTTTTCACATTTTGATTTATGGATAAATACTGATCTACAGCTTTCTTGCAATATCTTTTCTTTTGGTGTCAAAGTAACTTTGACCTCATGGAATGAGTTAGGAAGTATTTCTTCCTCTTCATTGTTCTGGAAGTGTTTGCGTAGTTGAAGGGATTCTGTACTGGAAGCATGGCCTTGAGTAATACTCTATATCTGGTCTCCAGCCTGTTACTTTGGACCCTTATCCTCTTTGCTTCCTGGCTGCTATGAAGTAAGCGTCTTTCATCTATCACACTTTTGCCATACTGTTTCTGCTTCACCACAAGCCTAAAAGCAAAGGAGCCTGCTAACTGTAGACCAAAACCTCTGAAAGCATAAACCAAAATGAATCTTCCCCCTTTAAGTTATTTTTATCAATTTTTTTTTTTTTTTGTCAAAAAATCAGAAAAGCCAACTACCATGGCCAGAAAGATTTATTGTGGCTCATGGTTTCCAAGGTTCCAGACCATAGTCAATTGGCCCATTGTTTGGGGGCCTGGGAAAAGGCAGTAAGCCATGGAAACAATGCATGGTAAGAAGCTGCTTACCTCCTGGAAACCAGAAAGCAAAAGACAGGAGAAGTGCAGGGTTCCAACATCCTCTTCAACAGGATAGCACCAATGATCTAACTTCCTCCCACTAGGCTCCACCTCCTAAAGGTTCCACCACCTTCCAGTAGTGCCTCAGGTTGTTGACCAAATCTTTAGCAATGGCCTTTATGGAATATCCAAGATCCAGTCAATAGTAGACCACTTAAAATGCAGACTTTTGGGCCTCATCATAATACCTATTCCTTTATAGTCTGTGTCTCTAGGTGATTTGTCAAGTGCTTTACTAATTCACTGATACTTTCTTGATCTGTTTTTAATCTCTTGGCAAATCCATCTATGGCATTTCTATATTATTTAGTTTACTTTCTATTTCTAGAATTACAGTTTGATTATTTCATAATGTTCTGATTACATTATTTTCATTTTATTTTATATTTAACTCAGTTACCTTAAGGTCTTCTTGGAATCCTCTAATATCTGCATCTAATATTGGTCTGTTTGTCTTGTATTTTTTGTTTTGTTCTTTTGATTTTGATCATTTGTCTCTCTGTCTATGTATCCAGTAATTTTTATATTGAATGATAATCATTGTTTCTAAAACAAAAACAAAGAAAAAAATAGATTCTAGACTCTAAGGTATCTCCTTCTAGGGGGCATTTAATATTGCTTCTGCAAGAAGATGAGTACTAATTATTTTAATCTGGTACTGATTTTTGAAACTGATGTTTAGTCATTCTAAAGGATGGTTGGTTTCTGGCATGTCCTTACTTTTTTAATGCAACCAGTGATCTGCTGGCAAGTATTAAACAACTGATCATTTGGGAAAGGGGTTCTGACTTATAGCATTTGCCACTTTCTACAGTGTAAATACAGGTACTTACATTGTTGCCAGTTTCAAACTACGTGACATCACTGAACATGGAAATGGGAAGAAATGTACACAGTCGGCTTTTCTGAGTTGGTACACACTGCTCTAATATGCCACCTGTGTAGCTCTTCTGGATCTCTGCAGAAGTTCTGTGGTGTTGCTGAACCTTTCCCCACGGCCTGTCCCCAGAGCTCATTTTGTCTCCTTAGGCAACTGATAATGCCTCTGGCTTCACATATACTTTTCTGCTTGGCTGCTCAGCCCTCAGCCCCTGCTTCCAAGGAAATAAATGCATAGAAGGGAAAAGCAGCTCTGAGGACTGAGCTCTTTTTCCCTTTCTCTCTGGGATTCTTGTTCTTCAGGTCCTTACTACCAGTAATTTTTTGATGTTCAAGTAAGACACATTGTAAATTGTACCCACCCTTTCTAATTGCCCTTAGTAAGAACACTGGTCTGATGTAATCTAGTTAATCTTAGCCAGACATGGAACCCACTGCAAAAAAAAAAAATCAGCTTTCAGATGCTTTTTTTTGTCTTGTCTTTATCTTATAAACATAGTGCCTTAGCATAGGAAAATCAATTTTAAGGGATTTTATTTTTTAAAGCTGCCTTAGGTTAACAACTAAATTGAGCAGGAAGTACAGAGGGTCCCCATTTACTCCCTGCTCTCACACATATCCAGCCTCTCCCATTTAACATCCCTGCCCAAGTGTATGTTACGGTTATGCCCAATGAACATATACTGGCATACATTTTACCCAAAGGCCATAGCTTACATTAGAATTCACTCTTGATGGTATGCATCTGTGAATTTTGACAAATCCTAATGATGTGTATTCCCTGCTGTAGTACACTACTATCAAAATAATTTTTGAGTTTTATGTATTTATGTATTTATTTATTGGTACTGGAAATCGAACTCAAGACCTTGTGCTTGCCAAGCAGGCACTTGTGCCACTGAGCTATATCCTGGCCCTCAAAATGGTTTTTGATTACTGTAAAATTTCTGTGTTTACCTATTCATCCCTCTTGCTTCCAACCCTAGGCAGTCACAGACCTTTTCCCCAACTCCACAGTTTTAAGTTTTCCTTAATGTCATATATTTGGAAATATGCAGTAGGTAACCTTTTCAGATTGGTTTCTGTCACTATGTAATATGCATTTAAGATTTCTCCATGTCTTTTCATAGTTTCGTAGCTCATTTCATTTTAGCACTGAATACTCAGTGCTAAGTAATTCCTAGACATACCACAATTTATTTATCCAGTCAGCTGCCTAGGGACAGCTTATGTACTCCAAGTATTGGTAATTATGAATAAAACTGTTATAAATATTTTGTGCTGGTTTGTGTAGACATAATTTCAGCTCATTTGGGTCAATATCAAAGAGTAGTCACTGAATCATATGGTAAAAGTGAACCTATGGACAGAATACCCAACACTGAAAGTTAAAGGAGAAAAGGTTTATTTAGCTCACAGTTTGTAGAGGTTTCAGTCTGTAATCAGTTGGCTCCAAGGCAGGGTGGCACATGACAGGGGGTCAACCATTCATGGCAGTGAAAGACACCAAAAGCGACAAGATATAGAGAGACAAGCCTCTTCCTATCATTTATATTTTATCCAGCCTACTGGGATTAGGGCAGAGCCAATCCGATCAGTGGACTGATCAGCAAGTACCCACCCTTAATCCTGGCATCCTTAATCCCAACACTCGTAATCACACATCTAGATGTAGCCACCTCTGAAAAGATCCCATCCAAAACTGCATGAGGCTTTGGGGGAACATCTAGACACAATTCATAGCATTTGTTTTGTAAGGAAGTGCTACACTGTCTTCCAAAGTGACTGTATGTACCATTTTATATTCCCACTAGCAATGCATGAGAGTTGATATTACTTCACTTCCTTTTCAGCATTTAGTCTTAGTGTTTTGGAGTCTGGTCATTGTAATACTGGGTAGCAGTAAGTCATTTCTTTACTAACAGTAAGTAGTTTGCTTTTTGTTTCATTTTGTTTTTTATTAGTGTGTGTGTGTGTGTGTGTGTGTGTGTGTGTGTGTGTGTGCACATGCATGTGCTCTCATGATCTAACTCAGAGCCTGGTGCAGGCTAAGTACAAGCTCTACCACTGAGGCCTGTCTCAAGCTCATAGTATTTTTAATTTACACATTACTAATAACATATGATGTTGAACATCTTTTCCTGTACTTATTTTCCATCTGTGTTTTCTTTGGTAAGGTGTCCAGTTCCTTAGCCTGTTTTCTGATGATGCTGGAGGTTTTTTGTTGTTGAGTTGTAAGAGTTCTTCATGCATTTTAGATGAAACTTCTGTATTAGGTATGTGTTTTGAAAATTTTTATCAGTCTGTGTCTTGTTTTGTCATTCTCTAAAATCAGAATCATTTATTATTATTCAGCACCTGTTAGAAAAGTTATCAGTTTTATGCCATATTCTAATCTGAGACAGTAACCGTAGGTCCCACATTGTCCTAGGCTTTCTTGTGAAGCTGTTTATTTTATCATTCTCAGTCCCACTGTTCTGTTCTCAAGAGCCAGTACTTTCTGATTCTCCCACATTGTTCGCTTCCTCACGCAACTGTCTCATCGTTAAACCTCTTTGCATTGGTTATGTAGGGCTGGTATAGCAAAATACCACAAAGTAAGGGATTTAGAGCAAAGTATATTTATTTTCTCATATTTTTGAAGGCTGGAGGTACATTGTAATAGGAAGCCTTCCTCACTTCCTCCCATGTCTTGGTGATTTGCTGGCAGCTTTTGGTGTCTTTAGCATGCAGCTGTATAACTCCAGTTTCTGCCTTGATTGTCACAGGGTGTCCTTGTGTGTCTGTGCCTTCACATGGCTGTCTTCTTACAAGGACTGCCACCCTACTCCTCATTTTAACTTGAATCTACAACTCGGTATCTAAATATGGCCATATTTTGGGTGCTGGGGATTAGAACTTTAGTGTAACTTTTTTAGGGGGTCACAATCCCATCCACAACATTCCTCTGCATTTCTGAAATTATGTTCCAGTCAAAACTTTTGAATGGGGTTTTATCACTAGAAAATTCAAATATATAAATAAAAAGAATTAAACATCAATGATGAAACTTTAGAGATCTGCAATCTAAGAGAAGATATCTGATATACTTTGAGTCTTCCTTGCTCCTAAATTCACCAAGAAGTAGTAGTTGTTTACATTGCTGGTCTCAGCTAGTTATCAAGTGTTTATGCAATGTAAATTCTCTAAAATACAACACTGTTGCAGACTAGGTGAGTATTATTTCTTATCTGGTTTATTTCTAATTTCCTTGAAAAAAACCAATAATGAAAGTAGAATCAACGTACTTTTGAAAGAAGAACATACCAGTTTCTTTTAAATAGCGGCTTTCTATTCTTTTAGAATGACTCTTAGTGAAGATATACTGTTTTCTTGACTGCATTTTATTTCTGCTAAAAACAAGTCTCAAAACATGTTATTCTCTCATAAGTGACATAAAATAAATTGCAATGTACTCTTCCCTTTCCTCATAACTACTTTCACATAAATACTAGCATTAATATAAATTTCAGTGTTTTCAATGTATTATAGAGCTCTGATAAATGAACTAAATTATGTATATTTCTTGATTATGTAAATCACCAAATGGATAAAGAACTGGTTAGTCAAATCTTGCATTTATATAAGGCAAGAGGTAAATTCTTGCATACTGAAAAAAAGAATATAACATTCTTAAGTTTATAATGAAAATAAATTAGGCAATATATTTTCATGACCAGGATAAACTAAATTTTGTTTCTCTTAGCTTTTGCGTAATATTATTTGTATACAATGGACCCTTACGAACTTAATGCATTCACAAGGGCAGGTTGTAAGTCAGGTTGGTTGTAAGTCAAGACTATTTTTCCCATAAGAAATAATGGAAATACCCATAATGCATTTGGAATCTCCCAAAGCACCCCTTAACTGACCTTTTCATAATAAAAAGGGCTGTATAATGTGCATAATTAACCAGAAATACCAATAATTTTCCTTGTGTATTCCCCAAAAGTGATAAAATGTGCCTTGTTTACCAAAAACAATCATTTCGTACTGTACGCACCATGCAAGTTGACATCTTTGGCTTGCAGGAAGGGATGAGGGAGCGGAAGGTGGTTATGGTGTGGAAGGAGGGTCCCCTTCCATAAGAAGGTCAGGAGTCTAGGCTCAGACTTAGGCTTGTGTACATTTCCATATGCTTTTCTGGCATTATGAATCTTTGTTCACAGCCACACAAGTGAAGCGGCTAACATTCAGAGCATAACTCAAGACTTTGGTCATAAGCTGAACCTAACGTTGCGCTTGCCAGGCAGGCACTGTGCCGCTGAGCTATATCCCCAGCTCTGTATATGAGATGTAATAGCGAACCAAATGAAAGTGACCTTAGACTTTTGAGTGAAAGGTCAAATTTGCTGTTTTTATTTTGTCGTCCATTAATTTTCCTACATTAGTCTTCATTCATTTTTAGTAATTCCAATAGTATTTTTAAATCCTGGTTGAGCTAGTCTGTGTTTAAAAAAAGTCACTTAAGTGTATAACATCTTTTGGTGCTTACCTATCGATTCCATACTTTCCTTTTTAGAAAGTGTTTATGAAAAGCAATGAAGCTGAGATGAAATCTTTTTTTAATCTTTATTTTAAGAAGCACTTAAAATCCTCATGTGGCAAGAATGGCTGTTGGGAGGGGTTTGCAAGTCTACATGGTAGTATGAAGTCCTTTACTTGCTTGCCTTATATCTTGGGACCATAGCATAAAAGTAATGTCTCTACACATATGTCAATGTAAAAGGATCATAGTTTGCCTCCAATTTCTGGAAGCCATCATGGATAAGTACTTCCTGCCTGAGCCCAGAGCAGCATGAGTGTTCTGAGCCCACTGGAGGAACATCACAGGAGTAGAAAGAGACTACTGTGCTGACACTGCCCCTGTTAGATTTGTTTAGGAGTACAGTTCTGCTGTAAATGTTCAAACCAAGGCAAAATGACTACTTAGACTAGATGTGGAACAAAGAATGTGCCATTAGTCCCAGCATTTCAGAAGCAGAGGCAGGAGGAGAGCAAGTTCAAGCCCAACCTAGCCAATTTAGTGAGACCCTGGCTCCAGTTTTTTTAAAAAAATTTTTTTTTATTTTAAAGAGAATTTTTTAAAAAGAACAATAGCAAAATGTCAACAATATAACAAAAATAAAACAAAGCAAAAACAATAAGAATGATACAGGGTTTCAGAACACAATGATAGGGATTAACAGTGGTTGTTATTACATATTTTTTAAAGGACTAGGTATGTAGCTCAGTGAGAAACCACTGGGTTCAATCCCCAGTACCACACACAAGTGTCTTCAGTCATCTACGGAAGCTTTTTCAATGATCTGTAACGGCTCTCCCAAATCTTGCCACTTGGGAGAATAGGACTTACTTTATTGAAATACGCACACATACAAAACACACATATGACAGAGTTGTGTTAGTGTCCCTAAATGTTTCAAAAACTTTTTATTTCTGAGTATGAACCTAAAGTTTAACAACTCAGTATTTTAAAGAATATCGAGTTGCCTTAACAAAAATAATCCTGATGCATTATTTATCGTCTCAGTTTTTCAAATTAAATGTTTTTCTTTGTAGGGAGAGGAAGAAAAATATCTAACAAAGAATTTTATACTCTAGACTGCTAAGTACATTTTATTCTAAACCAATTATCAAGGGCTAAGTTGGAGACAGGAGATGAAAAGACAAGACCCAAAGTCAGATTGGTATGCTATGAAGAAAGAGGCCGTGATCTAAAGTGTGTGTATGGCTTCTAGAAGCTGAAAAAGGCAAACAGATTCTACCTGGAGCCTCCAAAAGGGGCACAGCTCTGCCAGAACCCTTGATACCATCCGTAAGACTTGTTTCAGATCTCCTGCTTCTAGAATGTCAAGAGAATGAACTGTTTTACCTGGCTTTGGTTCTGGGAATTGAACCCAAGTCCTTGCATGCCAGGCAAAGACTTTACTATGATTTCATTCTTACAACTCTGAAATAAGCATCACTATTCTTATCACTTTACATACCAGAAAACGGGAGCTCCGAGTGATGAACTAACTTGCCCAAAGTCACACAGAGCTGCTCTTGCCTGCCTCTCTGTCTCCACATCATCTGGTGGCTTGTGGTCCCAGCATATTATTCCCCATTCCTATTCTCTGCCTCCAGTTCCTTAGTCACACTCCCCGCATGGCAGGGGACTGAGCTTACAGGAGGACCAGGCTCCTGCATGCTCATCATTTAAGCCTCCGCTGATCCTTCACTGGTCACCCCAGCTGGGTCATCTTCCTCCTCCAGGTTCCCGTATGGTTCTGGAGTTATTTGCACTGTGTCCCTCACCACACTGTATGGTCTTTTTGAGTGTCTGTAGGTTTCCAGCCAATCTTCTTGTCTGTGCACCTAGCTTAGTGCCTGGCACTCTGCAGGAGTTCAGGGTATGCTCAACTGACAAATGGTGTGAAATTGAAATCTGAAGGCTGAGATGCTGTAGACTGTCTGTGTGGTAGAGGATGGAGGTTTCCATTTGTAGGGCATGTGATGGGAAGAGACCTGGACATAAAGAAAGCTCGGGATATTTAATGGGCATAAAGTTCCTTCTCTTTGGGGCAGTCATGTGTGTTAGTGTTTCTTGTTTTTGGTGGGTATATGGCAAGGCTTTCAGTAAGGCCTCGCTAGGCCTTTCTAGGCAAGGCTTTGAGTAAGATGGCCTTATAAGCCAGGTCAAATAGCTTCAGGTGACCCAAGGGCAGTAGGGAACTGCTAGAGAGTAGTGCTCCTGTGTTTGTTTTAGGAAGCAAATCATAGGTATTGTGGAGAGGATGAAGTAGACAGAGAACACAGCAGTCAGAAAGCACAATTAGGAGATTTTTGCAAGAGTCAGGTTTGGCAATAACCTAATAAATGGATGTGAGGGATCTCTACAGTTTATTCCTGAGACCCTGTATAAACATTCTTCTTTTGCACTTGATAATTCTAGGTCCGGGACTTAGCTGCATGTCAGCAAGAGAATATTAACTCACTGTACAGAAGGTCACTTAAGTGGCTTTTCATTCACTCCACACTCACAGAGCAAACATTTGTAGGCCAGAGCATTTTAAAAGGACCTGTGAACATTGCCTGAAATTTAGAGGAATACAAATGGTTTTCACCTTTGGCTTGAGCTGGTGCTTCTTTTCAGTGTTCCTTAAGTGACCAAGGCCTCTTACCGCCTTATCCTCTCTCACACTGAAAAACATAAGGAAGGGGCTGGGGATTTAGCTCAGCGGCAAAAGCGCCTGCCTGGCAAGCGCAAGGTCGTGAGTTCGGTTCCCGGTACCGGAGAAAAACCAAAAACCAAAAAAAATAAATAAATAAAATGAAAAACATAAGGAAAAGGGGTGGTAATTTTGGAACACTGAAGAATATTACAACAAAAATTGGACTAAGCCTCACCTATGAAGAGGGAGCTGTGCCAGCAGCGATGACACCTTGCCTTGCTGGTTGTGTCACACCCTTTGGTTGTCCATTATCTTAACCCTGCACTATAAGAAAGTGAACAAATGTGGTTTACCAACAGTAGATTGTAACCAAGTGTCCATCAAGATCTCATGCGAAGACTGCTGTGTCTAAGCAGATGCGCTCAGCAGGGCGGAGACTGACGGCTACAGCACCTCACTCCCTCAGGACTGCATGAGGCGCCAGGGAGACCCCTCACACAGGGAGGTGTTACCGGTGAGAGGCTGTCCACATTTGTTTCATTTAAGAACTCACTCCTGAATCCATTCTCCGTATCATTCTTTCAGAATCCCAGCCTTTTCTCTGCACACACTCACTATTCCTCCTGATGTTCTGCCCTTGGAACCTGGCCTGTTACCTACCTGCTGCAGAACACTGCCCCATATTTTTGTTAAGTCTTGATGTCACCCTGATGAACTGAATTATATTATAATGTAAACCCACTTGGTGGTGTCACACCCAGAGGACGGAGGGGTTGTACAAGTGTAGACTATAGATAAACTCATGTTTTTGTTGGATTAGTTTTTGTTAGTGATGTAAAGATAATGAGAGAAAAACCCCTAGAGATTTTTGTTGATAGTAAAATCACAGAACTCCTCTGATAATTGTAATCCAGCAGAGGAAGAAATCAGGGGTAACTATGCTTAAGAATCCAAGATTGGTCTTGAGAATCAGCATTTTAGATTTTCTGTAATAATCCAATTTTAGGATAATAAAGAGTCAACTATACCTCATTGATGGCAATCTGAATCATTTAAAGCAAACAAAACCTATAGAAGAAATACAATTCTTAATTTTTTTCCTTCCCTTTGACATTTATTTTTATCTTTCTTCTTTTATGAAGTTGTAATTACCAAAAGAGTAGGAAGAAGATATGCAGATATAAGTTATTTTTTCCTCTCAGATGTTGAGTGGTGGTGGGTATTAGGGTTAAAAAGATTGAGTGAATTTATATTAAATATAGAGAATAGAAATTCTATCCCTTGAAAAGTCACCTTTATTATATTTCAGTCTTAACTTTTTCCAGTGATAATTACATACCTTGTTTTATACGTTCCAAAAAAAATCACAAGAATCTACATAATTCTTTTATGCCTTTTATATGAACTTGATTTATTAGAATTGTAATTTTCAATTTGAATCATTTTTATTACCTTAACTTTGGAAGTGAATAGACTTTTTAGACTAACTTCTAAAGAAGCTCACAATGCTCTTACTTTTGTCTTTTTTTTTGTGGTAGCTATGGCTTATTAATAACTCCATATTTATCATCTCCAAGAAATTTATAAGTGTGACAGTTCCAAGTTTTAAAAGTAATGTTAAACGTGTATTCAGGTCGGCATAATGCCTTTGGTAATCTAACCTGAGACTCATTTCTAACTCTTGCCCCTTGCATTTATGTTTATTTCATGATTAAGGACAAACTAATCAAATACAAGGAGACAAGCATTCAAATGGATTTTTAAAAATGTACTCTACTAATTCTTTCTCATCTGAGATTTTAGAATCTCAGATGAATGTCTTGATCTTTTATTTTTGCTACTCATGAAAAATAATGTGCTTTCAGAGAAATGCCATAGAAGATAAAAAGTTAGAAGGCCTGCGGGGAAAAAAACTCCCAGTGTTTGAATGTTACTGTGTGCTAAAACAAACATAGCCTGTGCTTTCCATGTACTTTTCTCATGTTGGTTTCAAGCAATACTTTTTACACCATCTAGCATGTCTGCTTTCATAGCCGTTTCCTAAGCTCACAGAAGCTAAGTAAACTTGCCCGGGTTCCGTAACTATTTGATGAAAGTACTGAGACTCTTAAACTTTCTGACTTCTTGTTCTTTGACGTCATAAACAGTAAAATAAATATTCACTTCCAAAATTCAAAATAAGTTTAGAACATTTTGACCAAAACAGTGTATTGGCTTTTAGAGTGTCTTCTTATTAGGGCAAGATTTTATACGAATGTATAGGCCTTAGACGTCTTTAAACTAACCAAAATTGTTTTAGACTTTTAGAATAGTTGTGAGAACAGTGCAAAGACTTCCAGTGTGCCTTTCACTAAGACTTCAGTTTTTAACACTTCACTGCATTTGTTGTCGCTTTCTTTCTACAGGGAACAGAGAGACAGATGTAGTCACAGGTATTTTCCCATGAACACTTTCAAAACAGATTGTAGACATCATCTCCCTTTACCTGCCTATTAATAATGACCATGTCTTTCCTAAGAAGAAGGCGTTTGTATTACCCATAATATTGTTATCAAATTCAGGAAATTTAAGATTGATACAGTACTTTAAGCTACAGTTCATATTCCAGTTTTGTCAAGAATCTCGACAATGTCTGTAGTGGTGTTTCTCTGACATAGGAATCAGTCCAGGATCCTGTCTTGCATTTAATTGCCATATTGTTATGGTCTCCTCTACATGGTTGCTACGCTTTATCTTTTGTGGTGTTGAAATTTTTCAAGATTGTTGGCCAGTTGTTTCATGGGATGTGCCTCAGTTTGGGCAGCTGGTGTTATATGCCCTCTTGAACAAAGTAAAAATAATATTCTGTCCTCAGGATATCGCATCTGGTATTATAGGATATGCTTTTGCCTACACTGGGAATATTAAATTGTTGTTGTTGTTGTTGTTTGAGATGAGGTCTCAGTATATAGCTCAGGCTGGCCTTAAATGCACTGTGTAACCCATGCTGGCCTGGAACTTGTGGCAGTTCTCTTACCTCAGCCTCCCAAGTACTGGGATTATGAGCATATACCACCAGGCCCAGCTGGTGTTGTATTTGATCTCTTGGTTTAGGTTTTTGACAGGTTTCTTCAGTGTGTGGTTTGTTTGTCTTTTCTTTCCTTTTTCTGAGTAAAAGACTTTAATCCAAGTATTTAACAGGATCATAGAAGAAAAGTAAGACCTTATATGGTTTAATTTTCATTTTGAATTTTATGATCACTTGAACTGCCACAGTTACATACTCTGCTATTTTTCATTTTAGTTTTAGGTCTTTGAATTATTTGTGACAGTTTTTTATCCTTAGCCTATATTTTTAAAAATAAGAGAGTTTAAATTTAGTGTACAGTGACAGAGAGGGGAAACTAAAGTTAGAAAAGCCAAAATTTATTTCATCGAAGAAGCTTATTTATTTACTTGGCAGGTAATATGTGTAGAACTTTCCTCCTCAAAAAAATATGTAGATCAAAAACATATGTCAGTTAGAAGAAGGTAGGTAAATTCATGCATGACAAATCTTTAATTTTAAAGAAAAATTCATAGGCCATGAGTGAAGTATTTCTCCTGAAATACTGTGGGGTGAACTCACCACATCTACATAGAACTTAGCATCAACTGTACACTGTTGGAGTAAAAAAGATTTTCCACTCAACTTTTATTATCTGTGAAATCACAAGGTGTCATCTCAGATTAGTTTTTGGCGCTTTGAACTTGATATTTTAGGAAAAAACTAATATAAAAAAGTGGAGGGAGAATTCCCTATGTAAGCTCCACTGGATTCTAGAATCAAGCACAAAAATATGATGCCATGGGTCTAATGCTCTTTGCTGATGGAGACTGACCTTATGGGTTATGGGATTATTGGCTTTCTGCAGTGTCTGGAACAAAGAATTGAAAAAAATATATAGACACTTACAGTTAAAGTATACATAGAACAGAATTTCTAGCTTCATCCCTAACTTCTTTCTTCTTTAGTCTGTCCATGATATATAATGTTAATCATTTATTTTGTTCTTTATTTTTTTTCATAAATTCTATATAAGTATGGGTGAACTAAGGACCAAATTTGTTTTTAAGTATACTAAAAATTCTTCCAAGCATAAGTCTGGTTTCAGGTTTGGAAGGAAAGATGAAGAGAAGTCTTAATTTCATTTGTGAATCCTGACAACCTGTGCTACAGAGATTTTTATTGTATACACTATTAACCCACAAACAGAAAGAGAATTAAAGGAATGACAGCCACAAAATTGTGGTAGCTGGAAAGCAGATAAACAGTCAATAACTTACTTCACTCGCCTGAATAGCCTTAAATACCAACATGGCAGTAGGAAAAAGCCATACCCCAAACTAAGAGCACGCTTGTTATACATTAAGCCTTCTGTATCCACTGGTTGCCTCTTTGAGGATTCGACCAACCATGGATCTAAATTCAGGGGGGAAATGCATGTGTGCTAAACATGTGCAGACTTATTTTTTCTTGCCATTATTTCCAAAATAATACATGTCCAATATGTGTGTAGCACTTACATTGTATTAGGTATCATGTAATCTACAGATGGGCTAAGTATACCAAAGGATCTGTTTAAGTTCTATGTAAATACTATACCATATTATTATAAGGAACTTGAACATGCATGGATTTGGTATCCTCAGTTCTGGAACCAATACCCCATTGATCCAAGAGATGATTATAAAACAGATTACTCAAATGGTCAAGGAATTGGCACTTCTGGAAAGGTAAATGAGACAGAAAAAGAAGGCACTAAAATAAAAAAGATTGTTTAAAATTTAAGAAATATTTTTCTCTTTTTTTACCCATGTCTCAATCAGCTTCCAGATAACATCCCTTTCTTGTCCTAAATGAAAACTGGAGGCCTCGTCTTAGAGGGGAAAATGGAACATCTGTAATCTTAGGGACAATAAGCATTGCTGAGGTCGAGTGGAATTCAGTCAATATTCAAAACTGTTTACTGTCAATGTTCAACAGCTAGAATACTGTCAGTCATGCCTTCCCTTCCTGGCAAAGGTTGAGAAGTTCCCTTAGGAATCAGTTTAAGAATAGAAAGGGAGTTCCTCTATGTAATAAAATCCATTAATGAATAAAAACTCAACTAACATCAGGATTAATAGGGAAAAGCTGCAAACGTAGGATGCTCACTCTTACTACCTTTATTCAGTATTGTGCTAAGGAGTAAGACCAACCAGAGAAGAAAAGAAAATAATAACATACAGGTAGAAAAGGAAGACACAGGATTACCATTACTTGTACATGACAAGATCCTATGTGTAGAAAATAGCCAAGACTCAAAAGAAAATACTGTGAGAACTAATAAATGCATTCATTAAGGTTGCAAAATATAAAATCAAGTGCAAAATACAGATAATGGCTTAGCAAAGAAGAAAACATCTTATTTGTGATAACATCAAAAAATAAAATAGGAATAAATTCAGCATGGGAGAAAAAAGACTTAGACACTGAAAGCTATTTTAAAAAAAAAAATGATGGAAGAAAGTGAAAAAGACACAAGATAGCCAATTATAGGTCAAAAAAATTAGTATTAGTAAAATGCCCATTTTACCCAGAAGATCAAGATGATCAGATACAAATTCAGCATAAACTTCAAAATTCCAGTGACATTCTCCAGAGAAGCAGAAAAACCACTGTCAACCAGCTAACAGTTTACCCCAAGCATCACTTGGGTGGTGCCTTCGTTTACGTACTGACTATCCCAGTCGGTGCTTGGGAAAGTATCATTCAACCAGTCAATTCTTGTATTGAATAAATTTGATAAAATTGTAGCTTTTATATTTTCTGTTATAGTATCTTGTAAAAATTAATTTTACAAAGGGAATTTTTGGTCATCCTGACTGACAAGTGGTTAAAACTTGTGTTTTAACCTCAATAGCCAAAGCAGTTCTAAGGAAAACAAATTTGGAAGAATCACACTTCCTGATTTAAAATTATATTACAAAATTTTAATCAAAAACAGTATTATGCTGGCATAAACATGTACATATAGGCCGACAGAACAAAATGGAGAATGCAGAAATAAATCCAAACATATATGGTCAACTAATTTTCAGTAGTGGTACCAGGAAGACACAGTGAGGAAAAGTAGCCTCTCTTCAACAAATGGTCCTAGGAAAATGGGATTTCTACATGGAAAAGAATGAAATTAGACCTTTGTTTTATGCCACACCTCCAAAACAACTCAAAAGACCCAAATGGTAATGTCTACCACCTTAAACTCTTGTTAAAAATACACAGGTGAGAAACTTTCTGACATTTACCTTGGCAGTGATTTTGGGGATAACACACCAAAAGCTCAGGCTACAAACACAGAAACAATTGGTACCATGTGTAGTCTAAAACCTTGTACAACAAAGGAACCAGACAACAAAATTAAAAAGCAACCAACAGACTGAGAAAAAGAATTTGTAAATTAAGTATCTGATTAAGGGTTAATATCTAAAGTTTAGAACTCACACAACTCAGTAATAGAAAAACAAACAACTTGTGTTACAGTTCTGTCACTGTGACAAAATACTTGAGAGACATCAGCTTAAAGGAAGAGCAACTTATTTTGGCTCACAGTTTCAGAGTTTCAGTCCATGATTTGCAGGCTCAGTTGCTCTGTGCCTGAGACAATGCAAAAACTTAGTGACCTGAGTTGTGATGGAAGAGTCTATACATCTTGTATTGGCCAAGAAGCAAAGACAGCAAGGATGTGCCCTGGGATAAAATATACCCTTTAAGGGCATGACTCCTGTCTTGGTTACTTTTCTCTTGTTGCTGGGACAAAATACCTGATGCCCAAAATTAAAGAAGGAAAGGTTTATTTCGCTTACAGTTTGTGGAGGTTTTAGTCCCTACTTGACAGATTACAAGGCAACATGGCACGTGGCAGAGGGCTACAGCTCATGGCGGCAGAACACAGCAAAGCAACAAAAACAAAAGCCAGGAATCCCCGCAAGCAGCCTCCTGCTGTCCCTTACATATGCAAACTATCCACCCCAGGGCGGGTGCAGCTCTCCCACCCATAATCAATCAAACTCTAAAAGCCTGCCCCATGACCACATGAGGCTTTGGGGGGACACCCAGACACAAACCATAATAACTCCAATGACCTACATCTTCCAACCATGCCTTGCATCCTAAAGTTCCTACCACCTCCCAAAAGATGTTAAGTTATACATTCATAAATAGATTAATACATTCATAAGGTCAGAACCGTCAGGATCAATCATCTCCCAAAGACCTCACTTCCAGACACTGCACTTGGGATTAAACCTTCAATACTTGAGCTTTTGCGGGGGGAGGGGGGCATTTAAGATCCAAATCATAACATAATCCTGTATTTAAAATGAGCAAGGGGTCTGAATGGTCCTTTCACTATGAAAGGTATAAAAATGGCCAACATACAGGAAAAAATGCTCTGTGTTACTAATCATTAGACAAATGCAAATCTGAACCACAAACGCAATATCATCTCACACCTGTTAAAATGGCTGTTATTAAAAACACCATAGATAATAAGTTTGGTGAGGGTATGTTGAAAAGGGAATCTTTTTGCACCATTAGTGGAAATTAAATTGGTACCATCATCGTGGAAATCAATATGAAATCTATTGAAGAAGTTAAAAGTAGAGCTGCCATATGATCCAGCAGTTCCTGTTCTAAGTACTGTACATCTCCCCAAAGTGAAATCACCCTGTTCTAAAAATAACTTCACTCCCTGTTCATTGCAGCATTATTTGCAATAGCCAAGATATGGGATCAACTATGTGTCTGTATACAACAAATAATTAAAAAAAAAAACAACTAGCATACAGTGTATATATATACAGTGTAATATTATTCAAATGTTAAGTAAGGATATCCTGCCATTCATCACAACATGGGGAGCCTTGTGGATGTTATGACGAGTGCAGTAAGCCACACACAGAAAGAAAATCATTGATCTGACTTCTGTATGGAGTCTTAAATGCAAACAGTAAAAGGCAAATGCACAGAGATAATAAAGCAGTGATACCAGGGGTAAGAGAACAGTGGGAAATATAAGTCAAAGAATGTAAAAGTAGCAGATAGTTAGGATAAACAAATCTGGAGTACAACAAATGGACTGTAGTTAATGCTTTGTTATCTGGAATTTTTGCTGATTGAATAGATTTTAGCTGCCCCTCCCATACATACACACACCAAGGGGAGGAGGATAATTGTAAGGCATGCTGAATGTGTCCACTTGGTTCACTGCATTCATAATTCCATCCATGTATCTCCTAATATGTTATATACCTTAAATATGTACAGTGAAGTTTTATTTTGAAATAGATTTTTAAAGGGATGGATGAATACTGAAGTCTTAAGAGGTGACTTAGAGAAGCAGAAGAGAATGAGTGTCTTTTAAGTCAAGGAAAAATAAGATAATAAGGAGCGAGTGTAATCACAGTAATTACATAGCTGAATTCTAAATGGCATGTATATGATATAAATATACAGGAAGAGGATGTGGGAAATACATAAGTAAATGGAATGAGTCAGGAAACCAAACAAAGTTCTTATCTTCCATGGTGGGAAATCTAGGTAGTATCTAGTCCTGAAAAATTACGACTAGCAATAAAGACATGTTATTTGGCAGTACAAAGGAAAATATCAGAAGAATGAAAGAATTGCATGTAGTTACTGTTTAAAAAGCAGGAAAACTGGGAAATTGTGCTGAGCCGGTTAACTCTCAGACTATAAGCACGTTGTGAGAATCTAACTCTCTCAGCATTAAATGACTTGTTTTAAACCCTAAGAAAATGAAGCTAAGAGACCATGAAGGAGGAGCCCTGAGGCAGGTAAGCACTGTCCAAGGAATTCCTCAAAACCACAGTATTCCAGAAGAACCACTTACAGTAGACACTGTGACGACGCTGTCTCTACCAAAGAGCTGTTGCCCACCACTGTGACAAGCCTACAGAGACCCTTGTTCTAAGGGGGCTCAAGTGGCCTCTGCTGTTTTTCTTTTAAAAAGTTCTCCTTGCCTCAACTTCCCTAACGCATCCCTTGCTATTTCTAAGTAATCTTTATTTTAGAGAAACACTCTCTTTCCCCTTTCACTCAATTTAAGTTGACAATGTAAACTGTTTTTGAAAAAGCAACTGAAAAACTAAACAAATTCTTCAGGGAGGGTTAGAACAGAGTTGCTAAACCCAAGCAACATACACAACAAGACATTCTCCAACCCAATTTCAGTGCTGCTGAGGTTCAGATGCTGCTGTGGCTGGGGCACAGTTGGAGTGTATCCCCCGAGGGTTTGTGTGCCAGAGGCTTGGTCCTAGGTATGACAGTGTTGAGGTGGGTGAGACCTTAGTAAGTAGGCCCTAGGGGCTGGGAATCTAGCTCAGTGAAGCGCTTGCCTAGTGCACACAAGTTGCTGAGTTCAATCCACAACATGGAAAAATATCTAAAAAGTAGGGCCTAGCCATACTTCCAAAATTGTTGTACAGATTCAATGCAATCTCAATTAAAATACCATTTTTAGCATACCTCACAGATCTAGAGAAAACATTCTTAAAATTCATCTGGAACCAGAAGAGGCCTAGAATAGCAAAAGCAATCCCGGAAAACAAAGGAAAAGCAGGAAGCATCACAATTCTTGACCTGAAATTATACTACAAAGCTACTGTGATAAAATCAGCATGGTACTGGCAAAAAAACAGACCTGAAGATCAATGGAACAGATTAGAAGATGCAGACACAACTTTAAACACACTCAGCCACCTTATCTTTGACAAAGGGGCCAAACATGTTCCCTGGAAGAAAGATAGCCTCTTTAGTAAATGGTGCTAGAAAAACTGGCTTTCCACATGCCAGAGACTAAAACTAGACCTGTGTCTTTCACCATGCACTAAAGTCAAAAATGGATTAAAGATCTAAATATTAAAACAGAAGCACTAAATTTATTGGAAGAGAAAGTAGGTAAAAATCTTGACGACAGTGAGGCCAGCAGAGAGTTCATGAACAAAAACCAAACTGCATGGGAAATACTTCAAAGAATCAACAACTGGGATCTCATCTTATTGAAAAGTTTTTACACATCAAAAGAAATCACCAATAGAGTAAAAAGAAAACCCATGAACTGGGAAAAATATTTTAGCCAACAACCCCTCAGACAAAGGACTGCTATCTAGAACATACAAAGAATTTAAAAAATCAGGCCCCCAAAATTCAAAGACCCAGTCCAAAAATGGGCATCTGAGATGAATGCACACTTCTCACATGAAGAAATACTAATGGTGAGTAAACACAAGAAAAAATGTTTAACATCATTAGTCATTTACGAAATGCAAATTAAAACAATGCTGAGATTCTACCTCACCCTAGAAAGAATGGCTATCAAGATATCAAGCAATAACAAATGCTGGAGATACAGTGGGGAAAAAGGAACCCTATTCCACTATTAGTGGGAGTGTAGACTGGTGAAACCATTGTGGAAATTAGTTTGGAGATTCCTCACTAAAGTAGGAGTAGAACTCCCACTTAACCCAGCTACTCCCCTTCTGGGTATTTTCCCGGGAGAATTAAAACATCATACCACAGCGATATATATGCACCCATGTTTATAGCAGCACAGTTTGTTATAGCTAAATCTTGGAAACAACCCAGATGCCCATCCACTGAGGAATGGATAAAAAGATGTATTTTTATACAATGGAGTATTACTCAGTTATAAAAAAGATAAACTTGAGGTTTTTGTAGGTAAATGGATGTAACTAGAGACGGTATCATATTGTCTACCTGGTGTAGGAACCTGAAACAGTAAGTAAAACTCAAAATGTACAATCGATGATATGAAAGGGAAAGAAATTGCTCAAAGGAAGGAACAACTGGGATGAGGGAAAGAAGAAAAAAGAAAGAAGGGAGGATATATATAAATGTATAAAGGAATAGCTGTGATAACTGCATTACTGATATCTGATGGTATATTGAAAGGAACAGTTAATGCTTAAAATTTTTTATATTTTGACCAATCTTGCATGCTTCTATCTGGTAATCTGAACAACTGATTTGAAGGCAACAATATGCAATGGAACAACCATTCATGAATTCCTCCCATCTTGTCTAGTGAAACTGTGTATTATCTCTGTTTTATTTAATAATTATTTTCTTATTCTCTTTAATGGTTTGAACAATCTTCCCTTCTTACATCTGATAATCTGAGCAACATTGTTGAAGATAACAATATGTAATATAACAACCACTGTTAATTCCTATCATTTTGTTTTGAAATGCTGTATCACTTTTAATGTTTTTGCTGTGTTTTCTTTATGTTTGTGATGTTGGTATGCTGCTATTGTTCTTTTTTTTTCTTTTTTTTTACTACTCTCTTTAAAATAAAAAAAAGTGGGGCCTAGAGGGAGGCACAAGACTGGCCCCTCTCTCCACCTGGCTGTCTGTCTCATGATGTGATCCTCCCTCTGGGGTATGCTCCTGCCATGGTGGTACTGTCCTCCACAAGGTCCTCACCTCAGAGGCGCTGATGCCACTGTGATTACAGGTTGTTCAGCCGTAATGGGAAATGGACTAGAACAGGTGCACATGAATAAAACAAACCAGAGAGGTGCTAGGCTTGAATAAGAAAAACAAGTGCAAAGAACGTATAGCTTCCCTCTACTTTTTTTCCCCAGTACTTGGGATTGAACCCAGGGCCTTCGACTGACCAACACCCCTGCCCACTTTCTATTTTTTATTTCTAAACAGTCTAAGATGGCAAATTGCTTAGACTATGCTTGAACTTGTGACCCTCATGTTTCAGCCTCCTAAAGTACTGAACAGGAATTAATGTATGTGCCACTACACGCACTTCCCTCTACTACTAACAGATTGATAAAGAACTTCTCCCATTGCACAGAAATAACAAAGCAGATAAAGGAGCTTATGATCAGTGGCTCTAAACCAGTGACCCCAGAGTCCGGGGAAAGGGAAGAGAATTAATTTGTCTATGAAATGCAAGCAGCAAACAGTCATATATCCTCGAGTGAAGCAGTGAATGTTATCCTTAAAATGTAGTTATAGAGCCAGCGATATAGCTCAGCAGCACAGCACCTGCCTGGCAAGTGCAAGGTTCTGAGTTTGATTCCCAGTACCAAAAACGAAAAACTGTAGTTATAGGCCAGGTGTCGTGGCATTCCTGTAGTCCCAGCACTCTAGGAGGCTGAGGCAGGAGGATTGCCATGAGTTCAAGACCAGCCTGGGCTATATAGACAGTTCAAGGCCAGCCTAAACTGCATGGTGAGACCCTGTCTCAGAAACAAAGTAGTTATGAATGCTTGCAGCCCTATGTAAGGGTCAAAAAAATATTTTGAGTTTGACATTGATTATCCTCACTTTAAGCATAATTCCTTTAAAATCATCTTAGGTAATGAACTTTTCTAAGATACCCTTGTCATTTTTCACCCTAGCATGTATGTATGTTAAGCCAATTGGCTTATTTTAAAAAAAACTTAGAACTGCCTTCCAGTGAAGAAGTGGAAAACGTACACTGCACATAAGTGGTAGGGGATGAGGTCCTCTCACTCCAGAGCTCCTCTCTGTTTTGTTTTGTTTTTTGTTGTGTTTTTGAGACAGGATTTCACTGTGTAGTTCAGGCTGGCCTTAAACTCACTTTGTAGCCCACGCTGGCCTCAAACTCACAGTGATCCTCCTGCCTCAGCCTCCCAAGTGCTGTGATTACGAGTGTTCACCACCTGCCTTCGGAGCTCCTCTCCGAAGAGGTGAGCACAGGCAAAAGAGGCAGCACAAGAGAGCTGGGCAGGGGTGTGAGGGCTGGAGCCCGTACATAGCAGGGCACCTGTGCCAGAGCCTCAAGATGGTGCCCTGGTGGTGGCAAAAGCATCCTGACAGGGTTGTGCAGTAGCAGTGCCTAGCTCCCAGGTGCCCACGGTGAGGACTTGGCTAAAGTGTCGCTTTGTGCCTGTCCCTGCAGCACTGAGAAAGGCCATGCCTGACGTTCAGTACAGCGGCCTGCGTTGTCTGGGCATCTTTTCCCCTGCTTGTGGAAAAACGGGCTGATTTTTTAGAAATGAGCTAAATAACAAGGACTACATGTAATTAGAGTTATTAGAGGTGATGGGTGGGCACAGGAAAAAGCTCAGTCGCTTTATTCCTGCTCTGCTCTTTTCTGATCTCTCAGCCCCTAGACACCAAACTCCCGCCCCACCCCACATATGTACTTGTACCCTTCCTGCCCATGGCAGAGTACCAGCCTTAGACGTTTTCGTCCCCTGGCTGTCTCTGTAGCAACCTTGCTCCGCAACATACGAAAAGATTGGCCTGATTTCTGAATTGATACAAAGACAAGAGGACAGAGAAGATTGAGCTGTATATTAAACTGTCTGCTGGTTATCAAAGATCTCTTGGTCATAAAGGCCAAAGATAAAAAAGAAAATGTGTATGTTTAATATATGGAACAAAACTAAACCTATTTTTCAACATAATACTTGAGGGGAAAATAGGTCAAAAAGCCCAGCCACCCCTGAAATGAATTTTAGACTCGTCTTAGTGGTGTGATGGGGCAGCAAGAGATACCAGTGGTGGCTGCGTTGCTCGTAGAAATGATTTTTTTACAGTAGGTGCTAAATTAGATGTAGAGAGTAGGAGAGTTATCAGACCTACATTGTCACGTCTGACCTTCCGGGGCCCAGTCATGGAATTGTAATAAAAACAAGTTGTGGGGTTATCTAGAGACTTAGCAATAACTGGCAGAGAACAGTTTTCGAGCTTCTCCTCAAATGGAGTGACACCAGGGTTCATTTGGGGTCACAAGGGAAATGCATTGGTTTTGATCCATTTTTAGAACTGTCTAGCAGCTTATCTGTGGGTCAGAGAAATTTAGTTTTCTCCATTCTTTTTTTTCATCATTCCCCTCTTGGGTGCTGTGTGAATTAGCTCTGGAAGCTGGTGTAAGGCTCCAAGTGTTAATAGGTGTGCAGATCCAGATTCTGTGTCCACTCTATCAGGCTCCCAAGCTCAACCTTGGTGAGAGGTTGATTCGGTAAAGGCACATTACCATCGCTCTCTAAATAAAAAGAAAAGAAATATTTAACGCTACTGTAGAAATCCATACCACTCCAAGGTTGCTAATTAGCAAAACCACACTGCATTGATTTTGTCCAGCTGCAAAATGCTACTCTCTCGTACCTACATCTCTCACTTAACTTCCTTTGCTTTGCTTCTTGCTTAATTCAAAACAGTCCACACTAAAATAATTTTCAGCTATCAGACATTACTATTACGGAAGTGGAAAAGTTGAAACCACTTGCCCTCCACTCCCTAACTTCAAAAAATATGTCGGATTCAAAGAGAAGAACAGGGGCTGGGTATTTAGCTCAGCGGCAAAGCACCTGCCTGGCAAGCGCAAGGTCGTGAGTTCAGTTCCCGGTACCGGAGAAAAACCAAAAAAAAAAAAAACAAAAACAAAGAGGAGAACAGTATCGCACGTTTGTCGCCCCATGTTTGTCGCCCCACAGTGTCTGCTGGCTGTGAGGATGGCACAGCTGTAGCCTTAACACTATAGCTGCTGATCTTTCTAAAATATCACTAGGAGAACAGATATGTTGTCATATGTTAAAGGAATGCTTTAAATTTTAGAAATAACAAAACTATTCATGCATGGGTAACATTCGCATCTATAAATTAATCTACAAATATTGTTTCCCTTATCTGAAATGCTTTGGACAAGAAATTCAGTTTTCAGAGGTTTTTGGATTTTGGAATATTTATGTAGACTTTACTGGTTGAGAATTTAAATTGAAAAAGGTAAAATCCTAAAAGCTCTAAAATGTCAGATTTCAGATTAGAGATGCTCAACCAGTACTAAAATTATTGGGCAAGAAGTTTGATGGGAATTAGATTAAACCCTACTTTCTTTGCAGTTTATTTAGCTTCAGGGTAACAAAAGGGCAGGGAGGACCTTCAGGGGGCGTATTAGTATTCTTGTGCTCTGAGGTTTTCAGTGTCTAAAATATGAGGGGCAAATCATTTGTCTGACTATATCCTGTACTATTATTGGTTGTTTTATTTCCTTATTTATTTTTTAAAGTAAGGGTAAATCATGATATAGCTATTGGTTTTGTCCCTCCTAACATTTTTCTACCCATTAGAAGATAGTGAATGCTGTCATTCCTCTGTCCTGTATATAACTTGTCATCAAAGAAAGTGGCAAGTTTTATGAGGGTGCAAACATGCTTTAAAAAAATCCATAAAATATAAACTTCTTCAAGGCAAAATTTCATGAGAAATACACTTCAGATGCTGGAATATTTACAGTTATCATCTTGAAGTACCATATATAGTTGTAATAATTCTATCCAACATAAAAATTTCATTTGATTGACTAATTCACTTTAGAATCATGAACAGGTCATTCACTGGTACAGCTACTTGGTGAGTTGTATTAGTACCAAATATTAATATTCAGACATTTTAGAATTTATTCAGCAAATGTTTCAGCACTTACTGTGTGCCTGGTTACTGGTTAAGTAAGTATAACACTTGTTTATTCCCCCCGATTAGTTTATAGTCCACTTGCTTTGTCTCACTGGTGTGATACCTGCCACATGATGGACATGTAGGAAAAGTGATGGGTGAGTGAAATTTTCACCTGTGATTTAGAGCTCCAAGAGTAGATTTTAGGTACACCTGTTGAGAAGGAAGACAGCAAAAGTGGCTGAGCAGCTCTTCGGAGGAATAGCAGCTGGGTATCACAGAGGAGTGATCGAATCGTATCGAGATGGCCACAGTCCCAGATGCTTAGGATCAAGTGACTGGATCACTATGGGGAGCTAGTCTCTAGGATAAATAAAGGACAGAAGAGTGGAGAAGCTAAAGTTACTTACAAGAAATAGATTGCAGTGCTGTATAATACCTTGAGATCTTGGAGGGAATGCTGCTGAGTAGTTTGAGGAATTTGAAGGCTTAGTGAAGGTAAATCCAAAATGGTGGGATTAAGGGAATGGGCAGCATTTATTCGACATCTATTTGTACGGCACTTTCATCATGTTAGAAAAGGGCGGGGTGCTGCCCAGAGGACAAGGCCCTGATCATCTCCTCCGTGAAGAGTTTACACAGGGAATGTCGGTAAGAGATTTATGAGAGAGCATGGCTTAGAAGGTTATTTCTGTTTGAGAAGATCAAGAATGAAAGGACGGGTCTTTGAACTGGGCTTTTCTTAATGAATGCAGTACATGGAGATGGTGACAGTGACATTCTTGGCAGAGGGAATAGCTTCTGCAAGGTCCCGGCTCAGGAAGATGCAAGATCTATCAGGAGCAAAGCATGGTATTTAGGGTTAGTGTCAAAAATGGGAGAAGCTTTAATGCAATACTTCAAACTTGATTCCTAGGCCTCGAAAGTTTCTAAAAGAGGAGAGTGGCATTAGGTGACCGCACACTTGAAAACTCACTCTGGCCTCAGGAAAGCACTGGATTAGGCAATGATTCTAAACCCTTGCTTCAAGCTAGCTTCAGCTAGAGAGATTTGTAAAAATAGCAACTTACAGCCTGTACCCCAGATCAATTAAATCAGACTGGACATCAGTATTATTTCAGTCCCCAGGTTATTACAATATACAGCCAGGGTTGCAAAGTAATACTTCTGAGCCAAAGCTGGCAAAGTCTAGAAAGAGGCCAGATGCTAAATAGTTTCAGCTTTCTAAGCCACGTGGCCTCTGTGACAGCCACTCAGCTCTGGTCTTTGCACACAAAAGGCTGGACTCTGTAAGGAATGAGAATGGCTGTCCCAATAAAACTTCATGTGTGGATTTGAATTTCATATCATTTTTACCTGTCACAAATGTACTGACTCTTTTTAATTTTTTTAGCCATTTAAAAGTATAAAAACAAATCACAGAGTGTAAAGAATTAGAAGCCAAATACTTTTTGGCCCACAGACCATATCTTGCCAACCTTTGATTTAGAGTGTGAAGACTGGGCCCAAGTAGTCCAGGAAAGAAAACATTATTCTAATAATCTAGATAAGAGATAAAGCTTATTTGCTTTTGTGGTTAGTCTGAATGGCAGGATGGAGATTAGTGATACTGAATTGATATTTATAGCAACTCACGTTCCTGCCTGCTAGCTTTTAGCACCCAAAAGTTACCTGTACAAAGGACATTTGAATGAACCGTTGCATGGTATATGGTATTAGGTGCCCTTTGACTTTGTCCTTTTGCTTTGTGGGGATTTTGGTTTCTTTTTTTTTTTTTTTTTGGATTTTGGTTTCTGTTGAAGGCAGTTTCTGTCCTGTTGCTTGTAAGGGCTACTCATTTTGGCACAGCTGTTAATACAATAAGTTAAGTCTCCTTGTGCCTGCTATGCCTTTAGAAAATAAGGTAAGGTTGATAAAATGGAGGGAGAAGTAAGGCTCCCTCCATTTTATTTTATCAAATATCACTGCATTAATGCAAATTTCCCTATTTGCATTTGTGGCCTTGTTCAGGTCCTGCCAGAGTACCGGGCACCTGTGCCATACCCCACCACCACCACCTTTGTGACCAGAAAGGCCGATTGTTGTAACTTCCTTCCCCTAAGGTTATTTTAGAAATTATAAGTGTGGGAAAAAAAAGTTTCTCACTGACATCTACTGTGCTTTTAAAATCAGCTGTGCATTTTCCTAGTTAAATTTCAGTATTACTATAGTTGGGTTGAACAGGTTTACTCACCTACTTTAGAACTTCCCTCTTAGATGGCTACCATTTTGGTGTTGTCTATGAAATGGTTACACCATGTCATCCCCCACCTGCCCACCATTACCACTACCACCATGGTGGTGATGTGAAAAACGAAGGAATGTGGTGGCTCTTGAATTTGCTGTGACTGGGTGGAGAGAAAGGAATTTAGAAGCACTCAGTGTTGGTGGTCTCAGTTATTTTGCAGATCTTACTAGAGGCGAAGGGGTGAAAAATTATATGAGGTAGAGTGATCTTGTGTTTTCTTGTTTCCCTCCCTTCACAGAAGAGTTATTACTCCTAGAACAAGGAAGTGTTATGTGTGCCTTAGGAAGAACAGAAGGGCTGAGTGGAACTCGGTGGTGGAACCCTTGCTTATCAGGTGCAAGGCCCTCAATTCAGTGCCCAGCACTGAACCAGAAGAAGAAGAGGGAGAGGAGGAAGAAGGGAAGAAAGGAAGTGAGAAGGGAAGGCAGGCAGAAGGGCAGATTAGGATTTCAAAGACTTTGACTTTTTCTGTATATTTTGGGGTTTTGTTTGTTGTAATTTTTATTAGTGCCCGTTTGCAGTGCATAGACTGTGTTCATCATGGAGAATCGGTACATCTGTATGACAAGGCTTAATCCTGCATTGCCTAGTGTTCCATTTCTGGAACACCCATAGCAGCAGAACAAGGGATGGGGATATAGCTCAGTGGCACAGCGCCTGCCTGGCAAGCACAAGGTTGTGAGTTTGATTCCTGGTACAAAAAAAAAAAAAGCCAAAACAACAGAACATAATACATTTTTTTTTCTGTTCAAATTCTTTTTCCTTGAATTTTTTAAGGTAACATATCAGGTTCATGCAAAACTTTAAAAAAAATGTGGTCTTCAGCATAAATAGGTTAATTCTTTCTGTGTCTCCTTCCTCTCCTCTTCTTCCGTCTCTTGGTCTTCTTCCCATTTTCAAATCTTTCGGGTATTTTTGATCACCAGCCATATCTCACATAATTGATTTTCCAGTTTATTTCTAAATTTGGAGATTCATTGTTGCAATTTCAAAGACTTTTTTTTTCCTTCTTTCATTGATCTTGAATGTGTTTTGCCATCTTAGGGACACCATATATACAGTAGAAAAGTACTACTGCGATTGAATGCTGCTATTGTCAAGTGCTTTTATTAAGTTTCTGGTGTTCCATACATTGTGAAATAAAGGTTCAAATCTATTCAGCTGGTTTCCCATTTACTTTTCAGAAGACTTACCTAGTAGGGAACTAGATATGTAGCAGCAGCCCGTTCCACAGCCAAAGCCTCAGTATGTCTCAAAGGAATTCCTGCATACAGAGTCCCTTTTTAGGTAAAGGAGGAGGTCAGGAAATAAGGCAATGCTGCAGGTGTAACACAGAGATTAAGAATGAAAGTACCTGACAGAATTCAGAGCATGGAATGACAAGAGCTGAAAGACAATGGGGAGCTGACCTAGCGGCATAGAGGTGAACAGTTGGAAGACACCTTAGGGATCACCTTGGCTAGTGGTTCTCAGCTTTGACCACACATTGGAAACACCTGAGCTCTTGTTACAGTCCCACAAGATGAATTAAATCCGAGGAACTGGGGGACAGGAACATTGGTGTATTTCAAAGCTTCCCCTATCATCCCAGCCTTCAACAAGGGCTGAGAATGCAGACCTCATCCACTTCCTTCACTTATCCACAGTTCCGAGCAGGTGCCTCGCCTGAGGTCAGAGAGCTCTTATTTGCCAGGATTTTAGCCTCAGTCTTCTCCCTCCTCTCTGCTCCCTTCCTCTGCGTACTCCCTGCATGCTCTCATCCCTGACCTGCTGTCAATTGTGCCAGCGTGCTTGTGAATCTGTGGCTCCCATCTCCCTTCTGAGCACCATACTTTAAATACCTTCATATGTAACTTTATTTACTGTCTCTCCAGATGTCTCCCAGCCTTCTCAAATTTATAATATTCAAACCTGCATTCTCCTCCCCTCCCTCCCGGTACCCATACCTGCACATCACGGAAAGGCTCTGCTTTCCCCTCCCTGAACTGAGCCCCAAATCTCGGAGTCCTCCTCTGCTCCTGCTCTTCCTGTCCTCCTGTCTAATCCACCACCACATACTGTCAGTCCTGCCTCTGAGTTATTGCTCACATCTAGGGAACCTTCTCAGCTTGCCCTGGTTTCACATGGGGCTCTACCTTTATTACCGTCCTTCTTCCTGAAGTGGATGTTTGATCATGTATTGCTACATTTCTTGCATCATGTGTTCTAATCATTGAGCCATTTTTAAAAAATTCAGCAAAGCTCCTTCCTTTCCTGTCTCCGTGTGCCTGAACTTAGCCTGCTTCCTTAGAGTCCATGAATGGCATAACCTGTCTATAGACTCAACTCTTTCAGTCCTATTTTTGTCAAAACTGAACTCTATACTAAGCAATATTGTCCTTGAGTTTCCTGGGCCCACATCCTGACAGTGGAATGTGCCCTTGTGGGAGGTATACTAGAAGATCCCAAGGCACACATCAGACTTACCTTGGCATCAGGCCACAGCCTTGGCAGTTCACCCCTTCAGCCACCTCAGATTTCCTGGCTACCTCATTTCTTTTCCCTGACTGCAGTGTCCCTCACTGCTTCTTGCTAAGCCCGTGTCCTCAGTGTAACTCTGTCAGGTCCTCACCAACCCTTTGCCAATGATCCCTTTGCCTCTGGCTCTCATTTGCTTGTATCTTGGACCTTTTGGCTATTTTGGTCCTTTTGTCTTAGCATACAGTTCTCTGAATGTCCCCAGGGTATCGTAACTCACTAGACTTTTCTTCCTAGCCTTTATATTACCTGGGATTTGATTCCAGTCTCTTATGCTGTCAGTCTCCACCAGCCCACCACTGTCTTGTTACCTCAAGTGGCCCTGCATGACACACAGCTCAGCTCTTCGGAACCCAATGTCCGGTTGCGAAGGTCTTGGCTGTTTACCTTCTCCTCTTAACTTTCCGCTGCTGCCTACCAGTTGACCAGGTAACCACTTCTTAGCCCCACTACCAGAAAGGGAGCCAGAAAAAAATGGGCATGTTGAAACTGCAGCCTGTGTATTTGACTTCTCATCACAGAGTACAGTATGGTGAGCGTTTACATGTTTTTGTGGAATACCTGGAGTGTGTCAAACTTTCAGAAAGCTTGCAGGCTTTATCGTTTTTGAGAATGTACATGTAGAAATGAAATCCATAGTTTTACTTCAGAGGAACCCTACTTTATTTGGCGAAGCTGTAGTCTACATCTAGAAAAAAAGGCACAGGAAGCACTGAATTTGGGGGATTAAAAAGAGTAAGGTTGGTGGGTATTGCTGATTCGGTTGATTGTATAACCTTGTGTTCACATGCAGGTTCTGCCTCATGTGGAGCCTCTGTCAGATCTGAGCTTTGTTGTAAACCTTTGATAGAAATGGAAACGATTACATTGTCTGGCAACCTGGGCTGTTAAAAATGCTCCCTTGGGGCTTTTGGTTTTGTTTGGTTTTGTCTGAAAGAGAATTTACACAAGTATAAGGAAAAGTGGTCATCAGCATTTGCAGTCCTTGGAGAGTGGCATATAAAAGCAATTTGTCAAGTGCAGTAGGATGGAGATTGCAGATGTTCAGCTCCTCGGGAATCCAGGAGGTTTACCAAATTTATGTCCTGCCTTGTCTTCAAACCCTACTGTAGCCCGCGTAGACTGCAGGCCTCAGCCTGCTCTTACTTTTAAATACCCTCTCATCTCTGTCGTCCGTGCCTCGGGTTAATATAAAGGTGACTTGAAGGTACATGGTGTGATTCTGGGAGAAATGTTTGCTGCACTCACTGTACTTTGACCACCCTCATTCCAAGTTCGTCACACAACTTGTTCAACATGTTTACTTTTTAAACACTTGGAGAACTAACAGGCAGTTGCATGACTGAGATGTTTGTTTTAACAGGCTGAAAAGTGGGAGATAATTTAGACATGCACTATGATGCAATAGGAAAATACCTAATTATTCCGTTTTTGGCCCAGCTTTTGGTTTCAGTTAAAATTGCTGATAGCAAAGCTCAACATGTTTTGCAGAGTAGTGGCTGTAACATTGCCTATACAAGAAGCTGGCTTACCACTATTAATGGCCTTGCCGCAGTTGCTTTTACATGAACCCTTCTACATGACTTTAGTTTTAGGACTTAATAAAGGATCTCTTCTCAGAGATTCTGTGGTCAGCCATTGCAGAATGAATCCATAAGGCTGTGAAGGGTCATATTTATTTCAGATTGTCTGGAAATCAACTTGCAATATTATGTACCTGTACAAAGAATGCACTGTACAAATAATGGTAGCTAATTAATTATTCTAGTGCCTCCTCTGTACATCCCGGTGTGTCAGTATATAAGTTATGATTCAGCTGTCCTCACTGAGCAAGTAGAAGAAGCAGGGACTTTGCTGGGTAGTTAATTGTTCATTTGCTTTGAGGTTAAGGGACTACTGGCTGAAGCAGGTATGGTCAAGGATACAAAGTCTAGAAGTCCAGATCAGGGGTAACTATATTTTCTATAAAAAGGGTGATCAGAGCAGATGATAACACAGTGTTTGAAGGCCATGTGGTCTGTGTTGTAACTTCTCAGGTCTGCTGCAGTAACATGAAAGCAGTCAGATAATAACATAAATGACTGAATACAGTTGTGTTTTAATAAAACTTTATTTGCAAAAATAGGAATCGGGCTAGATCAGTCATAATTTGCCAGCCCTTGTTCTGGATTCCAGATGATATATCACTGGGCCTATAACTGCCTTCAGAGGAACAGTAACAATAATTTTTAGAAAACCAAATGAATATATATAACCTTTAACATACATAGCTAAGACTTCTCTGTATTTGTATATAACAAATTTATTTTCAGAAAAAGGGCTTTGGCTCCCTTCAAGCTTCATTAGGGGCTAATCTGCATATTTACTCACTTACACCCCACTTCCTTCCCTCCCAAAATTATCAGAAGTAGCTTACGAGAAAAGGCATGTGTAGGACTGGGGGGTGTCAATTTGTGGTAGAACACATGCGTATTATATGCAAGGACCTGGGTTCAATCTCAAAAACAAAAAGGAAAAACAGAGAACAAAAACCTAGAAAAATATGTCAAAATATAGACATAAAATCAAAACCCACATAAAAAGTTCACAGAAAGCACATTCTGAATATTCCTTATCCACCTGCCAATTCAAGCTTATAGTTCAACATTTCTGAAACTGATGAATCCTTGGAACACTTCCTAAGGTGAATATTGATTTACTGCCTAAAATTTCATCTTCTCTAGCATAATTTCCTTTCTGGGAAAAAAATTTTTTTTTCTCCAGTGTGTTATATCAAGTCTCCTACAAAAGAAAGTGTTAGCATTCATCATTTTTCTGCTGATTGAAGTGTAAGCCAACTAAGTAGGTGTAAGGAAAGGAAATAAAAAATTATAAGCTAATGAAAACTTTGATGGTCAAGTGACTTATTCAAAACAGAATCCAAGGCTTACAAGACTAAAGTTTCTTTAACCAAGGAAACTATTTCCAGTCATTTTCAAGATGCATCTCTACTCTCCAGGGAAAAGCAGAGTTAGTGGCCGGGGATATAGCTCAGGGGCACAAGTGCCTGCCTGGCAAGCACAAGGTCCTGAGTTCGATTCCTGGTACCAAAAAAGAAAAAAACAGATGGTTAGAAGCATCACTCACAGGAGAACAGAATACGTAGGAATTTCAGCAGAACCACAGGAGGAGATGACATTCAGTCTGAGGCTCACCATGTGACAACAGGACCACTTGATTTTATAGACTGCCAGTGGGATTGTGACTGCAAAGATAGTTCTAAAATAGAGAAATTGGTCATTGAAAAAACTGGGATTGTATCCAAGTGACTTTAACACAAGATCCTAGCTATCATCCTATGCAACTGCCTAGCTAAGCAGGTACAGAATTATATAAACCCAAGCCAGGGGATCCCCTAAGGTCTCCGGCATTGAGGAGGGTATGAGACATGTCCCTGAGGACATTGGAATAGGTAAGCAATGCTCCCCTGGGCTACATGGATTCCGGGGAAAGATTCATTGAAGTGAAGACAGAAGAAACCCAGTAGATCCAAAAGCAAGACAGGAACAATGTTAAGAACAAACAGACCACTTGTATGACAGGATTTTAAGATGAAGTACTGGACTAATTCTATGGTGGACAAAAACTAATTATAGTAAATAAATTCTGTAATCAGCTGCTGAGAAAATGTTCTATTCTAAAAAGGTTTCATCTGTTCTGTAAATTTAGAAATGTTCTAACCTTTAAATGGAAGAGAAACATTCCTAAGAATTTACAGCTTAAGTGGCAGTTTCCTCCTCCTGTTCACTCTGGGTGTGAGGGCAAATTGGAGTAGTGTCCATCTTCCGAGGTAATAAGCATACACACTATTTGATCCTGCACCTGTGCTTGTGTAATTTATCTTTTAAAGCAATGCAAACTGTCAGGCTGGCAAGAATATTTGTGCAAAGACTGTCATTGTATTAAAAAATCAAAATGAGTCATAGAAAAAGTTTGGATTTCTAAAGTTTTTAGATTTGAAAACTCTCAGGGCTCGCAGATCTGTTTACAGAAGCATGAAGTTTGGCAAGGATAAGTATAAAGCAGAAAAAAGTAAAATTCCAAACAATATATATAGAATTGTTACCCATCAGTCAAAGGAGCCTTTCCTTGATTCAGACAGAAATCGGGAATCAGCAACATGCAGCTCTGCGAGCATCCCTGATACCACCAGTGAACACCAGTTTAATGCTGGACACCATCGATCACATCTGCAGTTCGACACTGACTTATGTTACACACCATCAATCAACTGGGACGGTTGCTGCTCTCCGTTGCTGATCTTCATTGGCTGTTGGTCTCTGGAGCTTTTCAGGGATAATAGCTCCTAGTATTTATTGATCTTTCTTTCAAAGGGCCTCTCTGTCTTCACTACTCAGGATAGGAATCCTGAGTAGATTTAGAGGATCTTCCAAGCCCATGCTACCAGAGAACTATATCATGAACAGATTTGCTGGACCATTGGAGCAAATCTTTATTCTAACAGGATCTATGTGACACCACAGGGTGTTGGTATACCAGAGGGAGCTCTCCTAGACCAACCCAAGACATAGAGCAGGAACAGGGCTTGTGTAACTGGTACAGGCCAGTGATTGGTCCATGTGTAACCCTCTGATTGGTTCAGATTCAGGCCTGCTTGATTGATCTAAGTGCAGGCCTGTGATTGGCCCATGCAGATCCAGAATATCCTAGATGATCCAGCTGTTCGGGCAGCAGTGGTTCAAACAAATATCAGGGGGAAGCCAGCTGTTGATTGAAAACTGTTATATCTTCATGAAAAATGGCAGAACTGAAACCAGGGAATATTCAGGGGGCTAAGTTTTCATCACAGCTTATTAGGGCTTGGGGAGGTTGGGAATGTTAATGATGGGCCTGGATCCTTCCCTGATCTCTGATTCATTAGGGCTTTTTTCCCAGTGTTTCTTTAAAGAGGTGGCAGCATCTGGAGCAGCGGGAGTGTGAGAGGTGTCCACAGCTACAGCTGAGGTACATCTCCTCTTAGAGTAGCCTAGAGAGCAGCCATGAAGCAACCTGGGAGGACACAAAGGCAAGCTGTCCTCATCCATCCTTGGGTGAGGGACAGAGCAGGAGCAAAAGAAACAGGGATGAGGGCTTGATAACTCTTGGCCAAACAGTGCCCTTCCTGTCATAAGAAAAAAGCCAAGAGAGTCAGGCGCTTCTTATCTATCTCAGAATAGTGCCTTTCTTTCAAAGTAATAATCAGTTGTGTGCGTGTGTGTACCTGGAAGATTTGGAGCCATACACAAAATTGTTCATAGTGATGGGGTGGGGAGGGGACAGATCACAGTGGATAGAAAACAAGCCACTAATTCAACCAGTATTTAATGAGTGCCCACTGTGTATAGAACACATCACGCAAGGCACATGGTGCATGTAGCAGTGACACAACAAAGGTGTCCTCACAGCTGCAGGCTCAAGCCAGCTATGCCCAGGAGCTTGAAGGGCTTGCATAAATACATGCACGTCAGTGCCAGCTCTGAGTAACAGCAACTGGTATAATAGTAATATCGAAAATGCCCTAAATGTGTACTGAGTCTTTTCATGTTAGTGTCTGAGCTCTGCATTTTGAAATAGAGTTTTTGATACTACGTAGTTTGCTTTATAATCCTCCTAGGAAGAAGTTGCCTCGCTGTGCCGTGACAATGATCTGCATAACCACCAAGTGACTTGGTTTTTATCTGCACTCAACCATGCTAAATAAATAATATCTTTCTGTAGATACATGTACAAAAAGTTGGTGAATATCTACTTGAAAAAAACTTACTACAATAAAAGCCACATTGATTGCCATTAATCCCCCTCAAAATGCAGTGCTACCTCGGTTCATGAACTTAATTTGTTCTACAATTTTGGAAAAGACAGTAGACCGTTGTGTTTGTGTGAGAAACATGGCTGTGGCCCTGTTCGTTACCTAGTGTAGAGTTGACAAACAAAACCAAAATTTTCCCAAGTGCTTCTGTTTGTGAACCAAATTGTTTGCAAACAAAAGCATCTGTGAAGCAAGGTACCACTGTACTCCTCTTCGCTTTGAACACGCTTATCCCATCACTCTTGACACTTTCTGAAGTACTTCTGGAAGTCTTTCCTGAATGTCTTTAGTTGTGCTGTTGTGACTACCTCAGTGTCCTGAATTGATTCAAAACATTTACCTTTTGTAGTGTAGTGACAGCTGGTGGTCAGCTTATAATCCCCAGCTGAACTGAGTAAGCATGGTGCTGGGTGTGGGAGGCCCACCTGGGGACTGTTGCCAGCAGCATAAGAGGCAGAACTGGAGAAGGAGAGGCAAGACTGCTGGGGGTGGAGAAAGGCTGCTGGGAGATGGTAGAGGCTCCAAGGAGCTGTTGGTTCTGTTGGAGGAGCTTTTCATGCTGGCTTTCCTGATGAACATGGTTGTTCTCATCCTCTGAGGAGCTCAGGACCTTGCTGGCACTGAGAATAGCTTCGGTTCCCTTTGAGGGAGCTCTGGTCCTCACTCTGAGCACCGCTTCCTGCCTTCAGAGGAGAAGAAGGTGCACAGCTCAGTCTCCTGAAGAAGCTTGCTGCGTTGGCTTTCCTGATGGGAACTCAGCTGTCTTCACCATTGGAGGAGCTCGGGACCTCACTGTTGCTGAGGATGGCTGTGGTACTTTTTGGGGGAGCTCTGTTCTTACTTTGAGCATTGCTTCCTGGCCCCAGTGCAGATCCCTCAGCCTGCTAGCATAGATCCTTCATCCTGCTGGCACAGAATTCCTAGATTCCACCACTGACCTTTGGGCCCTCCCAGCGCAGATCCATGAAACAGGCCTGCATGAGATATTGTTATGGGCTTGGGGCCTCCAGATGGTCTCGTGGGAGGCATTGTTGTGAGCCCTAGGTCTTAAGCTGGACTCATGCAGTATAATATCATGGGATCCGGGCCCTTAGCTGGATTCTTGGTCTACACTGTGTAGACAGGTTTCCTGCACTCTTTTGTATATCATTCTTTGGGTGACTATCATAAGTAATCTAATAAAATGTGTGTCGTGTATTAGATATTGTTCCCCTTGCAAAATAAGCTCCAAACCCACACACCTTTCATGGTTATTTTGTCTTGGGTGAAGATCCAGAAGCCACACAGTGCCAGACTCAGTGAATAAGGCGGGTGAAGACACACTGTAATGTTTTTACAAGCCTGTCTTTCTGTTGGATGGCACTGAGCAGCAGTGCTCACCATATTTTTTATCGTGCCTATGTTTGATCATAAGTCTATCTGAAGTGAAAGAGTATTGTGAGGGTGATTAATGGCAATGTGTCTTTTACTATAACCAGTTTTTGAGTGTACACATTCACTGCATTTTACCAGCTATCAACTCAAGTGTTTTGTTTTTCTTCCACAGAAAAAGCAAAGGACAAAAGATCTGTCTCAGATATTTCATTCTTACAATCCATATGATCACAAGGTAAGAGAAACATTCTATTCATATATTGGGTCTTAGTTTTTGATGATGATTAGTATTTTCATTACAAAACCTTATAGGACTAGTATTTAGTTAGATGTCTTCTAAACTAATATCTTCCTGTATGTATAGCAGTTTTAATCAATATGTGGTGATTTTAAAGTACATTTACTGATTAATTTATATTTTAATTTTAATTTTTCAACCCTTGAAAATAGAAAATTTGTAATTAAGGTGGTTATATCTTACTCACATTAAAAGCTAGTTTCAGGGGGCTGGGGTTATAGCTTTGTGGCAGAGCACTTGTCTAGTATGTATGAGTTCATATGTTCTATCCCTAGTACCTCCCAAAAAAAGTTACATGCGGTCACTAAAAGCTCAAGACTTGGGAGTGGTTGTTAAAGTTGTCGTTTTGAGTTGGTTTTGTTTTTTCTTTTCAAACACTGTAAATAGTAAAGTAGGTGTTTGGATCGGTAAGAACAGTTGAAATATTGACTACAAATCTTGATTCTTTTGCTCTGATGGTTATTTTGCCAAATAAATAATCTTTACAGTACATAGCATTGTATCTGAAATATTAACTAGCAAAGGTTTTACTGAACAGAAGACAGAGTAGAATGGCTCCTGTGGGCCCATTCTACTACTTTATGAAAACTCACAGCCATTCTTGTTTTATTTTATACCGTACATTCTCCAACGCTCTTTGAAAAATTCTCAGACATATCTTCACTTGTAAGTATTTCACCATATATTTGTAAGACTTCTATAAAAAGAAACACACATTTAGAGCCATTTTTAAGAAATACTTAACATTTCCACATCTTCATGAGAAAATAGATTTCAAGATTTCTGAGACTTATGGAAAATTTCTATGCCATGTAAGGTTCCAATAAATCTGTTAATTCGAGGTGATTTCACAAGCAAACAAAATTTGCACAGTTGAAATGCTAATATAAACTTACATCTTTATCTATGAATGTACAGGCAGACATGTGGTGGGGATTTTTTAACTAGCCAAAATAACTAGTGTGAAAACTACTTTCCTCAGCTGAGAATACAGAGATGTCTGGATTCAGGGGAGAAAAATGGTGCCAGTTGTTCATGGAAGTTAAGGAATTTGAGTAATTTCTAGTGTTTCTAAAATAACCAATGGACTGAAGCACCAGAAGATTTATAAAAGAGGTATTCTCCATGTGATCACTTATGTTCCTTGTGATATGAAATACTGCACTAAAAATTATTTCAAGTTAGTTTTTCAAGCTAAATCACTCACTTTGCAGAATAAAGGAATTAAAAAGAGATTGAGAGAGCCTGGAGTGTCTCACAATGCCGCCGGAAGGTGCATGCTAAGTAACACACAGGAAAGGGAATGAGATTGGCCAGATTTCCATGGGAATGTTACACTTTTTTTTAGATGAAGCAGTGTAATTAACGTAAGCGCAGTAGTGGCTAAAGCCAGCATTTAACAACAACAAAAAGCTATGACAAATCAAAGGTTTTGCCTGGCTTGTCTAAATTTTGCGCACTTCTAGCAAATTTTAAAATTCACAAGTCAAGGGAAATTCCATTATTCTTTTATTAGAACACTTAATGGAACTTAGCCATTTGCACCTCCTTCCAGCTTCCTCTTCATATCCTCATGGCTCTGTATCAAAGTCACCTCAGATTACTTTGGCTTCTCTTGTGAAGATTTCATTCCCCTACAAATTAGTCATCAGTAAATGAAGAATTGAATATAAATGCTAGATGAAGTTCCTTTTGATCTTTGCTTTAAGATGAGTAATAAAGTATTGGAAGGAGCTACACTGCTTGATGAGTGATTTCTGAAGCTCCTAAGGTTTGGTCTGTTGGCTTTCTGTTTTATTCTGCATATGCATAGTGAAGGAAAGGGGAAACTTTCATTCTAGGCAGCTCCTGGACCGGTAGCATCCTCCTCCCATTTTCCTAAACTTCATCCAGGCAAATCTACCCATGTTACTTCCAGTTTTGTCTCTTGTTGATTGGAATGTGTGCAAAGATTAGAACCACAGGGATAAAGTAACAGGCATTGTATTCTGGATCTTAGAAGACTACAACCCCCCATAATTAAATAATGGAGGGTTATGTTTCATGTTACTTTGTCATTTTAATCACCCAATTATACTCAAGCAAATTAATTTTCTAGGCAGACAGGTCTTCTTGTAAAAAGTTTTATAAAATGTAGGTAAAATTGGCTTAAACAGCGCAAGCTCAATAAGATTTCTGGAGTGAACTTTAGAAAAATATACACGTACATTATAAGTGAAATCTTAAGTAAAATAAAATATCAGCTGTCTAGGATTTTCCTTCAAAAAAATTCAAAGAGGGGAGTGCAGAGGGTATGGTAAAGCAAGATGTAGCATGTGTTGGTGATTATCAAAACTGAGTGATGGGTTTCTGTGGTTCGTTCCTTTGTATATTTTTATCTAAGATTGAAATTTTCCTTAATAAAAAAGATGCAAAAGTAAAATAAGCTATGGCTTGTTGCTAGGGATAAACATTCTGATATTCTTTTCTTTTCTGGCTAAATTCTTTCTAGTGTTAATTTTCCCCTTGACCTACATTTATACCAAAGAAGGAGCACTCAGCATTTCAGTGGGTCAGTTATGCTGAGCAAACACAGAAATGAAACGCCTGTTCTAATGTTGGCATAATTTCCTGGGATTTCATCCCAAATTATAGTGGTCACTTAAACGACAGCCTTGCCCACTGGAACCTGTTAAAACAGTTGTAATTACAAAGGGCAGTTAGTACGACTGTTTTGTTCTCAGTGAGTCAGTTATATTTAGTCTTCTTTCCTCCTCCCAACAAAGATTGCTCCTGCCTGACCCCAGACACAGGAAAGTCACCAGGTTAAGCAAACGTGTTGTTTGAGTGAGGCCAGGTGCATTTCTTAATCATACCCTGAAGCCATTGTTTAGGTTGTAAATGGTCAGTTGGTTTTCTCTTCAATGCTGTTGCAAAAAGCAAATAAACCTCCAAGCAAAGTGTGCGCCCAAAATGAGTCTTAGAAGGTTGCTGAAAAAGACTGAAAGAATTTCACTTGGGACTGTTGTCTCTAGTTCCATGTGAACTTTTTAAAAGTTGTTGGTAGGAATTCTTGTAATTTTTAAAAAAATTAAAAGGACTTATATAAAAAGGCTTTGGGACAAAAAGACTGGACCAAAGCTAATTCCTGTTGATCTACCCTAAGAAAGGGAACATTATAAAGATAATCCAAAATAGCTGATGATCTGATTGTATTGTATGCAATTCTGTTATTTTAATAAATAATAAACATAGCTTGTATTTTCTGAAAACATACCACACTGACTACCAGGGAGGGTTACAAGGCCAGAGACCTTTTAGGTCATAGAATGTCAGCCTGAGTTTGAGTTTTCCCTTTGGATAAGTCACAGGTAAATTAGCATAAACTATAATTAGAACATTTGTATTAAAGCCAGGCAAATTATCATGGATGGCATGTCCTTGGCCTAAAGAAAATATTATTAGGCACATAAAGAAAGGTATCTTTTTCTTTTTACTTGTTAGATTTTACAAGGTATATGTTCGGGGGGAAATCTAGGTTTATTAGCTTGTCACAGATACTTATAATCTGCCAATGTAAAAACTTATTATAAAATATGAAAATGTTTGGAAGGAAAAAGAAGGTTCTGTTTAGGACTATAACAGTTTTTAACATCTGCAAAGTCGAATAAGTTCCTAAGCACAGTTAATCTGAGTAAATTAATATCTACTCTACTATTAAAAATGAGTCTTTAACAACTTGTCACTATTATAATTTCTGTATTTTGTGAAAGGAGCTTCTCATTTCTTTAGTAACTTGTTATATTAACAATATAGACATAAATGACTGAAGAAGAAACATTGTTATATAGTCCTATGTTGGTGAAGTGGGCTTTTCTTCTTTAGGTGAATACAATTATGCTAATAATTTTTCTACATACATAGACATGTCAGCTAAACTGTAAACAAATTGTAATGTGTAAACATCAGCTCTGGTAGACCCAATTCATAAGTTTGCCCATGAGTAGGAAGAAAACAAACATAAGTGTTTTTCTCAGCCAGTGATCTTTGTGCAGCAATTGGACGATCTAAAGGACAGCTTAAGACTTTTCGTGAAAGCCAACTGGACCCGACTGTTCTAATGACTCCTTAATCCCCACCCCCACTATTCCTTCAGTCCCTCATCACCAGCAGTCCATTCTTTTGTTCAAATCAGGTTTCACAAACAGAGATGGCTGGTTGCCCAAACCACAGCCAACTGCAGCAGCAGTTAAAAAGAAGGTGGTTATTGCTTCAAGAATTCAGAGCTCCAGCAAGAAGTGACAGCAAACCAAATGAAAGCAAGGCCAGGCTGTAAAACCTGCAGGTCATTAACAGAGGAACTCTAAACGTGCAGCTGCCCAAGCCCACTTAATTTAGAACCCCAAACCCAGATCTCCCAATACATTTTAGTAGTCCCAGGGTAAAATAATTGGGATTAATTTACATCAAGAAACAGATGTTCTGTTTAAAAATAGTAGAGATGTATATATACTATTTGAAAACATTGGTATTTTAGGAACAAATTGTACTTATCTTGAGAACTCTTAGCAACAGCTGGCTGTGCTTAATAAGGTCTGAATAAATGAAGTATTGCTGTAGAGAATTGTTGGATTCAAAAATAGAAGAATGGTTGGACATATGTGGGTAGTCAGGTAGTAGACAACAGATGTGCATGAAAAGAAAAGAGGAAGAAGTAGAACTGGTATTACCCCAAATTACGTACTTGTAATTAGATACTGTAAAAATGTTAGTCTTTGATAATTGTTATATTTTATCTTAAGGAAAGCCTTCTCTAGACATAACAAGTGGAATAATTATAAGTAATGTATCAATACAATTAATTTTAACTGTGTTAACTGTACAAAAAAGATGGATATGCATTTTCATAATCCACACTTCCTAAGACTGCCTGAAGAACTGCTCATACAGGTACATGTAGGATTCATGGCTTGCAATTTACAATGAAATATTATATAAGATGTAAAATAATATTTTCTGCCTCTTTGAGCCGAAGCATACAGCAAAAATCTACATCAAAACTCTCAGGTTATACTATCATTCTTTCTTGCCTAAAGAGTCTGTGTGACATCAAGTTTCATAAATAACCTCTCTCATACCTCATAAGCAAGAGGGGGCAGTTTCATTTCAGAAGTAATTGATTGGTTTACATTTCTCCATTAAGCAGATCTGTTCAGTGACTTTGCTTGGCAAAAGTCACTTCACCCAGCTCTGTCTGTGTGAAGAACAGTGGCCATCTGATTGCAGCCTGAGGCAGCCACAGGATTGTCAAGACTTCATCACATAATGTAGCAAGAGAGTGCTTTGAGTTGTTCTAGAGAAGGAGATGTGAATCTGGAGTCTTGCCTGCTGGCCCTGGTGAGCTTTGAGCTATCTGCTGTCTGGAAATAGCAAATTCAGTTTTTAATGGATCCGGCACTCTATGATAGCCAGATTTTCATGGCACGTGCAGATAAAGAAACAAGTTATTGATTTGGCATGTTTATGCCACGCTTAAAACAGTCTCTGCAGCAGATTGCCCAAAGCCATTTGTGCACTTAACTCTATTTCCCATCTTTGGCAGATAAAAAATGTTTGAAAAGTAATTTTAGAGATGTTGCTAAATATCAAGAACAATTGGATAGATGTCTAACTAACTGAGTTTCCTTATCACATTGACACATATCCTCATACAAAAACCATGCTCAGGTTATGGCCTTGGAATACAGGCAAGTAAATACTTCAGGAAGTACTGAATCCATTTGCTCAGCTCCACTCCACAACCCAATGAATAACCAGCCTCAAAGTAAGACACAGTGAGGAGCTCTTTTGGTATACAATAAGTGCCTTTGGTTACTAACATACCTTCCTTCTCAAGGAGGACTCCTGATCATTGCCAGACATGCAGACATGGCTCCGCCATTTCCTCCTTCAGCCCAGGCTTCTCCAGCCACTCCTCGCTTACTCGTCTATGCCAATCTGATCCAAAACCGTTTTCCTCGTTTTAACCCTTGTGGCTTAGGTTGGGTAGCAGATCATGTTTGTTGATTCTAACTTTAATATTGTACTAGTGTATTTTTCCCTCTTCCTTTTAATGTGTTATTGTTTTAAAGGGTAGACTTTATTTTATATATGTTGGTTTAGTTTATTCTGTTATAGTAACTGCAAGAATGGGTAGTGTGAAGGTATATACAAACAGCAGAGATTTTTATGTTGTTGAAATTATCTATCCAGGGATCTATAGATGCCAAAATTCTGCTTTGCCACTTACCCTGAAGACTGACAATGAGAAAGAAATCCAGCAGACTTTTACGAAATGGTGATGATTTAATAAAGCAGTCATTTAAAGACTTCCATATAGCTGGGCGTAGGGGCACATGTCTGCAGTCCTAGCACTTTGGGAGGCTGAGACAGGAGGATCACAGGTTTGAACCTAGCATGGGCAATGTAGCAAAACCCCATCTCAAAGAATAAAAAAATGGCTAGAATCAGTGGGAATGCTCTGGGTGCAGTCACTAGCACTACATAAAGAAAAGAGAAAGCCCACCATGCAATAGGCAGTTTTCTCAACGCTTTTTGTGTTCCTAGAACTCCTTTAACCATTATACCAATGCTGTAAAGCGTATGCTCCTGTTATTCCTTATATTATATAAGAGTAAATTTAGGCATAGAGAGGTTAAGTGCCCAAGGTAGTACACTTGATAAGTTACAGCACAGTCTCACTCTGGAATCCATGCTCATGACCTCTTTGCTACAAATAGCTGAAAATCCACAATGTCAGATTTCTGGTAAGAGGTGGATTGACACGTACAACTTTCAGGGTCAAAATGAGCCTGTTACCCACCTCTCTTGACCCAAATTGAAGCCTAAATACGTGAGAAGGTATCTCAGTCACTTTGTCATCACTTGGACACAATATCCAATACTCACAACATAAAAGAGAAGAGGTTTATTTTGGCTCACATTTTTAGTCCAGAGTTGAGTGGCTGCAGGCTTGGAAGGCATGGTGGGAGGGCCTGGCAAAGGAAAGGTGCTCACATAAGAAGAGCCTGGAAGCCGACTCAAGGGAGGAGCCAGGAAGGGAGATAAACACTTCCAGGTCACACCTACAGTGACCCGCCTCTTCCGGCCAGACCTCACCTCCTAGCAAGTCAGCTGTAAGCCCCCATAGTCCAGTCACCTTCCAAACACAGAGGCTTTGGGAACTATTTCAGATCTAAACACTAACATTAAGAATGAGAGACAGAGTATACAAGTTCCGCTGTCCAATTCACTCACTATCAGCATGGAGCAAAGGAAACAGCATTTCAGGTGGGCATGAGGTAGACACCCAGCTGCTAACAGAACCCGTCCAATTTGCTTTCCTCCTCACCCCCCCCCCACCTTGGGGGATTAGGGCTGTTGGATTGGCAACACAGTGGTCCCAAACAAAGGATTGCAGTTCCTCAGGACCCAAACCACAGGCGATTCAAAGCCAGCCGTCTGAGTTGACGACCACTCTCAGTACGAATTCTGAGCTGCACAAAACAACTCCAAAAGTTCTGTTTACAAAGAAAAGTCAATTCAAAGTTTTTCCATGGATAGTAACTCATTGTAGGGTTTTTGTGCAAGATTAAGAAGGCATGATTACAGTTAGCGTTCACAGCACTTTTGAAGTACATGCCCTTTGCTTGAAGTTGGGAAGCTAGGAAGTTTTAGTATCTTGGAAGAAAATAAGTTAACTTTGCGACTTCCTTTTATGGGGAAATAGGGTCCTGATGCAGAAGTTGGAAAGTCTCCCAGGTCATTGTTTAGGAATGCCCTGTTTAATGGGATATTCTCTGCCTTGTCCCTCCCCACTGAAGCACACCTCTGAATGTCAGTAGAGGGAAATCAAAGGTTGCAATCAAATTCTTCGCTAACCTTCAGTATGAAAGTACTGATTTAAAGAATGAACCCCCAGAAACTCTTCATAAATATGGCAGTTCTTGTATGTTCAAATTATTTCTCAAACTGAAAGTGTCTCAGTTTCCACTGTTGTTCATTTACTTCCCCGGAAGTTCACTGTCATGAGGGGAAACCTAGCAATGGGACAAGGAAGAGCTGCATTGGGCCACGAGCCTGAATGGGGTCCACCCATCCCCGGCTGCTCGCATCTTCCTGCCACCAGCCAAAGGTGACCGCTTGTCCTCTGTCAGCGCTACAGGCACCAGTCGCTTTTTTTTCTTTATGGTGTCACCTGCCCCGTCACCTGTTCTCTTCTGTGTCTGCCTGACAGTGTGCACCACCGTGGAAGAACTTTTCTCATCCCAACGAGGATGACAGCATGGCTGACACACCGCCCACAGGAAGTGTTAGGCCAGATACATGCAGGGCTGCCAGGGTTAGCAAATACAAATACAAGACACCCAATCAAATTTGAATTTCAGATAAACAGTGACTATTTTTTAGTGTAAGTATATCCCATGTAGCACACTAAAAATGTTCTTTCAGTTGTCTGAAATTCAAATTTTTTAAAATTCAAAAGTTCATCATTTATCTCAAATTCATCATGTATTTGAAATCCATATTTAACTGTGTGTCTTGGTTTTATTCCAGCAATGTTAGCTGCATGTGTGTTAGACATTTCATTTGGGAAACTTTCGGCCCATCTAAGAAAGGGAAAATAGTATCCACAATGGAGTGGAGTGAGAAGCGATTTTCAAACCTGCCTTTCTTTTAATGTACACAGGGTTAGGGTTGAAATGATCAAGAAATACTATGAATGCTGATCATATTTTTAGGAAATTTTATTACACTAAAAGACACTTTGCCATTAACATTAAAGGTGTTCATATGATATTTTCAAGAAAGAAGAATTTTCAGCCCCTGCCCCCAAAAGGTACACTTTCTCATAGTACATTTTGTCATAAAATATAATGAGTTCTTTGTGGCTGAACTTGTTTTTATTTAGATATATGCAGCAACATTAATGCTAATGATGCTTTTAAAAAGTCATACAGGCATCCGCTGGAGAAATGAGGAAATTATTACTGCTTTTTCTCCTCCTGGCTCTACTGCTCAGAGTTTAGGGCTGTCGGGAGCCTTGTGATTGGTGGAGTGTGGGCCTATGCTGTTTGTGGAAGGGACTCCCAGGGCCTGGCCTTTATCTTCCTCAGCACATTATTAACAGTGCCTGAAAGGCCCGATCTGTGCGCCATTCCCAGATGATCACAAAACTTCGATACAGATTCTGAGTTGCACGAAACAATTTCCAGGATTTTCTCTACAAAGAATACTGAAACATAAGTATTTCTATCAGCCCATAACTCATTTCCTAAGTTTTGTTGTTGTTGTTTCAAGACTGAGAAAACCTGATTATAGTTACCCTTTATGGCACTTTTTGTTGTTGCTGCTAGATGACAAGAAGTCTCACCCTGTTGACCAGGCTGGTCCCCAACTCCTGGACCCCCCTGCCCCTCCTGCTGCAGCCTCGCAAGTAGCTGGGGCTGCAAGCATACACTGCTACGCTCTGCTCCTGTAGCACTTTGTAAATGTGTACATCAACACTGTTCTCTTGAAATGGGGAAACTAGAACGTTTCAGCGTCTGAGACAAACAAGTCAACTTCTTGTAATGTTTGTTCATACTTTCCATTTTTGATACTTCTCAAATGAACCGGTATCAAGTAAAAGTAAAGGTGTTTTAAAGTCTCAAGTTCTTTTGGATTTGTCTGGCACTATGTGGTAGACACGTGGGTAAGAAATGAGACTATTACATTTTTAATTACTGGAAAGTATTATTAGCTATTATACATAAAACAAAAAGCTCTAATTTAATTTAGGTTTTGAGAGAGAATCATTTTAAAGCTGTTTATTACTAAAGTCTTTATTGTTCACTCTTTTACCAGTGCTTTCTTTTATAATTTAAAATTTTAACCAGTTGTAGGTGATGTTTTCATGGTTTACCTCCTCCTTCATTCCCCCTCCTTCTTTCTGTTAGTGGCTACAATGTCCTTGGCTTATTTTCAGCTGTCTTCAGTTTCTCACTTCCTGCAGGCTGATTATCTTCCTCTATTTATTCTTTGCACTCACAATTTTTAATATTCCTCACCTATTTCTGCATATGCCCATACTATTTCTTAGTCTTTCTTGCTGTTTACTTTCCACTGTGCTCCTTCTTAAGTGTGATTTGTGGGCTCTTCAAAACGTGCCTGCACTTTATTCCCTTCCACTGGAGCTAGTAATGTGAAAATTTAATGATGGGTTTCCTTGTTTGTTCTCCTGGTAAGAAGCCTAAGCTATAGACTGGGAAAGGCCCCTGGACTTCATATAGTCCCACCTTTGCTTTACAGGGAGGCAAGAAGTGCTCTTGTCCTTTGGAATTCTTAACTCATCCTTCCAGATCCAGTTGAATTTTATCTGCTTTGTATCTTTTCTGATGCACACAGAGAATTGTTCTTTCCTCATGCTGCCACAGTGACTTGTATATGTCTTTGCTATGTGACCTCCATGCTCTTCAAGTTCAGTAAATAATTGAGTTTCTTCTTAGGAGTTAGGCATAGTAACTGGGGTAAGATGCCTGCAATCTAGTAGGGCAGTGGGTGAGGTGTCAGCAAACATTACCTTGTAAGTATTTTGTATTGTTCTATGTTTATTTGTTGATATCACTGTTCACCCTACTATATTGTGACTATCTTGGAATCATAGGAAGTAGGAGGGGTACTTTTACTTTTACTTTTCTTCCCTTTCCCTCCCCACCCACCAGGGGAAGATACTGAATTATGGTCTAGAATTTAATATGCTATTTATACATGTGTATTTTATTTTTCTTTGGATCTGGGTATTGTAACTCTATAAGGCACGTTCCCATCATCCCATAGCAAACACAAGAGTGAAACACAGTCTTACTTCTCTGTCTTATAGTGCCATGATTTGTATATGCCTTTAGTTGGTGCTCTGTACAGAAACACAGTGGGAATGTGGAATGTCCCAGGAGTGATGATCATAGATGCGGGGAAAAGTACTAAGTTTGTTTTATATTTAATTATAATACAGGTAATATGTACCCTTAATTCCATATTCATGAAAGCTGCCCTGGTACCCCTCCTTATCTCATAGGCTCCTGTTTCGCTTTCCAGAGGCTACCATTGTATCTGATCTTGTGTGTGTTTCTTGGGTTACTTTATAGAGAAAGATACATGCTCTTTAAAATCTAAGCATTAATACTCTATGAGTTCTTCTGTTTCTTTTTCACTTTACAATATATCTTAGAGATTATTTTAATCAGTACATAAAGAGCTGCCTCATTCTTTTATTAAAATATAGCTATATATTCTATACCAAATGTTTACTGTATTTATTTAACTAGACTTTCTTATGGACCTTTGAGTGGCATCTGATCTTTTGATCTTACAGACTGGTGCAGTGTATAATCTTCCAGACATGTCATTTCATGCATGTGTAACTTAACTGTAGGATAGAGTTCTACAAGTGGAATGTCTGGATATTAGGTGTGTGCTCTTTAAATCATGATAGATATTGCCGGATACCCACTCAACAAGATGTTTCAGTCTGCATTCCTATCCACAGTATAAGAGCAGACTTGTTTGCCTGCACCCTTGCCTACACATTATATCAACGAACTTTTAAAATTCTTTCCTTATACGGTAAAAAGGTATTTTATGACTGTTTTATGTATATTCTCTCAGTTAGGAAGAACCCCCTAAATAGAATGATTTAGTTTTTGATTTTATGTAGCTGCTTCCACATTTCATACCTCTGGCTATTCAGCTGCTTTCTATATCATGTTGGCAAGATACTTTACCTTACTTTCTTCCCCTATAAAATGACAATAGTAGTTTATTTCAGACTCTAAAAATTATCAATTATAAGATTTGCCATTAATTTATATAGCATTAAGAAAGAAAAAAAGACACTGCTCATTGTAATGAGTTGTCTCAAACTAAGATATATAGGGAAAAATGTCCATGTTAGAAGCAGTGCAACTTGCCTATTATAGAATTACTGTTAGAATGAAATGAAAAATATCTAGAATAGGGCCTAGCATGTAGAAAATGCTCAATAAATGACTTATTATTCTTATAATAAAATGTAATTACTAGAATGCCAAATCCACCACTACTACTCACCATGCAGCAGTACTTTACTGACAATGTTAATGTAAAATTAGAGTTATTAGAAAGTAGCAGCGATTTTATCCACTTGTTGAATCCTGTTTCCCTAACACCTAATGCAATACCTAATGCAAATGGGAAATGCTATATATATTTGTTGATTGAAGGAGTTAATCTGTTTCCTCCTCTAAAACCTCAGCAGAATATGTGTAGAAATCTTAATGCTTCGTGAAAAACAAATCCAGTGGTCACAGATCTTGATGTTGTAATATCTTTTCATCCCGTGCATACCAAAACTTCTACACTTTATGACAAACTGAGTGATTGCACTTAATATAATCTCTGTGGTTTAAAGATTTAAAAACTTTTACTTAGGAGAGTAAGGGTGTGGCTTAGGGGTAGAGTACTTCCCTGGCTTGGGAGAGGCTCAGTATCACAAAAACAAAAACAAACTAAGAAAACTCTTGTAAAACCAAAAACTTTGATTTTGGAAGATTCTTCAGAATATTGTTGGTATAAAATTTCCCCAAACAGGGTCCACAAAGTGTTTTACATAATCTTTATGGAATCCTAGTAAGAAAATTTACAAGATTTTTATAAAGTCTACATTTTTGAATTTACATTTTATGATAAGTACAACACATATTTTTACAACCAGTGTGGTCTTGGTTTGTTGTTAAGCAGTATATCTGCTACAGAAAGAAGCAAGAAAGAAAACCTTTTATTTTGAAGTTCCATCATTTTCTTAACTCATCTTAAGCTCACATGGGTTTGTTTCTTCTTGATTATAAGGATATGGATTGTAAGAACATCTTCATTATCCATAGTCTACTCATTTATGCTCTTCTTTTGGAATGTTTGAATTTTCTCCCTTTAGACTGCTTGCTTCTACAGACTTTGCCTTTTTTTAATTTGATGAAATGTATTTGAATATTTCCATATGGCACAGGTCTCTATTTTTAATCTGAAATTTTTAAAGGTAATATTTATTTGCTTTGAGAGGAGGAAATATGAAATAAAATTGTTCAGTTCCTGTTTCTGTGAATATTTATAAGTATGAAGAAGGTTAGATGGCATGAGGCATGATCAAAATCTATGGTAAATGTTTACATTTTCTTTCTAAATTTAGTACAATGGGATATGTTGCCCTCAGTCCCCCTCAAAGTACTCCCTCCCTCTTTTAACACACTTAGCCCATCATGATTGCCACTTTCTGGAGCAGTTCCTGAATACCTTTATATAGTGTGACCAGAAAGTCAGTGAACGCTACTGCCCAGGGCCACCCAACTTACAGATAAGCTCATAAAAACAGTACCATGTGACCTCATCTACCTTCCTATCAGATATAGTGCTGTGCCACTCTGGCTCTTCCCCAGAGTCAAAATGACCATGAAAGATAAATGTTTTAAATTAAGTCGGGACATTTAGACAGCCATCACAGCACACTTAAAGACACTCTCAAAACAGGGCTTCCAAAACTGCTTCAGAAGTAGCAAGAACAATAAAATAAGTGTATTCAAAGTAAGAGAGCATTTTTGAAGGGGATTAATTGCAATGTGGTTTTTATTGTAAATAATTTTTCTTTAGAGAGAGATTGAGAGATAGGCAAGCATGCAGTGGCTGATCTATGAACTGGCTAATATCAAAGATCACATGGGTGACTTAATTCTCCATAAATTGCCCATGTTTACTGGCTAGTATTATTTTCCCCACCTTATAAGTGGACTTACAACTCTGAACAGCTTGGAGCATACCCAGAATTAAATGTGATATTGCTACCTTAAATTATTTGATAGTACATATTTGAGTCTGAGTTTTACTGAAAACTTACCGAGCTCTTCCAACATAGCCTGTCCCCACTCCTGGGGTATCTCTGGACAAAACTAAACAATCTTGCTTTCAAACGAGCATCTGGATGTTACAGAACTCCATTTCTATCACAGACCCCTTTGCTGATGTGTTTATCTGACTTTACAGTCACTCGCCTTTCACTAAGTTGAAGAAGATAAGGTCAAAGCCCAAACATTTACACTGAAAACTTGAGGTAAACCTAATACCTCCCACTAAAATACTGTGACCATCTGCAGTGAGGCTTAGAAAAACAGATTAAAATTGCTACCCAACTATCACCAAATTAGCACCCCAAAGGTCCGCAGCTGCTAGCTCTTCCGCTCTGTCAGGGTTACCTCCTTAGATCTGTTGATTTAACACTGCTTTTTGTACTTACTAGATTCAACATTCAGCCATTGTAACAGGCAAACATATGCATTTTAAATAAAGACAAATGGTTTTTAACCCATAAGTGAAAAATCTTTCACACTGTGTTCATAATAAAGTTTGAATGTGTAATGTGAATTTATAACTAGGATTGCAAAACTCTTCTAAGTATGTATATCTTTCATATACTGAGATGATAAAATAAAAACAGTGCGCACACATTGGTATATTGATTTCTACTGAAGTTGTTCCTTGCCCCCTCTTCTCTCCACCAGGCTTCTCTGCACTTGTGTCTCTGTGGTGCTGCCAGCGCCCATGGGCAGCAGCATCCTATGATAGTCCATGGCTGTTCCGCTGCATGGGAGTCATGCATATGGCAGGCGCAGGGGCATTTCCTGGCTCAGCCCCACTGTGTCCAAGGCTGAACTCATCCTGTCCTGTCTGCCCCGCACCCAGCTCACACTCATGCACTGTGTTCATCATTTGTTTAATATTAGCACATCTTCCCAGCTACTAAGCTGCGAATGGGAATGTCGCCTTGGATTCCTCCCTCTCCTTTTCCCCACTGTTTTGGATTCTTCGGCTTATCTCATGCCCTGTACTCATCTGACCTCATCCTCTTGGTGGGTGTTACTTTGTGGAGACCTTTGGCAGTGTTCTCTTGGATTTCTTCTCTCTCAAGCCACTTCTACTTCCATTCTCTCTGACCACTTCCCAAACCCAGTCCATTCTGCTACCACTGTGAGGGCGTTGCTTATCACATGCAGTGCAGATTTGGTAAATCTCCTGCATCAAATTCTTCCCTGACCTTGGGTCGCTTATAAAAAGTCCCCTGATACAGTAAGGCCCTTAGTGCTCAGGGACATTCATTTTGTGTTTTTCCAACATCTGACTTCCTGATATAGGTGTTCTTGAACACGTATCTGAAGCATCTTTTGTATTTAAAAGCTTTGAAAATGTAAAACATTTTTAGAAATGTAAAAGATGAATAGACAAGAGTGGTTCCACAGGATTTCCCTAATTAAAGGCTATCTTTTTTATTCTTGCTTCTATTATATAAAATTTAAAATGTTTAAGCCTTGTCTTTGCTTTCTGTAGCTACATGAAGAGTGTGTGAGCTCCTCATTATAGTGTGGTACTCCCTGTATTGCAGAAATTTTCAAACTTCATGGCACACTAAAATCACGTAGCATGCTTTAAAATTTACTGGTGATTGGGTCCCACGTGTCCACATGACCTGTCTGCTGCTTGGCTTCTGAATGACAAGTTATGCCAATTAGCTTTGTCCACCATGAGCTTCTTTTCCCACTTCTGCCGCTTCCCCTAAACGTTATCACTTTCCCACGTCCGTCCCTCCCTCACCCTGGCTTATGCTGTGCCTCCTCCTCCCTCCCCCCTCGTGAAGTAGTTTCTGTTTATATTGCTCGAATAGCATTCCTGAGTCTGCCATTTTGAATGTCTCGTTTTCCCCACATCATACTTAATCTGATACATTTCTCTACCCATCCTCGTTGACTCATTGGAGGCTTTATTTTGGACTGTGTTGTGAACAACTCAACCCGTATTCTTTTAAACAAAAAGATACTTCATATTTATAATTTACTACTTCCTTAATTGAACTAACAAGGTAGTTTCTGCATTAGGGAAGGCCTCATTCAGGACTCAGAGCCCCTGGTAGGCCTCACTTGACAGTCTTTGTATTTCAGCTATTCTCAAACTCCCAGGTGATTGCAGAATAGCTCCATACTTCATGCCTCATAATGCCAAGTATAAAAAGGGAAGGCCTCTGTCCTAGAAAAAAGCCAATCAAACAGCTGCTCTGTTTGGTGCTGAGCAATGAGTGCTCCCCTGAATTAAACCAGGAGTCAGTATGTTGGTTGAGTTAACCTGGTCGAGGTTCTCACCCAAGAGCTGGGGGTACAGTTCTCCCACCAGACTGTGCTGGTGGAGGTGTGAGGGGTGAGGGGTGGTGGATGCCCCTAGGAGTGAAGAATGATGGCAGAAAGGATAAAAAAACAAATGTTCACAGTAATACAAGTAGGTGGTCATACAATAACCTGTCTATAAGGATTGCACCAACATATGAGCATTGTACCTATGCTATATTGTACATGTAAACACAGACTTGCTTGCTTATATCAGACCATTTTGAATTTCCAGTGAAGCAAATGTAAAAATATGTCATACTTTCTTTTTTATTAATAATAAATTTTTTTTTTTACAAATATCATACTTACTCCACTAAATATCAGAATAGTATAATAGTCTGAAGAACTAACTTCCAGTACTACACATGATTTGCCATTTACCTTCCTGGATGACCGTGGATAAGTTACTTATTTTACTGGTTTTATTGACTGCTAACTGCATTAGTAAGTAATGTACGTCACAGAGTTTGTAAATCAGATGGAATCATATATGTGAAAGCAAATAACGAAAACTCAGAAATGTTATTTTTAATTTTACTCCTTCATCTGGTTGACTCTACCTGACCACATAAAACGTCATTGTAATTAAAATGTAATTCCACTTTACTAATATATTACCTTTATTACTCAAAGCCTGTTTTGTTTTTATCTTTGCTTCTGTTGAAAGAAACCACTGAATTGATTACATTAAAAATATATTAAAATATATGCAGTAAGTGGCTGCTTATTTTAAAAGTATATAATAAAAGAACTTTGTCACTTAGTTACAAACTCTGAGTCACTGCTGCTGGAGAGAATAAAGTGTGGGCTTCTGTGAAGCAAAAGCAAAAACACAAACACAGCTAAATGCACAAGTCTCACACAGAAAGTGTATCATTCAGAGGAGTGCTGACCTTTTCTCGGGGAAACCTCTGGGTAGCTTGTTCCATCAATCTTTCTATGAGGGGGTGTTGAACAGCATAATAGATCATTGTACCATGAAATTTATGAAACCCAATAAGCTTGAAAACTACCTTGGGCAATTTTCAAGGGAGATGCAGTCTGGCCTGGATTTGAATCTGCTGTTTACTAAGTATGTAACATAGATAATTTCCCTTCTCTGAGGTTTAGCTTCCTCATCGTTAAAATGGGAATTAAATAGCAGTGTCTACTCCAGGTTATTATAAGGATTAAACAAGAGAACATATATTAAATAGATTCATAGAGTGCTCCAAATGTAGTAAGTGTTCAATAAATATTAACTGTTTAAATAATCATGATTAAAACTGTTATCAATAAACATTTATTACTATAATTAAATATCTATGAAGGAATATCATCAGTGAGATAATTTCATTGTTATCAAACAAAGCATTTGGTTGAATACTAAATACATCACCAAGGTCCTTCAGTGTGATAAAAAAAAAAATCTAACCAGCTGGAAATCTAAGAGAGAAAAATGAAAATGTTGTTCTAGTTCTCTGTGTGAGCCAATTAAATTTTTCTGTTGGTTTTGAAACAAGTCATTTTATAACAGCACTGAAACTCTCCATGACAGCATAATTGTGAAAACTCTGTGGTAGGAAGAGCCAAAAAGCTCCCTGACTGAACCCAGAGCAGCCCTGTAATTCACTATTTCCCAGAAGTCCCTGCACTTAGATTTCTGCTGTGATGTATCTGGACTCCTTAGCATATGGGAGCCCAGTTGATATGCTCAAGTTTTCCATTTAAATAAAAGGAGATTCTGCATGCTCTAGTTTACTACACCTTCCTCCCCCACTCCATAAAGGTCAGGGGAAACTATAACAGTAACAGTACTAAGAACTCTGGCTATAACCCAAGATAAGATTACCTAGGACATTTTACATGTAGATATTCTAGTGGTAGATGGCTATTAAGTTTGTCCCTTAAATAATCAAAATAATAGGGTATATATTTAGCATCATTAATGTTAGCACTGAGAGGAATCAGGAATTTATAAGGTTCATATTGTCTCTTTGCTTTCTTTTAAATTTATGTATTTAGGCCCAGAGGCAGTTGGTTAATTAATAATAAGACTGTACCGTTAAGTCAGAACTGCTGATTCCTTCTCTGCCATTCTCCCCACTACAGAGTGTTTATTCTTTTTGGTTTATTTTATTTATTTTTCTTTCTAGCTATTGTTGGTTTCCAGTATTTGTGCTCTGTAGCAAAGAAGCATTTTTATTTTCAATTATTTGAAACTCAGATACACTCCGCATTTTAGCAAACCAGACTTAACATTTTACTAAGGTTGCAGTTTGGATTTCTTGAATAAAATATGCACCATTGTTGTTGTTGTTGTTGTTGTTGTTGTTCTTTTTATTTTTGGTACCGGGAATTGAACTCAGGACCTTGCACTTGCCAGGCAGGCACCTGTGCCACTGAGGTATATCCCCGACCTTGTTCAATAAAATATGAATTTCCAGGTTAGTTGGCTTCACTCAGAGGCCAGGCATCCTCACTGCAGAAGTTAGAGCAGTTGGTGTAACACAACTGCTGCACTTGAGTGCAAAAGACCTAAGCGAGTGTGTGTCAAAGGCAGTACCCTCTGGGCTTGCCCCGTCTACTCTTCTGTGGGTAGAAAGACAGAGAACCGGCCAGGCAGGGGCAGTCCTGTGCTCCCTGGCAGTCCTCTGCACAGCCATCATCCCGCAGTAAGTGGCTGGGGTTAGGAAGCAAGGTGGTGAGAGGAAGCTATAGCAGAAATCACCAAGGCAGGAACAAATGTCTGACGCTTGGTACTGAAATAGGATTCCTTGCTCATCAGCAAAGCTTTGAATGCTATTCTGTGTGGGTTTCCCTCTGTGCTAGCTACCACAATGGGATCCATGGTATGGTCCCAAAGACGACTTAATGATATAGGCCAGTGTGGATGATATCCCAGAGTTCAAAAGGAATGACTATATTCAGTCTGAATGCCAATATTGTGTGGGCAGCTATGATTCTAAATTGACCACCTTTTGTATAGCATTATTATTTGCAGTAAAGAATAGAAGTAGTAAAAATTACCTTCTTTTGAAAATGCTGAGACTGTATCCCAAAAAAGATTGAATTGTCTCTAGTTCTGAGATTGATCTGGAGAGAGAGAGGGATGAGGGGGAATTTTCCTCTAGCTTCTAAAAATATACATATTTAGTTTCTGCACCAGATTAATTTTCCTTTTCTTTTTAGGCCATGTTAATGGTCTTGTGTTGAATGTTTTAATCATTGCTGCTATTCTCTGACGTTCCATGGTGCACCCTGTACTTGTATGGTCTGTATTATTATACATCTATCAGAAAAGTCACCATAAATGGCATAAAATGGGGTAAAAATGATATAATACTAATTATCTGTTGTACAAGTTTTGGTAATAGCAAAACGTTGATTACACATGAGAAGAATTACTGAGAACCACTCTTATTAAACATTCTTAATCCTGAAACAAAAGGAGAAAGCTAGATATAACTCCTAGAAAATATTGACCAGTTCAGAGCATTTTATTTGTTAAATTTTCACTGAGTTGAAGTAGTTACAGAAGAGACCTGTCTTAATAAAGGGGAAAAAGTTTATTTTAAAATACTTTCAAAGGAATACAGTATTACTTTCAAGATATGAGTAAAATTCAATATTCCAAAGTGAGGCACTTTGTGATTCTTTTAATGAATAAATAAAAATGTCATATGCTAAAACATCAATAAGATTTTAAAAAGGAAATATAGTTGTTTAACCATAGAAAAAAAATTTAACCTAGCTGGTAATTAATATACATTTAAATTACAATAAAATATTATCCACACCTATAAAAATACTGTAGATTTTTTAGCTGAAACTAAAGAGTATTTAATGAGAATATAAATTTTAGAAAGAATCTTAAAGTTCCTGTTCATTAGCCCAGGAATTCAGCTTTGGAAAATCTATTCAAAGGAAATATTCTGAAATGCAGAAATACCTCTTTTCATGAAAATGTTCACTCCATTACCATTAATAAGGGACAAAGAAAAGACATAAATACTTGCCATTAAGGAACTTAAGTACTATATGTAAGTAAATCACCATATACAAGTGTGGTAGAATGATACCCAACTGATAAACATTTATGTAGAAATTATACCAGTGTGAGAAATGCTCATACTATTACAGAAGGTGGCAACAAAATTTTACACTAGGAAGTCAGTCCAGTTTCAGGATATATATGGATATATATGACTAGAGAAGAAAGTACCAATTTTTTAAAAATCTCTTAAGTGCAACTGTTTGACTTAAGATCTTTTCAGTGTTAACGTGCGTAGTCCTTTTTTCATTATTGTCACCAAAATAAAACACCTCTCTTTCCAAACTATCGTACATACCAAGTTAGAAGGTCATAATATAATTTTTAGCTTAGAGAAAGTATCTTCAGATAGCATGTTTAGGTTTTCCTGAATTGTTTCCCTTTCATTGTCCTTTAAAAGTGATGTTTAATGTATTATTTATTTTAGTATCTTGTGTTCTGCTGGAAGTACTTCCTGAAATTTTCTCCTTGCTTGTACATCTGACTACCACCACCACCCCAAATTCTACAAAGATAAATTTCTGAGATGATATTTCAGTGACTATTAAAAGGTGGAACCTATAAATTTGTTATAATTTTTTGTGAGGTCCTAGAATGCATAGGGATTATTTAACATTTCTAAGCATACATGATCCATTTACGAAGACAAAGCACCTTGTGTTTCTATGGTTATTTTTATGTAAAGCTATTAAAGGAACAGGAAACATTTCGGCTGCCTTTCTCCCTAAAACTGCCCCAGAAATAGTCGTTAGTATTAAACATAACAGAGACTAAAATTGTTTCCCATGGATCCTTGGAGAAAGACTGGAAAGTAACACTGAAGCATTTGGGGTTATTTATAATAAAGCCTGTGCAAAAGTAACACGATGCCAATTCACGTGTCAGGCAGACAGTGGCAGCTGCTTTGTTACTATGTGGCACTGTCCCACCCTAAATCAAATGGAAAATGGGTACTGTTTGACAGATACTGTCATCAGTGCAAACATTATTAAAATAATTTAAAAGCTTCTCTCTTGTTAAAAAAAAAAATGCTTAAGGCCAGGTTTGTTGGTTTGTTCAGGCTTTCCTGACTGGTGCTCAGGTCTCCAAGATGAATATTCCTACACCAGATTTTTAATCTAGCCAAGCCCAAGCCATGACTTTTTATCCCAGTGGGACAGTGCAGCTATGTTCTTGGCGTTTTCTGCCTATTACCAGTGAGGGTCTGTGAACAGAATCTCCATTTGTGAGAACCTCATTGTGGATAGCACGCAGTGGTCTTTTCATTTTGATTGATGGTTCTGGTTCTGCACCATCTGGCTTCTGATAGGCTGCATTAATCATATCCCGAACTAAGAAAGTGTAGACATGTCTGCTTAATATGTACCCATACATAATGTAACATTAGTTATTCAGTCAGCTTGCAAAACAGTCATAATATATGCAGGGTCTTTATATAGTAAAACATAAATATTAATATGCGACCCATTAATGCTGTCTTTAGTTGTACTAACCTCCCCCAGTACACTTGTTTGTGAAGATTGAGGAATTAAGAGAAAGAAGACCATGTGTACATTTCCATGAACACATACGGTTTTGCTGGCATGCCATGTGAATGTAGAGTGATATATGTCTGTCACACTTATTTACCCTTGTTTACTTTATATCTCTCTAATTGCCTCTTGAAATGCAGGTTAAACGCAAGCTGCAACACAGATTCGTTTTTTCTCATGTGAACGACCCACACCAAATGTAGGTCATCAGTTTGCAGGGGGTCATTGGGGACGCATGTGGCCCTGATCTTTTGTGCTGTCTCTGGCTGGGCCTGCTTCTGACATACTTTGTCCCCTGTTGTGTGATAACATCAAGAATAAAAGAGAAACCAAGAAAGGCAGGATAGGCATTCACAAATCAGACCAAGTTTGCTCTATCTAGACTTAGGACTATCATATTTGTCAGGAGTTCGGATTTGGTTTGGGAAACTTTTCCAGTTAGGAGAGATTTAGTGTGAATTAATCATAATCCTGTCAGTACCTAGAGGAGGGAGGATAAGGGGATTTCAATTCTCCTGGGAAGTTTCCTTATACAAAATTGCTACAGTATATTTCTTGCGGTAGCAAATTAAAACCATAACTTCATAAAACACATTTTCTATTTCATTAATTATGTTTTGTCATAACAGCACCACATTCATATGTGGTTACATCTTCTTATATGTGCCCCAAATTCAAAGTATGTGTTTTAATGAGTTACGCTATTGAAGAATGACCGAAGATTAATGTGTGTGTGTAGCAGAAAGCAAAATGCAGTCCACACTGTAACAGTAATTAATCATGAAATAATGCATGGGAAACAAGGAAAGTGATCATAGTTGCTGTTGAGAAATAAGTAAACTGCAGCTTCTGTTTGAAATATAATTGCAGCAAGGCTTAATTAGTCACATAAGCAGGAGGAGCAACACCAATACAAAGTTGTATATAAAATGTAATACCTAGTTACAAACTGTCATTCTAAGAGCTTAAAATATTAAGGTATATTGCATCAAAAGGTGGAAAAATACTTTTAAGGGTGAAATCAGTAATTTAATATTCAGCTTGTCCATTTATTTTAAACTGCTTTTAGCTGTTTCTTCTAATGGTTTTGATCTCATCATTGCTTAATTCATTCTATTGATTGATTTTTGAAAAATGCATTCACTGTCAAGAACAGTACATTGACAAACTAAAGAGTAGAAAATCTTATATAAACAGGCTTGTGACCATGAGAACAACGATGCAGTTCTAGGAATTCGTGAAGGATACTGGGTTTGCCCTGAGAAGGCAGAGTTTATGTCCTGCCTGTGCCTCTAGACTAACTGGATGGTCTCAAAAAAAGGTCCACACTGGCCTGCAGATTGTCCTCATTTTAAGATATAATAGTCTTTAAAGTAATAAAGAGATATAATCCTCTTACTGAGATTTTTATGTAAAAAAATATTTAATGATCTCGTCTGTTTTTTTTAACCTTCAAAATGGAGTTCATCCTTAATTTACTTACCCTTAGAAGTAAGTAGGTGAAGGTCACACAAAATAATGCATGTGTGCTATACAAGGACTGTCATTTTTGTTGATTTAACTTTCCTGAATTTCATCTGTTATATTCGGAAGAACATGCACAATGATACATTCTCCTCCCGTGTCACAGTCAATCTGAAGAACCAATCGAATGAGGAACACAAGCATTTCCTGGTGCCTGAATTCCTGTTCTCATATAAGTTCCCTCTGGGGTTTACAGCAGAAGTTAAAAACTACTTTTCCCTTATAAGGAACTATACATAATTTAATTTCCTTCTTCAAGCAACATATAAACTACTAGCCTGTGCTTCTTTAAAATTAAGGACATCCATCCTGAGGCTTGGACAGAACCGGAAGGAAAGGCCTTTGAAACCCAGTCATTTCATCAGCTCAGGGAGGCAGTGCCAGGCGGCGCTGCAGAGGCCAGGGCTTTGCTTCTCCACTGGCAAAGTGATGCCCCTGTGGGGGAAGGGTAAACAGATGGACGCTAGCAAACCTGACAGCTTTCCTCTGCCTCCACGAGGCATACGTAGACCTTGGTTCTACATGCAGCAGCCTCACAGAGTGCCACATAACCACTCTCAAGCATATGCACACCAACACACACGTGATTTTTTCCCTTGTAACTTTTTAATGAATCTACCTTGTTATACTTTCTGCATTATCACAAATATATGAGTTTCCACTGGTATTTACTGTTGAATTTCAATCGCTTTTAATGTTTGAGCTTGTCCAAAAGACAACCAGATATATGTGTGCTTCTCCAAACCACGGAAAAATTTTCATTCTAGGCTGTGTTTTCTGTTTACGTGGACTTCAGGTGTCCTGTATACACTTATAATAGTGGTCACAGAGCAGTTTTGTGTGTGTGTGAACAGTGAGTCATTGTAAATGGAACTCAGTAGTCATTATGTAAGGCGTTATAAAACTCGCACGAGCTGATGCAGTCATCATGCCCAAGGCGCTGGAAATAGGAACCATAAGACGCTGTGTGGTCCCTTGCCTTAACACACAGCTAATTGTAATTCTCATATGCATGCACAATGCAGGAACACCACCACCAGTAATTAGTAGCGCTCGTAGCATTAACACCAAAGCATAAATGTATTTTAAAGGAACCACACTATAAAAGTTCACCAAAGGTAATTTGAAACTTTGAAAGTATGAAGCACTCAGAACTAATTTCATGCCTGAAAATGGTTGTGGGAACCATGACTCATTAATTATTTGATGCGAATAAATTTATTCCTCTCTTCCTTAAAACTTAAAAATGTCTACTTTTTGCCTAAAACTTATATTTAGTGATGTGTCACCCTCATGCCAATTTCACCAAGAGCGTGATGGTCTCAAGGTACTTTCTAGATTTTCACTTCTGGCTAAAATTATGACCAAAGCAAGGAAACAAGCAAACAAATAAAATGGTGCTCATGTGTTGCATCCACATATCTCAAATCATAAAGACAACACTGAAGAATTGCTTCTTAGCTACCTTTCCTACACTATGATAAATTATTCGCCCTCTGCTCTTTTCAAAGGCCTCCAAGGTTATTGATAGCCCAGACCAGTGTCTGGCATTGCCATCTCCTCACCCCCACCTCTTGTTAATGTGTCCTGCTTCATCTCCTGGAATACAGATTGGAATAAAGGCAGAAAATGATTGGGAGAGGGGGGCAGTCATGCATTATGCAGAGTTTGTCATACTAACTTGAACCAGAGGTCATTCAGACTCATCAGATTTAGAATAGGAAGAGAGTATCATTCTTTGCTTTTAGAAATTTCTCATTTTATCGTTAACCTAGTACACTGCAATTATTCAGTTTTGAGGTGAAAATACTGCTGTTGGTATAAAAGCTACTTATTTTTAATCATAGTTATCCACCTGCATATTACTAATTGAGTTATTTCAGTTATTTACGTTTATTCTTCACCCTCATTACCAAAGTGAAATTTATCACATAGAGAAAGGAGCTCCTCACTCTCTGTAACATCCCCCACCCATAGTGGTTTTTTTAGAAGGACAGCTATGACAAAGCCCTGAGACAAAAGGCTAACATCACCTTCTAAGTATGTAAGATATTTGTCTTTGAGAGAATCTTTATGATTCACAGACCTTTAAATAAAATTCTTACATTTTCTACAGAAAATGAATGTTTTTCTGTGATAAAGCAACAATTTCATTAAGAAACCTATTCACAGGGCAAAATGACAGCATGATTGCTATTTAAGCTCATTTTCAGATGGCAGAAACAGACATAAGAACAAAAGCCTCTAATATGTTTACTGTAACTAAACATCAGAAGATACAGGAAGATGCTTGTCAGAATTGAAAGACTTATTAAGCCATTGATGGTGAACCTTGTAGAGCTTTCAGTGATAGCAAACAGCCCACTGCAGTACCCGTGCCACAGTTCCTCCACCACTGTTAACCGTGGTGTCCACGTTTTCCATGGAAATGGCAAGTCTTGATGTCACAAGTATTCAACTTTCCCTCCTGTAAACACCTATTGTTTACAGACATTTCTAAATAGCTCTCTGTGTAGCATCTGCATATGCCTTAGGCTCAGAGACAGTTTTCTCCTTGTTCCCTTAGTATCAATGTAGTTTATTCCTGCTATTTAATTCATTTTTTCCTCTCCTCCCTTGTTTCTTTCGTTCTCTTCTGTCTTTCTTCCTTTCACATTAACCAAGTAATTGACTTTCCTATGTATTACTGGACTCATATTTTTATTTCAAATGGTGCTTTTAGTTTTATTGTCATCTATCATGCCAAAGAAATGTTTCCTCTAAATAAATTCAGTGCCTCACCCGTAACAACCAATATTATCACGTGTGCATGCATGCATATGTAGGTTAGGGAGAGCCATCATTTTATCAAAATCACGTTTGCCGTGTCCTCACAGTCTTCAGAAAATGTTTGAAAGTGAGTGGAAATATTTCAGCCACAGACAACCATAGCCCAAAGCTTTTTACATGCCTGTCCTTTAAATGATATAATTTTATTTCCAACAATTTTTATAATGCAAATTTGCTAAAGCATCTAGGCAGCAGGTTGTATATTAGAAAGAGCAAGAGCTTTGCAGCCAAGTGAACCTGGCTTGCAATGTGCATTCTCTCATTGACTAGCTGTGAAACTTCGGGCACATTTCCTAGTCTGTCTGACCCTCACATTTGTCATCTGTGAAACAGAGAAAACACTATCTACTTTTGTGAGAAATAGAACTCTGAAAATAACTGACTTGTAGTAGGTACTCGTAAAAGCTCTTGCCCATTTCCATTGCCTTCCATGTAAATAATTACAGTGTAATATGCATAGTAGTCTAGACAATCAGAGATGCTGAATTATTAAGTATTTTCGTGTTTCCTTTCTCACTCCTCATGTCTTTCCATGGCATTTAAAAAAATACATTATAATGAAGACACATACACGGATAAGCTCAGTCAATCCCATTAGTGTACGTAAGTCCAAAGTCAGATCTAGCCCGCGAGGAAATTGCAAATTTGCCTCCTCCAGTAGTAAACTTTACTCTGCGCCTCTGTGTGCCCCGTTCACTGCTTCTGAAATCTGCCACCCCTTGCTGTCTCCGGTCACCCACAGCCAAGCCTGCTTCGGGAGAGAATGTGATTACTACATCTGTAACAAGGAATAAATGATTGAAAATGGTCAATGGGATAATCTGCTGGCTATTTTTAATTTCCACAAAAGGGACAAGGATTTCAGCCAATGTGTTAACTACTGATTGTAGATTGCCACGTGTAAGTAAACCTTTTTGTTTTGTAACAGACTTTCTGGAACTTGCCAATGACAGTGTCCCTGAAAATTATCCTTTTTAATTGGCTTTTGCCTCTTTAAGCAGTTCCGTTTGATAACTTGTGACCTGAGCCAAGAGAGCCAGAAATCACTGGAAACTGCTCCCTCCAGACAAAAGCCCATTATACATTGCGTTCGCGTAGCCCATTAAAAGCACAGCGTCATCAAGAAGGATCGGGCACAGAACAGAGACAGCACCTGCGGTAGAACCACCAGATGTATCTAGTTCTGTGTCCTTAGTCTTCAGAAAATATCTGAAAGCGAGTGGAAATGTTGTTAGTTATTAGTATTAAAGGCAAGAATGTCATTTTCCCCCCCTTGGGTAACTTACAGAGATATTTTCTTCACAAGCCCTAATAAGGGAAAGAACTCCTAGGTAATTGTTGGTAATCCTCACTTTCTGCTGACTTTTTGCTTCTTGCTTTGTTATACTCTTCTGATAGGGGATTTGGGTCAAATACGAAAGATCAAGGAGAAGGAATAAAGGAGAATCCACTTAATTGCCAAATACACTCATGAAGCATATGAATAATACACTGTCAAGCACTGGATTATATACTACCTTGTGTGTTTGCTTAATTATATGTTGTTTCTGGGTTGTAAATTTCTCAACGATAGGGACTGTGTTATGTTTTCAGGTGCCCCTCAAGGAACCAGGGCTTGATAGTTGACATTTAATAGGCTGTAAATAAATGCTTGGTATATGGAATTGAATTTATGGCAAAGTTATTTAAAATTACTTGCCCTGAGACCAGGGTAGCCACTAGAAGAGTCTGATGTAGGAGGTGACTGTTGGTGGTGGTGGTGGTTGTTTTTTGAGATGTCTTGGTCGTGGCTGATGTGGGCTATTTTCCCCCTTGCACATACCAGTAGGATAACACATAATTCAGGCAAATTAGTACCACTGCATCTTCCTAAGAGACTTGCCCACTTCTGACCTAGTCACCAGTCTGCTGGGTTAGTACCACTCTCTCAAGGGAACATATGGAACAAATGGTCATTGGTAAAGGTGCTACTGACATTGAGGACTCACAGACCGAAGATGCTAAGCATCCTGAATACTGCACAGTCTGTCACAACAAAAAATTGGAGTGCTCACAGTACCACCAGCACCCATCATTTAACGTCTTTGTCTATTACTCACACCCTCTTATTTTGCTACCTCTGGCCTGTACTCTATATTTGAGCCTTACTGAGCTGCTTCAATCTGGATCATGCCAACCTCTATCTATTTCTATGTCTTTGTGGATGTTTCTTTTGCTCCTGTCCTACTTTCTCCTCCAGAAAATATCTTTGAATCCTTCAGGACTCAGTTCCAGCACCATCTTCTCCATGAAGCCATTGTTCATTGCAAATTAAACCCAAGAGGAATGGCACTTTTATGAGTTTTCAAAGCATTCTATGCTTCTCTATGCCATGACATTTATTGTAGTGAATTGTGGTTATTTGCTTACTGTCTGTCTCTCCCACTAGACTAAAAGCTACTTAAATTGAACAAGTTGCATGTCCCAGCAATGTACTCACTGCCTGACACATAGTGGGTACTTAGTAAATAATTTTCTGATTAAATGAATCAACTAGTGGCATTGTTAGACAGAAATTAGATCATTCAGCAAATATTTATTGCCTGTTCTTTATAACTAGAAAGAGCCCCAGCTTGAGGCATGCTGAGATAACAGCAGCACTGGTTTACAGATATAGCAAACCTTCCTCACAGGGGCTTGAGGGGGTGGTGGGAAGAATAGGGCTTAGAATGGGGCTACCTCAAACTTCATCCATTCAGTAACGCCTGTGATCTTGCATGATATGGTAGCAGGAGGGACCTGGACAGTAGTACTCAAAAGTGTGGTCTTTGGACCCAGCCAGTCCACAAACGATTGATCTGAAATGAAGTCACCATAGAAGTTGAAGTAAACATGTAGAGACTTGACAGAATGAGTTTATGTTTCTTAAATCATATATTAAAAATCAGTGGGACTTGTCTTTGATTACATTGTTGTAGTCATTTATCATGTCTTATTAAAAAATTGGTTTCTGATGAATCTGAATTTTTTTACAAAAAATAAAGAAGGAAGAGCTACCATTCTGTCTCCATTTGGAGGGTGATTAATGGAAAAGCCAAGTGAGGCTGGCTGGACTCAGGGCCTGAGGACCCTCATTGGCAGCGAGGAAGCAGAGTGTAGGCAGCAGTGGCTGACCTGCCTGGGGAGCTTTGTGCTGGGTGTTATGATCATTCTGATGTATGTTGTTCTTGGGTATTTGAACCAGATGCAAGGGTAAGAGTCTAAACAGAATGTTTTCAGAGCGAGGGGAACTACAAAATATAATAAAGGAACCTTAAAGAATAAATATGAGCTAGTTTTGTGCAGAGTCAAGCAAGGAAACATTCTTTTTACAAAACAATTAGAAGTTAAAGATGGCAATGGCAATAGTACATTTATTGACTCTTAAATAAGCAGCAGTACAACCCTCCTAAAGCTTGTTTATGTATGGCAGGGTTGAAGTGCCACATGATAAAACTCAAAAGCTTCACTTACAAGAGTTCTAACTAGTATAGAAAAAAATCCTGCCAGACAGCATGTCTGCTTTGTTTGGAGTAGAGACATAAATATCTAATTTGCCTTGTTACAGAGAAGAATGCATGATCTGTGCAGCATGTAGCCAAATAATCATTCTATCAGGCTCAAAAACTAGGAAACGTAATTAATTTGCTTATTTTCCTCATCCTTATTTTGAGATGGTAAGACAAAAATCTCTAAATGCGTATTTCATTTAGTCATCTTTCATTTCTTAGAAGTTAAAAAATGTAATTTTGCCAGAAGATCAAATATAAAAGCAACCAATAGTAGAGTCAGTGCATTCTGAATTAAGAAAGTTAAAAACACGCATTAATAAATTTCTAGAAGCCTGTTTTTCTCTCAGCCTTTCTCAGATTTGTAGGGGCTTTTTTTTTTGCCCTTTTTCTGTTTAAGTGGCATGTCATGAAAGGAAGTGTGTCTATAAGGATAAATATGTTTCTGGAGTGCAAGGTAGAAGCAGCTAGACCTCTAATATTAGCATTTCATCACCGATATTCTTCTGTTAGATGTCCTATTGAAAAATCAGCAGCGTGCAACAAAAGCTTAGCTTTTATTTTTAGACAAAACTGACTTGGTGGTAGTGAAATGAGAAACTAATGTTTTATTCTCTAATTTGTCAGGCTTTTATTTTTTGCTGGTGCCTTGCCAGTCAAGTGCCATTCTATGATAGATGTTTCGGTTTCCTTGTGTATTTGCAATCAAGTAAAAATATTTTTATGAAATCGTAAAAGTGATCAACTATGTACTTTTATGTAGAATGCTCAGGTGCAGCATAACTGTTTAATACTGGTTTCTTCCCACATTAACTCAACCTTGGAGGCCACTGCTGGTACCAAACAGCTCTTCCTAATGCCATAATCCCCCACACCAGTCTCAAGGGACCCCCAGTCCAGAGGGTACTTGTGCTCTGTGGTCTGGAGCAACCCGGATGGTCCAGCAGTTCCTGCCACGATGCTGAATTGCCTGCTGTCCTGGCAGGAAAAAGAGCTGCCTCTTCATTCATGGATGGGTGAGGAGGGAGTTTGGATGTGAGAAAACCCCAAAAGGTTAACAGGAGGCATGGTGTATTGAGAAAATATGATGCACCATTCCATGTGCCTTAACTTGTGGATGTGCCAGAATTATCATATTAATTACTTTGATTCATTTAGTGATATATATATCATTTCACCACCAAGCCATGTTCTCTTGAACAGATTATTTAACTTTCTTTTTTGGTTTGGTTTTTTTCCGGTACCAGGAACAGAGCTCTCTACCTTGCGCTTGCCAGGCAGGCACTGTGCTACTGAGCTAAATCGCCAGCCCCAGCTTTCTTGAACTGAGTATTTTGGTGTTTGTTTTGTTTGTTCTTTTTTCAGTACTAGAGATTACACAACTCAGGGGCTCAAGCATGCTAGGGAAGAACTCTACCACTGAGCTACAACCCCAACCTTTTTTCTGTCCCTGTACGCAGAGGATTGAACCCAGGGCACTCCACACTGAGCTGTATCCTCAGAACCTTTTCATTTTGAAACAGAGTCTCTCCATGTTGACCTAGGCTGAGCATGAAATTGTGATCCTTCTGCCTCAGCCTCCCAAGTAGCTGTGATTATAAGCACATGCCACTGGCCTCAGTTTTCTGATCTGTGAAAGTGAGCATGCAAGTTCAAGTTGTCCTGTTATCCTCATAGAGTTGTGAAGGTCAGATGACAGAGCTTACTCAGAAATATAATGGCTGATATTTTCCCTTCAATAATCACATAAAGGGGCTGGGGATTTAGCTTAGCGGCAAAGCGCCTGCCTGGCAAGCACAAGGTCGTGAGTTCGGTTCCTGGTACCGGAGAAAACCGCCCCCCCCAAAAAAAATAATAATCACATAAATTGATAGCTATTGTACCTTGTGCTAAGTAGTGTGCAGTGAGCAACCATCCTAACAGCAATTCACACTGAGTCATCTGTGTGTTCTTCAAAACCCAAGGACATGAGACCAGGCAGGCTGTGGGTTTAGTTGAGGAGGGAGACAAGGAGAATGCCATGCTCACATATTTTCTAAGATTTTTCTGTTTGAACTTTTCTTATTTCTCTACATCTGAGATTTACACGAACCTCATCACATGTCCAAAATGAGTTCTGTTTTGCTAGACTTGAGCCCTAGGTGGCCACATCCCCTTTGGCGACCTAGAGCCCTAAGGAGTTTAATGTCTTGCATATGTTTCTGGAGGGCTGCAGAGCGGATGGGGAGCATACCTCCCTTCCCCAGTTCACAGTCACATTTTCCTTTCAGAGCAACCTCTGAGCTACTAAGTGTGCAGATTTTCATCTTTGTTCTCTGTGATGAAGAACAGAAAGTCTGTAAAAGTTTTAAATGATAGTATTAATGTAAATATCTTTGTTTACGGAACCGATCTTTTCACATTTAGAATAAACATCTTTGTAGTAACTCTAAAATTTCTAAAAGCTTTGTAACTTTATTATGAAAGGAGGTATTTTTTTCCTCCTATGAAACTGTGTTAGCAACATTCCAGGAAACTGGAACACTCTCAACTCCTAGGTCAAGCATCTATCTTAACACACAGCTTTTATTCCACCTCATTTATAAAGAAACAGTTTACTCTTAATTCCTAGCTCTCCTGCCCACCCCACCCGCCGCCCCAGTGCTGGGGGTTGAACCTAGGGCTTCTCACAGCTAGGCAAGCGCTTTACCACTGAACTATACCACTCCCAGCCTAATGGCTACCTTCTATTTTAGGGAACATGGTTAATCTCAACAACAACAACAAAAATAGTAAATCAGATTTGCAATATGTGATACTGTAAGTAAAATCAGATCAAGTAAATTTTGTATTAGGATCATAGAGATCACGTATTTAACCGTGTACCAGCCTAGCGAATCTAAGTCTCTGAAATTTCCTGACTGGTTTGTGGCTGAGCCTGTAGTTTGCTACCATATGTTGTTTCACTAGGCAACCTAACGGCTATGGTGGGCTGCAGTGTAATCATTTTTCTTTAATAAATGCATGTGAAACTGGCTTGGAGAATATGCACTTTCAAGCTTCTGATAGTCAGTGTGACCTCCTTCTGCTGTCTTTATTAAGTCAGGACTGCATGTAATACAATTGCCTCGCAAAGGATAACATCATGAAATACTGCTTGAGTGTCAGGGACGCAGCTTTGTTAGAGATCCAACATACCTTTAGGTTTTTTTCCCTACTCTCAAATTCAAGTAGTAATACAGTTGATGTGACCCCCTAGTGTCCCGTGAAGTACCATTCTTTTACAAAAATGACAAGAAAAAACAGTTGTAGTTCATGTCCATAAACTAGGGGAGTGTTTCTGATTTCTGACTCTAGCTTTTCCAGTACATCCTACAAATTCCAGGAAGGTTCAACTCAGAATAGACCAAACTGGACCCTGTCTACCTTCCTACTGAATTGCAAGAATTTTGGAGTAAATAGGAAAGTACGTAGAATCATTTCTAGCCCTGTAGTGTTATTCATGTGGTAGACTGATCTGTACAAGATACTCTTTAATTTACCTTCCCACCGAGAGTTGCTTCAGGCCTATGATCAAAATAAACCTTACTTGGCCAGGCATGATGGCACATGCCCGTAAACCCCGCCACTTCAGAGGTTGAGGAGGAAGGATTGCAAGTGTGAGGCCAGCTTGTGCAATTTAGTGAATCCTTGTCTCAAAAAATAAAAAAGGGCTAGGGATGTAGCTGAGCATGCCTTAAATTCAATCCCTGATGTCAACACACAAACAAATTAACTATCCAACCAAATTTCTGCTTTCCCCTGCACATTCCTCATCTGATCCGGGCCCAAGTCTATTTTTTAGGAAGCCTTCAAGTATCCATGATACATCAGCAATGGTATTTACAGATGCCACAAACAACAGCTTCTTTGTCAAGCAGAGGCGGGGAGTTACGGTGGGGAAATGTCCCTACTAGGCCACAGAACAGCTGTCCAACAAATGGCCTTTTTGCTCTGCGTGTATTGCAAGTTTTAGATGAGGACCAACCTGGATATTGAAAACATGAGGTCATTTTATTTCAGATACTTCTTAACGTAAGAGAAAAAGAGTAACTGTACAGAGAATGCTCAATAAGAGGGCAGCCTAGAGAACTTGGGTCCTTTATATTGTACATTATGTTATTATACATTGTTTATATTATACATTTTTTTTTTGCCTTTAAAAATGGTATTAACCTGTGATCCTCTAAAAAGTAGTACCTTGTGAGTAACTGGCTTTCTTATCAGGTTGACAGATAGGGTCTGTTGGGGGTTGGTGGACCTGTGGAGGTAGAGGGGTCATTTGGGACTTCCTGGTGCTCACACAAAGACTCAGAGGCACCAATACAATAACCAAAGTTGTCCTGTAGTTGTTTCCATTGTCAATCCAAGGGCTTTGGAAGTGATCGCAGCCCTGCAACTAAGATCACCTCTCTTTTGGCCACAAGGGATTCTGACTACTTTGGCTTGAGAAGAAGGTACGTAAGGGTTAATTTTTAGAAAGCATGACTAATAGTCACTTCCCTTTGGTGGGCTGTAATCTGTGGAGGCAGCTTTCAAGCTTTTACTATGGCGTGAACTAAATTGAAGAGGAAGGGGGAAAGCCTGCATAATCTTTTTGCAACAAGCTCTAAAATGATGTAGTTAGTCTAATAATTAAACAAAAACATTTTATTCACATAATGTTACAATTATATTGCTAATACAACTTAATGCTTACTTTTTAACTAATTCATTTTCTCATTTGTGGCAATCTAGAAAGGTTTATTAAATCTAATGACTGTTTTAGGATTAAGTAGGAGAAAAGCATGTTCTAATTACAGAGATAGAGAAAAGCAAACTAATTAACCAAAAACGTATTTCCTTCTTCATGGTCAGCCCTATCTGAGAGGAACCTGGGTTACCTAGCTCCCAATTTTTTTAATCACGTTTTTAGATTGCATTTTTTGCACCATCTGTACCATTAACCTGACTGTAATTTCTGTCACAGTTGGAAGCTTCAGTTAATAAATGTTTTGTTTTGGAGTGGAGTAGGAAGGCTGGAAAGAAGATGAGAGGGTTATGAATGAATTAGAGAAACTATGTCTTAACTGAGGGGCCAGGAAGTACAAATGCTGGACCTGTATGACTGTGAATTTGTTGATACCTTTCCCTGACCCTCCTTACAGCTACCTTTACTTGGGAAAAGGCTGTTAATTCATTTTTTAAAAATCGAATCTAATAGAAATTATTAACCACCAGCTATTCAAAAATCATTTTAGTCTAACAGAATATGTGCAGAAGAATGTAATCTTGTGGAAGAAAATGTGGTAGTCTTATGAAATTTAGAAGCATTTAAAAATGTTCTGGATATCTTACACAAGTTACAGGATCACAGTACTACAGAATTCCAAATAAATTATTTTCATCATGCTTGTTTTTAAAAATGGCAGGTTTTCCAAATGTGTTTTTCTTTCTCCACTAGTAATTATTACCTCAGGCTTTTTAAAAACACTGATTATGTTTTCAAAATTAAAGAAAATGGTGAGAGTTTAAAAGCATCTAATCATAATTTCAAAGAGTGAAAGTATATTGATAAAACAATCTGTAGAAATAGGTAATAAAAATTGTATGAGCAATGAAAGCAAGACAAAATACAGACTGCAGATTTATTGACCAAAAATAGGTACACATACTGTTCAATTTGAAAAGATTACCATTGGTGACTAAAAAATTATAAGCTTTATAAAGGGTGATTTGTAGTTAAGTCCTAGAATAAATAGGATAAAAATTTTAGATCTGGAAGCATGAGACATGTGCCTACTAGTTGCAGTGCTTAGGGATGCTAATAGAAAGGCAAACGACTCCTTCAAGGAGTTCACGGTGTGGTAGACATCAGGGGAGTAAGAATTAAGCAAAGTAGGGAATTGTAGTAATTTACTTTTTAAAAAAAATTTTAGGGAAGATTCAGATAAAAAATTATTTTGGAGGTAGACAATGGAAATAAAGACATTATTTACTTAATGACTGAATTCCTTAACTAAATCATTAATTGAAGTAGTCCCTAAGTGAGGAATCATACCTAGTATGTACATTACCAAATTCAGAACAAAGACATGGCCAAAGCAAACTCCAACTTGATAACTGTTTTATTTTCATAACTCCTACATGCAGTACTGTACTGTATAGCAGAACTACAGTACTGCATAGGACGATCAGGAAGATTACAGTACTGTAGTGTAATAGAAGCAACCATAAGGCCGCATTGTTGCTCATGTTCCCAAGTTATAAATCTAAATGCGAGTCATAAATCTGAGTGGCCAGGGGTAAGTCCAAATGGCACGCCTTAGTCGTAAGCCCAAGCAGTTGTTAATCAGGTAGGTTATTAAATGACAAATATCTTAGCACTAATCTAGCTGCAGTAATTTGTATGTGGTCTTTTGGTTTTTTCTAGCCATATATCTTAAAGCCTATGTGAATTTTCAAATTCCTAAACAGCCTAATATGCTATAGTACCTTAAATTGTGTTAGTGAAAGCAGTCGAAAATTTACAGCCATCTTCAAGGCCTTTTTGAAGGTGACTATGACACTAGCAGTGAAAAAGCCCCGTGTAGATGCAAACGCTGGGAAGTTGACCGAAGCCACTCATGAAATGAATCTTTTCAGGAACTCCTGTTGTGCATTAACAAAATACCAAATAAATGTGTCCTGGACATCCCTGTTCAAACTGGGAATATTGAGCATCTAAAAGATTCCCACATAAACTGTACATTTGCCAAACTGTACAGAAACAAGGAAAGGATGTGCGCTAGGTATGCCTTACTTGCCTTGCTAAAAACAAAGTTCCTAATTACTCATTAGGGAGCACCTAGTACGAGTTTGATTTCAAGAATACTTCCTTTAATCCAATCAAAGCTCCTAATAATTCATTAGAGAGCATCTAGGACAAGCTTGTTTTCAAGGATACTTCCTTTAATCCAGCACCATGTTTTCTAGCAAGATATCCTTTCTTAATAGAGTTCTGCCGCTGACAAGAACAGCTCAGATGTAGTTTGTTGTGATTAAATTTTCGCTATGCAACAATCTTCACTCTTAAAAACAGGTTGGGCCAACAGAGGCAAGCATTGCAAACACCTCCATTGGCTTTTAGTGTGTCTGTGAGCCAAACACTCTTATCGATAAATCCACTGACCTTGGAATTGACCAGATTTAGCATTCAGGTCAGCTGAATATTTAAAATACTTTCCGATAATTACCACAAGTCTTATGAAATCCAACAGCCTGATTTCAGGGTTGTCCTATCAACTTCATCCTGACAGGCATATTCCACATTCCATTGCTGGCTTTCTAACTTACTCTTCACCAGACTGAAATCAGAGTAATGAAAACAGTCAAACTGCTCATAAAATGTCACATTACTATGAGAGCACATATTATATCTACAGATATTTTCTGTCAGTCACTAGATCACTACTCAAATGACAGCCATGCCTGCCTGAAACGTGCTTTAAAAATGACAGTCCCATACTGTAAAGACTACTTCAGCAGTAAAATTTACTGATTTGTCCCTTTGATCTCAGCCTACAAAAGATACCAAATGTTACTCAGGAATAAATAAAACATTTATAGAAAAAAGGGAGAAAAGGTTATATGCTTCATTTTGCTTATCAATGTCATTTCCAAGCCAACAATTTTATTAGGGGTAGGGGTATGGTGACATGCTATTTTTAGTTTGTGGGGGAGAAATGTGACATTTAGAACAAATGTCATAGCATTTCTTCAATAAAAATCCATGCTGTCAGCTGCCTAGCTCTAGAGAATTATAGAAAAGCTTTACTAAACCAAAGGAGAAACAACAAAAACTTGATTTGGAGTTAACCCTCACAGACCCAGGCAATGTAGTTGGTTGGGCAGTAAACACAGTGGTGTGTGGTTCTGAGACACCACCCACATTTGCACAAAGGGCTTTAAAAAGGAAAAAAAAAAAAGAATTCTGTCTACCTAAGAATTGACCTTGTGTTCAGCCAAGGCCCTGCGACCTGTTTTGCTCGTTGAACCCTGAGGAGAAACAATGTATTCACAAACTGAAGAACTCAAATATCTATGAAAATAACTGTTTCAATCTGAAAGCCTGAAAATGACTTTTTATTGATTATGAACAACAGAATAATTTTAAAAGAGTAGCGGAGATCATTATTAGGCTTTAAAAAGAAATAATATGTGATGAATATCAGTATTGTTACAGAATATTCTGCCTTTATCACTTCCTTTTCTGGCATATATTCATATTCTACCATGAAATACCTCTGAGTTATTGTTTAACTTTCAGGAACAAGTGCCATATCTTGCTTTTCTTTAAATCTGCCACAGTGCCTAGCACAGTTTTTTATTTAAAAAAAAAAAAAAAAGAACAATTGAAGTATTGGTTTGAAAACTATGGTTCCTATCTAAAAGTTTTTAACTTTCTAGTTCCGAGATGCCACTTCCCCCAACACACACAGTGATTATTTTCAACCCCCATTCTGAAGGCTCAGGTACTGCTTGCTGTGACTTCTTCATATTCAACTATACTAGTTCTTTGAAAATATGTAATATTGTTTTCATTAAGGAGGTGGAGACTTGTGGGCCCTTTCTGTTCTCGCCTTTGGCCCTGCAGACAGTACTGGGCTTCATTTGTGATCTTCTTTTCTTGCCTTCCTGTCTAAGAAGAGGGTCCCCTCTTCCCCAGCAAAGCTCTCCCCTCACTTGCTCTCTGAGTCAGGTCTTGCCTGGATTCCTGCCACTTGTCCCCCGTCATCTCCATCACTTCCTCTCTCCACAATGCCTTGCCCTTTGCTTTCAGGTAGGCAGCATATAGTAAGTCTCCAGTGTTATCTACTATCTTTACTGATTGCCAATGACTTGCTAACCATGACCTGAACCCTCAGTCAACACAGGCACTGAGCCAAGAAGTAAGGGTGTATTTGAATAAGAGTTCTTTCTCTTAATAGTTCATAACTGCCAAAGCTATTCGATAAATATCCTGCTCTGTTTCTCAACTGCACAAACATTCATTCAACAAACATTTACTGGGTCAAATTCAAGTGACTTGGTGACTAGCAATGACAGTCTTGGCTCTCTGGGAGCATGTGCTGTTCCTGGAGCTCATGCTAGGTGTAGCTGTCATTCAGAACTTGAACTTATTTACTGTACCTAATTATAAAGTATGTTTTGTATGCATCAGTAGTATACTTACTGCAGATATTCTGTATAAAATCATTTTGAAGGCGAGGACTATTTTTCAAAACTTGAAGTACTTTTTATCTCCCATAACTATTGCCCGGCGGGGTGCAAGGCTCCATGGGTACCAAATACATCTCAGTTTATGTGGCTTTGCACATTGCTTCTCAAGAATTATTTTCATGTGACTCAGAATACCAGCAATTTTTGATACCTATTCCATTTTCTAAAATTTATTTTTAAGTCTTTTTCCTTCTTTTAATCTCCCTATTATATAAAGCTGTGTGAATAATTCATATTCACTGGTTCAGAAATAGGTGATGCTTTGAAATTTTATTTTATATGAATTGAATATATATGATTTAGTCATTTGTATATGCCCCCCATTATATTCTTGGTTTTTTTCTGATAGTGTTTTGACATGACTTTTTAACACTTGTCATGTATATCGACAACCTCATTTGTAGTGTGGAGAAATGTGAATTCTTTTTTTTCAGCATTAAGCATTGTCATTTCTAACCATAGATTCTGAAATACAAAGAAAAAATAATTGCTCCTGTATAGATTTATTTTAGACTTTAATGAACTAACCTAATGTCACTTGAACTTGAATTGTTTCTGCATCTATTCTGATAAGTCAGTGAACACATGTCAGATTTGTTCTATATGGCAGCTATTTAATCATCAGTGTTAATATTTGATATTAATTATAGGATGCCTCACCTCCATATTAGTGTACACATGCAGGTATCATCTCTTAACTAGCAACAGAATTCCTCTTAGGAAAGGAACTGTCTCTGTCTCAGAAACTCTTCTTGATAAAAGTTTCAGTGGACAAAGAACCTGAGGGCCTGAATCAGAGGGAAGCCAAGTTATGAAAGATAGCACCCACCGATTTATCTGCAGTAGAAAAAGAAATAGAAAGATTTTGTACTCATAGCAGTTAGAGGAAAAAGTGAGGAGTAACTAATACTCAAAGTCTGCATTATTTTTCCCCTGTGTACGCTTGATCACACAACTAAATCAGAAGGCTAAAATGTGGGTGCTAGATAAGACCTTGGCAATACAAGTTCCCTGGATTAAGGGCTCCCTCCAGTCTGTGGCCTTTCAGGAACCAAGTCACATGGCAGGAAGGAGCAGTGGGCCAGGGAACCTTCATTCATATTCACATTCACACAACAGCTCCATTTCCAGTGCTCGCATCACGGCTTGAGCTCCACCTTCTTTCATATCACCCTCAGTGTTATATTCTTATAGGAGCAGGAACGCTACTGTGAACTGTGCATGTGAGGGATCTAGGTTGTGCTTGCTTGTAAGTCATCCTAACCCAACACCTCCCGCACCCATAAAACCAGTCCCTAGTGCCAAAAAAGTTGGGAACCACTGCCTTAGATGTTTAAAAAAGGACACTGGGCATTTTTTTCCCATAGGGCAAGTAAGGGAGCTTGGACCCAATCCATCTAGATCTCAAGGTGCAGGACACCCCAGCTGATATATGAGTTTCATGGACATTCATCCTTGGCTTCAGCTTCAAGCTCTTGATTTTACTAGCTATGTATCTTTGGGAAAGATACTTCATCACCTAGTGCCTCAGTTTCCTTGTCCTAAAAATGGGGACAATAAAAGTCTTTTTTTTTTTTTAGGAAGTTGTCTTGGTGAATAAATTAATACATATAAAGAGATTAAGAAAACATGTTACTTATAAGCAATGTAGATAAATGCCATACACATTACCTATATTCTTGGAAATATACATATGGTAGAAGATCTGTGTTTACTATTTGCATATATGCTTTAAATTTGATTGCAAAGAGGTAATACATCACCACCCATTCTGAGGAAGCAAAGTTGGCTTGGTCTGCCTTATTTCTAGCCACTCCATCTCTATTAAATGTAAGTTATTGTATATATACCTTTTAAAAATCAAACAATGAGTATAAATATCTATATACTCATTTTATTTTATTAAGCTGCTCTGTCATATGTTTACAAAGACCAACATTTTATCAGTCTTGACATGTTTTCTAATCCTTACACATTTGCTGTTGAGAGAAAGATGCACTGTTTTGTTTGTAAAGCAGGGGAGTAACAAGGCCTCATTAGACATAATGTTAAAAGTTTTAATCATTTGGCTCTTGTCTACATGAAATGGAAAAATAAATTACTTTGTAAAAGTGGTTAAGCTTCAGTGGTGGCTAAATGGTATACTATGTAAAATATTAAAATACAAGGATGATGACTTTGTTTTATGAATATAATTACTGTGCTTTGATTGCTTTCCTTTATAACCTTTAGACCATTTGCTACTGACCACTTTTGGTAGCCATTTATGTTTAGTTAAATGGTTCATTGTATTGCTTACATTATATCTAGAAATGTAGTTATAAAAATATTATAATTCAAATCCTCATAATCTTTTAGAAGATATTTAAATATAGATTGTAAACTGTTTAGAAAACATTTTCCCTAATTGTTTTATCTAGTTTTTCTCACAAATCAATCTGTTTGGAGTGTGTGTGTGTGTGTGTGTGTGTGTGTGTGAGCACACATGTGTATGTTGGAGTGATAACTTAAGTTGTTATATTTGGTATCAATTCTTCTTAGAGTTGGGTGGTGGTTGTTTTACCCCAGCTCAAGCTAGAAATAGAATTAGGAAACATGGGCAGTAAGGAGGGAGAATGGTTGTGCTTGCAGGAAGGTGAGGAATTTGATTTGAAGGAATGGAAAAGGTCTTCAGCTCAAGGTATCGCCTCTGTCGTCTCCCCTGGAGCTCCTTGCTCAGGCTGTCCTCACTTCATCAACTAACTGTGTGGGGACAGAGAAGGCTCTGTAAGAACAGGGATCGTGCGGGCCTGCTGTGTTCCAATACCTAGGACAACCATGTAGAAGGTTAATGAGGATTTGTTAAATGAGTAAGTTAATTCACTTATAAGTCGCTTTGTGATTTGGTGATTATTCATTATGTTCCAGAGACCCATTTCCTGTGTGTTAGTAATTAGTCTTGCTGAGAATAAAATTTCATAAAATCTGTCAGAAGGGCGACCTACAGGATGTATGAAGTCCTTCCAAGTGTGCTCAGGAATGTATTTGAAAGAAAAGTCATGGAACTGAGTAAACATAAATCTGTAAGGATGTTCATGGCAGAGCTGTTAATAATAAAATATTAAAGAACAGCCTGAGTGTCCAGTAGTCAGTTATGAGCTGGATAAATGTACCACATTGCTAAGATATAATGCCAGGCAGTCACTAAAATCATGTTACAAATGAATATTTGTGGGAGGGAATGTTAATTGTATATCAAAAATTGAGTAAGTATTATAACATGTATGTGTAATATCAATTTTATAAAAATAACACAGTTATTTAGAAACAATAAAATTGATAAAATATATAGCATAATATTAATAGTTATGTGAAAGAGGCAGAATCTCAGGTGATTTTCTTATTTTAGGCCTTTATATATTTTTGAAAATTTCTGAAATTAACTCACTGCTTTTGTAAAAGAAAGAAGGGAGCAAGAAGGGAAAGTTAGTGGGACAAGCCCATTTGTAAGGAATGGAAGCAGGAAGGGGAGGGATGGAAAGGTGCAGAGCAGACAGAAGGCAGACAGAGAGAAATGGGCGAACATTTGAGAGGAGCAGCCACCACACAGTTTCCACGGTGATTTTGGTAGAATTCAAGCCGGTGGAAAGGTGTTAACCCCTTTTGCTTGGAAACAAGATGACTCTACCTGCTGTTGTCTTGACTTGGAATTCTCCTAAGAGAATCAAGCCACATGAAGTAGGCAGGAAAAGAACCTTGAACACCTGGTAGATTTTACCAAGGATAAAGGCCTGCTCTCTGGCTGGGTTAATCACTCAGCATAGGCTCTGAGCCCATTTTAACCACTGATTCCTTTGGTTCTCCATATGTCTTTATTAATTTCTTTTCTGCACTGTATTTCTTGTTTCTGCTGTGATATTTAGAGAAATGGTAGATGGAGTGGAAAGAGATGGACTTTTCAGTTGACATGACTCAGAAGACAAAGCTTTGACCTTGTTCAGTAACTTACAAGCTGCACGACCTTGGACAAATTTGCTTCAGTGCCCTAAGTCAGCAGTGTTAAAATGAGGCTAATAACCATCCCTTTGCAAGGTTTGGAAGAGAGAAATGTACATAAACTCTCCAGCCCCATGCTGTTCATAATAGACCCACTAACAAACTTTACCTATTATTGTTCTTAAGATAATGTTTTTCGCCTGATCTTGATTACACAAGCACAGTATATCATAATCACAAAACCATATGCTGGTCTTGCTATCTTGTTTGGGTTTTATTTTATTTTTATTCTTTGGTATTCTTAACATAAACTATCTAAGTCAAAATCCTCGCCAGTGATAGTAAGCTGATTTTTGATTCTGAGTCACCCTAGCCCAAATCAGTTGCTTAGTAATACTTCTGTCTCAGGACATCGACCAGTCACTTAAACTGGTCTTTGTGAAACAAACCAGCCTTTGAGAAATGCAGGCAGGCACATCACTCCGCCTTGTTGTGGGAAACTGGCAGAGCACCTGGATGTGCCCAGAGGGACTGTGATTTCACTTCTCACTCCATAAGCAACATCCTTCTGTTGTGAATTAAATCTTCACAGTCAAAATCTGTGTCTGCATGTGCTTGTTTATTTGGAAAGGAAATGTTATTCAGAAGCATTTTATTTGTAATAGTTGTGGGGCAGTATGATATTAAGTGAGCTCAATATCGGTAGAGTATTCTTTCCATTTTAGAGTTTCTCCACAAGCGTTTGTTTTTCTATCTAGCTTCACTATCATCCATGATTAGGCAAATAGACAAGTTATGTAGTATGCATATGTGTAAGTATGATGTCTTACATGTGTTTATTAGATCTATGAATAAAGTATAGATATACATGTATAAGGATAAACTATATACTATTATAATCAACTATATACTATAACTCTATAAACTATATACTATAAACTGTATACTGTTATAATAGCTGTTAGTTTATATGTATTTCCATTTCTCTGCTTAAGAAGTGTGAATTTTATCATTGACTACAAGTATTTCTTCTGTAATTCAAGTTATTTAGATAAATAGAAATAGTTTATCCTTTAAAGTATATATCCTTTATATATACTTCATATGTATATCAAGTGATATCTATCACTCACCAGTGATAGTAAGCTGTTTTGATTCTGAGTCACCCTAGCCAAAATCAGTTGTTATGACACCGACGTGAGATGTAGGTGTGTGTGTGTGTGTATACATGAATTGCAGTGTGTATCTGAGGATGTGCATGTTAGGGAACTGGTTTTAGTTTACATAAGAAGCTGTCTTATGTTTTCACCCAATCAGACATTATTCAGAACAGGAAATGCTTTCTCCTCGTCTCCCATCCCTAGCCAAGTCCAGCGTCTGGAGAAGCTTAAGGTCCCAATGCATCAAATTAGGCTGCTGTTGATTGCAGTGCATTTCGTCCTGTCTCTCCAGTGACAGTCTCAGAGCTCTTCTTCGGCCTTCTGCTCTCGGCCCTACAGCGGTCTGATTCGCTGCTCCCACTTTCCTCGTAAGGCAGCTCAAGCACAGGGAAGGCTGCAGGCCAGGTAACTGCAAGCACTGGTAACCTTTCTTGCTAAACTTGGGGTGGTTTTATGCCCTGTTGTGTTAGTCCCTGGGCTAGAAACACACACTCTGTTTTCTGAATAGCTGTTAGTTTATATGTATTTCCATTTCTCTGCCTATGAAGTGTGAATTTCATCTTTTAGTACAAGTATTTGTTCTATAATTCAAGTTATTTGATTTAGATAAATAGAAATAGTTTATCCTGTAAGACTCACACCAGAAAAACTAAACATTCACCTGAATTTCCCATTCAGTATTTGGTTTTCAATTTCTGTTACTTTTTCAGCTAGAAGCATATTATGTACCTAACTGAATAATTTTAGTTTTATATAATTATAGTTGTACATTTAATTATGCATGATTTGCCTTTCTAAAATGCATATCTGTTGTGACAACTGATGCTTTCTGAGTCTGTGTTGACCATTGTCAACATAATCAATAATTTTAAATGTTGTGCTTAATGCCTTATCCTGGGACCACTTGACCCTTGTTTTCTGAAACCTTCTTATCAATGTATTTTTTAATTTTTAAGCAAGTTCTGCCATGATGTCAAAGAAATAATTTCTACAGTGTCATTGAAAATAGTGTAATAGACTGAGAGTAATAAAGTCATTTCTTAGCTAGAATGCAATATCTCTTATTCAGATAATAGAAAATCTGCCAAAGCAGTTCTGTTTTGATTGCTGGATAGGAAATATTTGTATGTTTCTACTAAACACCAACTCTAGCCCAAGCAGCCTTTTTCTCTTGCTGGACCATAGCAGTTAGCTTCGACTTGGTCCCTATGCATCCATTTCTGCGCTGCTTTCAAATCTGTTATCCAGGGGTAGGGGAGTCACTTCGTGATGGAGCACTTCACTAGCAGGCCTGCAGCCCTGGGTCCATTCCCCAGAGCTAGAGGAAGACAATCTGTTCTCCAAAGAGAAACTAAAATGATCTTTTATACTAACAAAATGATTGTGTTCCTTCTCTGCTTGCATATCTTCAGTGACTTTCCAGTCCTTTTAAAGAAAATGCAAAACCTTTATGTGTCTAAGGTGTCTGAATTTGTCCTCGCCTCCCAAGCTGGTGCCCGTCCTCCCCACCACATGCTGTTGGCAGTCTTGCCTGATAGACTCATCTTCACCCTGTTACCCTCCTGGTCACTCTGCAGACTCTTTCTCCATGAACCTTTCCCTGGCCTTTCTGACTAGGACAAATCACCACAGTGACCTCACTCTTCCCAGCAACCTGTGACACTCTGAACAGATAGGACAGTTGCCATTTTACATTTGCATGTTTCAGCTTCCTCACTAGATTGTAAATTCCAGAAGGACGGGGACCTTGCCCTGCATATGATAGATGCTCAGTGAAGAGTTATGGAATAGTTAAATGAAGACAACTGTATCCATAGAATGTTTTGTCTTGGCAAAGCATGTGCTCAGTTGCCCTGGTTTACACATTTCCCACAGAATTCAGTCATTAACAGTGCCACCTAATTCCCTTCATTACTTGGTGAAATCTAACCTCCTCTTCTCTGTCTGTAAACTAGCCTATTAAAAAGTAAATTCCAGCTTCAGGCAGGGTTTGATATTTGGAAGTTTCCCTCTAGTTCTTCTACAGATTAAGTTTGAGGAAGTATTTTTGTATAAGGCAAGAGGGGAAGGATTATTGACTTTCTGGCTACTGTTAAGATCTTCGTTTTGTTTTGTTTTTTTTTTCCCCTCCCATCCCTACCTTCCATCTACTGTTCCCCTTCCTATTTGCAAAAGATCTATCTCCTTGTTTCCTTTTATCTATCTTTTATTTTGCTCTCTATTTATATTTTGAGCTTCTCATATGAGAGAAGCCATGTGATATTTAAGCTTGTGTGTCTGCTTTGCTTCACTTAATATTATGGTTTTAGGGTACATCTATTTTTCTACATGTGATATAAATTTATCCTTCCTTGTAGGAGAGTACTACTGCATTGCATATTAAGTGCCACATTTTATTCATCCATTCATCTGCTGATAGATATATAGGCTGCTTTCAATTTGGCTATTATGAATTGTGTTGCTATAAATATGGGTATACATGTATCACTGTAATATGGTATCTTTTGCACTTTTGAGAAGCTACCTAGAAGGCTAATAGCTGGGTCAAGTGGAATGTATAATATTTTGTTTGTTGAGTAATCTCTATACTGATTTCCATAGTAGCTGTACTAGTATATCTTCCCATCTCCAATGCAGAATGGTTCCTTTTCCTCCATAGCCTCACCGGCATTCGTTGTTATTTGATGTCTTGATAATGACCATTCTTTGTATAAGGCAAGAGGGGAAGGATTATTGACTTTCTAGCTACTGTTAAGATCTTTGTAATGAGGCCTGATTGTTTTCATATCATGTGTTTCCAGAGGTGATATATAAAAGTCCCCAATGACACACTTTATGGTTGCATTTTAACTTTTGAGTTTGAGGGGGATGATTTTTTTCACATAATTCTTTGACATGTATTTTTTACCTAAACAATGGCTAGTCCAGTCAAGAAATTAGACCTTAGGCTGGGGGTTGTAGCTCAGCTGTAGAGTGACTGCCAAGCATGCATGAGGCTCGAGATTCAGTACCCAGTACCACCAAAAATAAAAGGGTGGAAGGAGATCAAAGGCTCTGGAAAGCTAGGAAATGCAAAGTTAGGGGAAAATAAAAGTTATAATACGAGAAGTTCCTTATGATACAGGGAGGTGGGATGTACACTGAAGGTGATAGAAGATGACCTGCGACATCCATGATCACCCTTTTCTCCAAGTGAAGACATTGTGAAAACCGTGTATTAACTGAGTGCATTTTCCTATGTCTCTGACAAGATGTCACGTCCTCCCCTGACAAACTATTGTTTACGAACAACACTGTCCGAATCACGACATTACTTCTTGTTTTTCTAAACAGCACCCGATAAAAAAGACTGTTTCCTAATAGTGACCACCTGCTACATTAAAAACATCTATGTTCCATGGAAAAACAATTTTGAATGGTAGTTCTGACAAAAATGTATCTGTCTTTCCAATCAATGAAAGAGAAGCTGTTGGCCATCATAAAGAGATACCCACTCACCTGAGAATATGCTACTTGGGAGATAAAGTACTTTTGATGATTGTAATCACTTTTTTGCCTTTCAGGAGGATTTATCCACTTACTTGTTTAGAGAAGTAATCTGCATTTCAGGTTTATAATGTTTTCTATTACATATTTTAAATATATAAATTTCTAGGAGAAAGCCTCAATATTCACTCTTCTGCAAAGCTAACATATGAACTCTGCTTCTGCATTGCTTCCTTGATGGGCTTAGAGTAATTAAGCAGACATAATATAACACATAAAGGAATTTATTAGGCTTTTATTAAGGCTTGATAATTTGAGTTTCAGATTTTAAATCTCAAAGGGCTCATAATTGTTGTCATTTTCTACTAAAAGCTACATTCAGAAAGAAGTTAAACTATGGTACAATGGAAAGGCACATTTGAATGGATAATATGCAGCACCATTTTCATTAATTTAGCACTTGAATTGTGAGTGTCTATTGTGCCTAGCATGAGGCTTTTAATGAAGAATACAGCTACTGCTTACAGGAGTTAATTTATGCTGATATTTTCCTGAAACAGTGTTAATTACAGGCAATAGAGGATTGAGATTGAGATATGCCTTAGTAAAGAAAGGATTGGTTTCACACTCCAAACATGTGACTCAGCTTGCCAAGCCAATTTTTTTTTTTGTTGTTGTTGTTGTTGTTTTTCTGGTACCAGGAATCGAACTTATGACCTTGTGCTTACCAGGCAGGTGCTGTGCTGCTGAGCTAAATCCCCAGCCCCTTCCAAGCCCATTTTAAATCTTAGAAGTAAGTATTTCAGACTGGTGGAAGTAAAACCCTGGAACCATTCCCTGTCTCTGCAGAGTGAACTCTGGAAGGATCTGTCTCAATGCACATCGGTCTTCTGGTTCAACAGTGTCATCTTGTTTTGACCTCTGTTGTAAAAATTCTGTATAAAATATGCTGGTTACATTTTTGATTTGGGGATTTTTTTTTCCCCCTGAATTTGGTACTAAAATAACAGATCCCTCAAAATTCTTTGATATTTTAGGTAAAACTTTCTTGATTATGAGCCAATATATTGACCAGTGTATTGCTTTCTTCCCAGTCTAGAAACCATCCAAGAGCCTTTCCTAGTGATGTATGGTTGTCAGGACAACAGATAGGCTATGTCCTAGTTCATTTTGTGCTACTATGACAGAATATCTGAGACTGGTTAATATATAAAGAAAAGAGATATAGTTCTGGAGAAGGAACATCCAGGGTCAAAGGGCCCAGGCTGATGAGCACCTTTTCGCTGTCCTCCCATGTTAGAAGGCAGAAGGACAAGAGAGCAGCCTGTGTATGAGAAGTTAAGCCTCTGCTCTTATAGGGCAAATCAATCATTTCGTGGACATTGAGCCCTCATAACCTGAACACCTCCCACTAAGCCCTCCTTCCCAACACAGGTGCACTGACACATTCACACCATAACAGGGCACACCTTTCATTTTGTTTCTTTGTTGACTCCTAATTCCCCACAAAATCTTAGTCTGTTTTGGGTCATGAACATTTCCTTAACAGAAAAATGTCAACATTTTAACATTTAAATTTAAAGACCCTAGAACTAAATACTGTGCCTTTTAATGGAACTGGGCCATCGAACTAGGAGGATCATTCCGTGGTTTTGCTTGTGACCAACTCGCCCTAGGATTTGAGTTAGCAGAATTTGAGATCATTGAGATTTTGCTCTAAGATTGAAAAGAACAAAAACCACCTGGCTCAGTTGGGCTTGGCAATATATTTGTAATTTCCCTGCCTTTTGCTTTTCCTGAAAGACCTAGAAAAACCTGCCTGGAGTGAATATCTTAACTAGTGCCATGCCTGACTCTTGTGATAATCTGTCAGTGATCTTCCTTCATACCCTCAGCCCGGAAGGCCACCAGAACAGGATGACAGGATGCCTCACACAGAGTCTAGTCTTTAATTCCTACCTGACTTACGAGCAAGGGCATAGCGGGGGGAAAGTTGCTCATGTAATGGCGGCCAGAGAGCATGGGGAGGAGCTAGGGAAGGAGATAGACCCTTCCAGGCCGTGACCCCCTGGCCTCTCCAAGCAGACCCCACCTCCTAACCACAAGTCAGCTGTAAATCCCTATAATCCAGTCGCCTTCCAAAAGCCCCACCTGAGAGTGCAAGAGGCTTATGGACATCTAGATATAAACCACAACATACTTGGACATGGTACTGGGGAGAATCTCCATGTTTTATGCCTGGTGCCATCGCTAAGCTGCAAAGCACCATGACAGGGATCTGTCTTACTTACCTTTGTGGGCTTAATGCCCAGTTAGAAGATTTTTTTAAAAAAACTGAAATGAGCAAAGAGCTAAAATGCAGTTCATCAGCATGAAAGCAAAAGCCCTTTCTTTCCTCCTTCCCCAAATGTCCTCAGAAGAACAGACTTCCTTCCCAGCTAAAGTCATGTAGCAAAGTAATTGACCACGGCTTGGGCTGTAGCAAGGGTGAACATCTCACATCCACTTCTGGAGCCCTTGCTTCCCCCTTCCATTTCCTAAGAGGAAGGGGTGCTTTGGCTTTATTAAAACTCTGTGCTGTGCTAATAATTTCAGGCTGATCACTCCACTCCTAAAATCAGCTTCTTTACTACGCAACTCTCCTAAAGCATGGTGGTGAATTTTTTATATCGTACAGTAAAATGAGCATTGTCTCTGAGTTCTGAGGTCAGACTGGAAAAAGCCAAAACAAATAGTTGGCAGCTAATGGAAACATTAGATTATCTTTATTTTAAAAACATTTCTAAGAAGATATAATAAATATAGTAACACCCTCATTTCACATTTAAAAATCTTATAATTATCTATCTACTTTGGTTTTTGGAGAAAGAAATATTAAATAGTTTCATTCGAGAATCCTGAGAAGCAGCTAGCTTAATTCATTATTGTGTTGACATATTGTTTTCATTTTAATAATGTCTCTAATATGCTTAAACCAAAAAGGCATTTCTTTAGCAGTGGCCATGTCCTGAGCAGGTGGGAGATGCTGAGGACACAGCAGGAGGGAAGGCTGCCCGTGGTCCTGGGAAAGCAGTCCTTAGGGGAGTCTGTGTTCGATGACCATGGGACAGTACATGGCATGCTGTGTGTGAGCTGAGAAGCGGTGCCTCACCTACCCAGGGCCAGGGCCACTCAGGAAGTTTCAGACAGGAAGTGAGACCTGTGCTTCAAGGGTAGGTCACTGGGTACAAGGCCACTGTAGAAGCAGACTGCCTGGATTCATATCCTGACTCTTCCATTTATTTCTTGTGTGACCTCTGGAAAAGAACTTTTCTGAGCCAGTATTTTCCACATCAGCAAATGGGGGATAAAAGTAGTACTTACCTCCTAGAGTTGTTGTGAGCATCACACACATTAAGTTACACGTTTTATGTGTAGCACTTAGAACAAAAAATACCTGCCACAGAATTAGCTTTCACTATTAAAGTAACTGACCTTGTAATTAATAAAAAAAGAAGTACAGATGTGTGATTCAGTGTACCATTTTCCAAGAACTTAGTGCAGTTTTTCAATATTGCTGAAAACTGAGATTTTTATACATGAGTACAGAGAAGTGGATAATACGCAAACAGATGGAATTTCAACTTTATTGTGTAGCTCATTAAGGACCAGTAAAAGATTTTGGATGACTAGACTCTCCTTTTTAAGGAAAATCCCCTTGCCATTTTTAAGGTTATTAAAGGGAAAAGTAGGGAGAGATTAAGAGTCACATGAAGTCGATCATATCTAACATGCCAGGCAAAAAGTGGTGTAGACCTACAGCAGGGGCCATGGAAGGGACACAGTACTTCTCAGGCCTGTGGTTTGTTAAGCACTGATTGCCTTAATACTCTTGATAGGCAGGTACACTAGCCACCCGCCAAATCAAGCATCCTCACCTAGGATCTAACTATTGAAAAACTTTCGGTGGATAGAGATTTAACTTTGCATGACCTAATGAAACAGAGCATAGTGGAAAATTTTTATGAAAAGGTAAAATTGTAGACCTGCTATGAACTATTGAGAATATGGATCTTTTCTTGGCGGAATAAGCTTTAATTCTTATGAAGAAAAACCTACTAAATACACTGTAACCATCTTTGTCTTATGTGTTGCTACCACTTGTATCTGCACCAGTACTGTCTTATGCAGACTGTTAGGAAAGTACAGAAAAACAACCCTCAGAGAAAGACACTCGGATTGATGGCTAGTTGCACTACTGACCAGCCAGGTGACCTTGGGTATGTTACTTACCTCTGGAAGCCTTTCTCCTTACCTGTATCCTGAAAATAATGACACTTCAGATACAGTGGTACCTCCCATCACAAACTTAATTCTTTCCACAGTTCAATGAATTCTACAACCAGAATTGTGGAAAGAACTAAGTTTGTAAAGCAAGGTACCACTGTAGTTGTCCTGAGGAACAAGTGAGATAATACAGATGAGAACAGGGTGAAATCAGAAGAGTGCATGAGGCTGTGTGCCTTCTAAGCTGCTCATTGAACATGGACAATGTAAAAGCTTTCTGTGTATCCTCTAGTTCTTCTACATTTGGCTGTTTTAGTTGGATTTTTGAGCCAGGTGACAAGGAGTTTGAGTAATACTACTATTACATTTTGACTTTAGAGTCACTTTTCTAAATTTTTCTGCCAAATGTACTGTCCAGACTGACAGCTGATTGACTTATTCACTTCTAATGAATGTGCCACTGAAAGTAACTGTGACTGATTCATACGAACCGTGGAAGGACTGTTTCAAACCCCAGAAAATATTTAATCAGCTTAGGACACAACTAGTTTATAATAGACGTGAGGACCTTATTCAATAATAACAAGAAAACTATCACTTACCTTGTATCCCCAGAAACATTTAATAATTCTAAGTCTTATTGTACTTAAGAAATATACAATATGTTCACATGAAATTTATGGAAAGGGCAATGGTTTTTGTATTCTCTTTTTGACTTTCCGGAGAGATGCCTACTCTCAAACAATCCTTAAAGATTATACACTGATAAAGAGACCAAAATTCTAAGTATGTTAAGGGATAGCCAGTTGACAGTATTGTATCTAACACATTCTGTAACACTTGTGCGATGCCTGTTGTCAATTTTATTTCATTTAACTTATAAAAATGGGGGCTGGGGATTTAGCTCAGTGGCAAAAGCGCTTGCCTGGCAAGTGCAAGGTCATGAGTTTGATTCCAGGTACCGAAAGAAAAACAAAAACAAACAACAACAACAACAAAAAATAACTTACAAAAATGTATTTACCAAGTAGCTTCTTGGGCTTTAGAAAAACACAAGGACCTACATGTTGAGGTTAGAAGATGTCTGAGCTTCCAAGACATGCAGTTCATTCCATAGATATTGTCAAGCCCTCAAAACTGTTGTGTGCTGTTAAATAGTCTGCAGACATGCACACCCAATAGGTATACTTTACAGAGCTGGCAGACCATTAACCTTTGACAATAAATGTGAGGGCTGATAAGGTTGTGTTCCAGGCTGCTTTTGGGCCATCCTGCATGTAGCCAAAGATTGTAGCTGACTACAAGGAGCGCACTGATGAATCGCTTCAGCCCAAAAGTGGAAAATGCAAGCAACTCATTCAAGGTGATCAAGTTGATCTATTCAAGTCAGCTCTTCTTTGTAAGGACAGTGAAGAATTCTTACAGCCATTCCCTTCCTCTGAGTAAGAACCAGATCCAACTAGGTAACACAAGGTGCTATATCTGTTTCCTGGTGTTGCTGAAAAAGGCCATTTGAGATTAATCAAGAGGAGATCATTATAAGGATCCTAAAATGTCAACTAGCCTGGAAAGACAACTCATTTGAGCAGATGCTCTACAGGTAATGTATGGAAGCCACAGAGAGATTAATTTTGATTCACTAGTTAAAAGAATCTTTAATACTTAACTGACACAGCTACACATGAGGAAAATTTCTTTTGTGTATAACTGCTGATTTCCTTGGACTCAAAGCTATTGTCTTACAAATCAAAAAGTAGTACACCTCAGTTGGGAAAAATTGGAAGGGGTAATTTCAAAATAAAAGCCATACCATCTGTTTCTAAGGGCTAAAGGGAATGTTTTAAAAACCAATATCATTTCAAAGAGCTACAAAAACAATTTTTAATGTACTGTGGTACCCATACTCAGGTATAAAGCAGCCTGATAGCCAGCTGATTATATAGGGGGGGGAATTTACTCCCAAACCAACAGAACTTCAGTTTAATATGTTTCTTTCTCTATCTTACTTTTTATTCCCTTCTGTCTTTGTCTCTCTCTTTTTCATGCCCCACTTCTCCTTTCTTCCTGTTTATAAGTATCTTCCTTCACCAAAACATAAATAAGTGCCTACACCTCTTGAGCTACATGACAAAGTTCCAGGCCACCTAAGACTTGTGGGAAATACATGTGAAAAGTGAGAAGAAATTATTTATTTAAAGAAAGTAGGAACCAACACAGTATGATTTTTATCCAGATGGAAAGAATACAGACAGAAGCAAAATAAGATAGTCAAAGATAGCACTAAAAAAAAATAGGATATCTTATAAATCCATCCATGGTGACAACAAATATTAAATAGATATTACAAGCGCTATGTTGCCACTGGAAACATGTATAATTCTAAAAGTGATGTCTACTAGATTAGCATAGTTTTCTGACAGGATGAAGAAAAGTAATGGAAAAGCCATGAAATTTCTGATTAAGGTAGACAAATCCATGCCCACCATTGAGCAAAGCAAAGCAATAGCAAAGATAGCTAACAATCTGAGGCACACACAAGTGGAGCTGGTGTACACCGGTCCCCACCTTACCCAATAAAATGCCAGACTGACCACCAGGTCTGTATTACTAGAGCTGTATTGTCCACAGAAAATTCACTGCTGGATCAGTTGCCCATTGTGGAACTACTGTTAGGATGGAAACCAGCAAAAGTAGTTTTATTATCTGTCTCGGTTACTTTCCTCCTTGCTGGGACAAAATACGTGACACCCAAAGTTAAAGGGGAAAAGGTTTATTTAGCTCACAGTTTGTGGAGGTTTCAGTCCATAATCAGCTGGCTGCACGGCGGGGTGGTGTGACTGAGGAGCAAACAGTTCATGGCAGCGGAAGACAACAAAAGCAGCAAGAGCAAAAAGGGAGGAGCATGAGAGAAGACTCTTTCTGTCCCTTATATTGTATACCCCCCCTAGGGTGAGTGTATTGCTCACACCCATAATCCCAGCACTAGACAATGAATCAACACAAAGTCTAGGTTCAGCTACCTCCAAAAAGCACTCCCCCATGACTGCATGAGGCTTTGGGGGGAGATCCAGACACAAACCATACCATTATCTTATATGTTATACTAAAGCACTTTTTAAAGGTCTCTTTTCTTCCTTACAAAACTTAGAGTGAAACAATCATGGTTCTGTTTCTAAAATGTTACTGATGCAGTGAACATTTTTTACTGATATTTTCATGTGGATGTTAGGTAAAACTTCATGCAGATTACAAAAGTTGCAGATGCTAGCACCATAACGTCTCAAAACAGATTCCATTGCTTTTAGCCAACACTGCTAGGCTATTTAGCAGACTTGTAAAATGATAGTCTGTTCACAGCTCTCTCATGAACTAGCAACAGTTTTCATTTATCTTACTATTAAGTAAAAATTCAAAGCGCTATTGTTACCATCACAGCATGGGTTATAGTAGCTTTGATGATCTGTCTGATGATCTGCCTTTATTACTAAGATTTTTTAATAGCTTTTATTCTTTGAAAATGATTGGTATAGAAAATCTGAAAACTAAATTTTTTTTAAAAAGTCACCAAAACCCCAGCACCTAGTTAACCATTATAACCAGTTCAATAGTTAGACCATTCCTATTTATTGTATTTTACAGTGCTGTGATTATACTGTGTATATGAGTTATATCTAAAAATCATATTGTAGCACTATTTTGTGGCAGTGAGGCTCTTTTTCAGAACCTTGTTTTAAATGACAACATACTATGCTGTTGAATGGATATATCAATTTACTAACCATTGCTCCTGTATTCAGGTTGTTTCTAAATTTTACTAGTATAAATTACTCCTTAATAAGTACATTATGCATACTTTTTTTTCTCAATGGCCAGTTTCTTTAGGTGTATCTATGGAAGTACAATTCTCAGTTAAAGAATACAGCTATTATTAGGTTAAAGGATTCTTGAAAGATTCTGCCAGATTGCTTTCTAGAAAAGCTGTCCCAAAGTCCCAGGTAGCCTTCAGTTCCAGAGAGCAATCTTTTTTGTTACTGATGAATGAATCCTAATGTACCGTTGTTCATTTTTATTATATTTCACCAAGTGTGTGGTTCCATACCTAGACTCAGAGGTAAGATGAGCGTGTAAAAGTGGATCTGAATATTTGAGGATCGTAACTCATTTAAGAATGTCTTAAAAATCATGAACCTTCCTCTCAGAAAAATGAGCATATTTACAAATAGATAGATTTTTATATATTTTAAGGGAGTCATGGACAAGCCTATCCCTAAAGCCATCCAAAATTGTGTTACTTTTTAATTAATATTCATACTTTGGGCCACAACAGAATAAAATAACTTGTTTAGTGTGGCATATTTACTCCAGTAGTCCCCTTATCTGTGAGAAATATATCCCAAGACACCCAGAACTTGGTTGGTATGAGCGTGGTTGGTATACACATGTACGATTCTTTTCCTACCCATGATTATGATAAAGTTTAATTTATAAATGAGGTAGAGGAAGAGACTAACAACAATAAAATAGAGCAGTTACAACAATGCACGGTAATAAGCTATTTTAGTCTGTTTATTGCTGGGATTTTCCATTTAACATTTTCAGACTGCTACTGACTACAGAAAAGAGAAACTGAAAACAGGGGAGGATGACTGTAAACGTTAAAGCTGGGATCCACCCCCAGGGCCGCCTCTTTACCAAGGGTGTGCCACCACTGCAAGGCGAAGAAACCTGGGGTCTGTTCTCATAGCACTGGGGTCAGGTTTCTTGAGAATATAAAAGCAGTCTTGCCCAGAGTTATTTAGAAGGAAATTATTTAAACATTTTCAGTTGCTTCTATGTGTATTATTTTCCTTTCTTTAAATGTTAATTTTTATAATGCATTCCTATAGCAACTGCCCACGACACTGATTCCTTTTCACATTCATTAGCATAGTTGTACTCAGTATTCTTTTGACTGTTGGCATGCCCTTTTCTGTCCTCGCTTTGTCTTTTATCCTTTTTTTGTGATTGGCTTTGCTAAAATTTTGCTTCACTTTTGATTTGCGTTTCTATTGTATTATTTTTGTGAGATTTCTTCCAAAAAACAAACTTGATTAAATAATTGTCCCCATTTTCGTACTTTTAATTGTAATTTTTTTTCTTCTGCATTTCTTAAGGTATGCATGTTGTTAAGGTTGTTCTTGTTTTTCCAAATGCTAAAGTTGACTATTTTGTTATATTTTTAATTCTTCCATATCAAATGTGTGGTGTTCTGACTATTTTTATTTTTAAAATGACTTATTTCAACTTTTCCTTCCTTCTCTGTCCAGCATTTGTTTAGGAAAATGTATAATTTTCATATATGTTACTTTCATAAGTTAATTATTGGATATAGGAAAGAAAGTTCCCATAAACTGTGTGGGAAAGTGTAAATTGACAAAGTCATTTTAGACAGCAATTTAGCTGTATAAATGAGTATCTTAAGTGTAAATATTTTTCTTTCAACCTAGTAATTCCACTTCTAGAAAATGTTCACCATGTACCCAAAGAGACAAGTATTACTGTTGGTAATAGCCAAAATTTGGAAATAAACCAAATGTCTTTCACTAGGAAAGTAGTCAAATAAATTATGGCATCTTCATTATATGGCCTCCTGTGCACTCATTTAAAAAAATAAAGTCCAGCTTTACGTGACAACATGAGGTGTTGGGTTTGCTCCTGAGAACAGTGGGGAGCCATTACAGGGTTTTAAGTGCAGGCATGACATGACCAGACTTGAGTTTTTAAAATATCTCCCTGGATGGATTGTGGAAAATGGATCAGACAGACATAAAATAGAGTCAGGAATCCCATTAGGAGGCCGTTAATCCAGTTGAGCATTAATGATGGCTCTGTGACATGGCAGAGCTGAAACTGCTGTTACACAGCCAAAAAGCACTTAGATATGGCCGTACATATTGGTCTTCTGTGTTGACGTAATTTGGGCAGCTCCGCCATACAAGGTTTTTACCTGGCAAGGGTGATAAAATATTTGCTGGCTATAAAATCAGTTTACTAAATTGGTTAGAATTACAAAACTCTTAGTTTTATTTAATATGCTTTCTAAATGAAGCTTCTTGTACCCCTCCCACTTTTTTTTTTTTTTTTTTTTTTTTTTTTTTTTTTTCTCCGGTACCGGGATCCGAACTCACGACCGTGCGCTTGCCAGGCAGGCGCTTTTGCCGCTGAGCTAAATTCCCAGCCCCCCTCCCACTTTAAAAACGGTAGATGGAGCTCATCTAGGTAACCCTGGCTTGCTTTTGTCCTGAATTTGGGAAGCTCAGACACAAATTCAGTGCTCAACTATAATGACCTAAAACTAGGCTTAAATCTACATTTAGGTTTAAAGTATAATTACCTTCCACTTTTCCTCCACACATTTAATCTTTTCATTTTCAAAGGTCATGTGGCCATGTGTACCCTTTATTGTATACTAATTTATTCACTTTGCAACACTAGACAGGTTTGAATTGCTAATAAATAAATGAACATTAAAATTACCATCTTAGCTGAATAATCTCTTTGATCCCCTGGTAACTTTAAGGATGTCATTTGACTTTAACTATTTCATAATAGTTTAGCAAAGATCTAATAAGAATGGAACCATTTTAACTCCATAGCAAAAGATGTGTAATAATCAGCTCATTAGGATTAATTGTTTGTAATGTTATTTTATAACTGTAATTTGACTTTAAAATTGAAGTAGTGAAAAATGGTAGATCTAGAGCCAGGACTGCAGTGTTTGAAGGTGGCCTGTCCCTGTCACCTATCCCCTACCGCTGTGGGACCATGGCCCAGGGATCTAGTGCCCTTGGATCTCTTGACATATGCCGGGAGATTCCTACTAAGTGAGGGGTTTTGAGCATTCAGCTCACCGATGTTTGTAAAATGTGTACTATAGTTACTTGTTAAGTGAGAAAATGAATTGGGAGTTCTTCTCCAGCTTATTTCTGTAGATTATACGAAGGTAAGGGCTGGGAATGTCGCACAATACCTAGCATCCGTGAGACCCTGGATTTCATCCCCAGCACCATTAAACAAAAAAAGAAAAGAAAAAGATGAACAGAAGTTTCATTATTTCACCTAAGACTATATGATTAAAGGTTTGGCCTTGGTTCTGGCTTTTCCTGCATGCACATATAGCACTTAAGAAAGAACATTTTTCTCTGCGTTAATCAACTGAAAACCATAGACTGAGCTGGGAGCCTGGCTCTGTGGTAGAGCGCTGGCCTGGCATGCACAAGGCAAGTTCCAAATGGGAATTTGTTGGGTTCCAGCTCCGGCACTGCAAAAAAATAAATAAA
>NW_004955483.1:5362622-5451410 GCF_000276665.1 Chinchilla lanigera | reverse complement strand
TGAGAAAGCTTATGGAAAAGAAAACTGATCAAGCCTGAAGGCTGGAGACCTTAGATCTGCCTGCTAGATTACACCGCAGTGTGATTTTTTTTTTTTTTTTTGGTTTTTCTCCAGTACCGGGAACCGAACTCACGACCGTGCGCTTGCCAGGCAGGCGCTTTTGCCGCTGAGCTAAATTCCCAGCCCCCCTCCCACTTTAAAAACGGTAGATGGAGCTCATCTAGGTAACCCTGGCTTGCTTTTGTCCTGAATTTGGGAAGCTCAGACACAAATTCAGTGCTCAACTATAATGACCTAAAACTAGGCTTAAATCTACATTTAGGTTTAAAGTATAATTACCTTCCACTTTTCCTCCACACATTTAATCTTTTCATTTTCAAAGGTCATGTGGCCATGTGTACCCTTTATTGTATACTAATTTATTCACTTTGCAACACTAGACAGGTTTGAATTGCTAATAAATAAATGAACATTAAAATTACCATCTTAGCTGAATAATCTCTTTGATCCCCTGGTAACTTTAAGGATGTCATTTGACTTTAACTATTTCATAATAGTTTAGCAAAGATCTAATAAGAATGGAACCATTTTAACTCCATAGCAAAAGATGTGTAATAATCAGCTCATTAGGATTAATTGTTTGTAATGTTATTTTATAACTGTAATTTGACTTTAAAATTGAAGTAGTGAAAAATGGTAGATCTAGAGCCAGGACTGCAGTGTTTGAAGGTGGCCTGTCCCTGTCACCTATCCCCTACCGCTGTGGGACCATGGCCCAGGGATCTAGTGCCCTTGGATCTCTTGACATATGCCGGGAGATTCCTACTAAGTGAGGGGTTTTGAGCATTCAGCTCACCGATGTTTGTAAAATGTGTACTATAGTTACTTGTTAAGTGAGAAAATGAATTGGGAGTTCTTCTCCAGCTTATTTCTGTAGATTATACGAAGGTAAGGGCTGGGAATGTCGCACAATACCTAGCATCCGTGAGACCCTGGATTTCATCCCCAGCACCATTAAACAAAAAAAGAAAAGAAAAAGATGAACAGAAGTTTCATTATTTCACCTAAGACTATATGATTAAAGGTTTGGCCTTGGTTCTGGCTTTTCCTGCATGCACATATAGCACTTAAGAAAGAACATTTTTCTCTGCGTTAATCAACTGAAAACCATAGACTGAGCTGGGAGCCTGGCTCTGTGGTAGAGCGCTGGCCTGGCATGCACAAGGCAAGTTCCAAATGGGAATTTGTTGGGTTCCAGCTCCGGCACTGCAAAAAAATAAATAAATAATAAATAAAACAAACCGTGGACTGTATATGAACATGCATGCTGATTAATTTGCTGTTGTTGCTACAAAGCCAAGCAGTGAAACCAAGAGAAGTGGCCAGGACTACATTCAGGAAACTGTGAGGGTGGCAAGTGAGTCTGCTGAAAATGCAGGTCATCTCCTCAAGGGTGATGTTTTTTATTAGCTTGCTTTCTGCAAATTACAATCTGAATAAAGAAGACAAAATTGTTTTGAATGTGTTTGCATAAGTAGCTGCCTACACATGACAGACAGTGTGTATGTACCAGGATGAAATCTTAAAAAGCTCATAGTAGTGTAGGCAGACTCTTCCTGCCTCTGTAGTCTGGAAATGTCTTCATGGGAGGGAAGTTGGTTTCTAAAAAGCAATCCTCACAGCCTCTGGACTATTAGGGAGGAATGGTGATTAGAAAAATCCACAGCTTTGCTATTCATATGAACTATTTACATGAGCAAGGTTTATCCTCCTTAAATTAGAGCCATACTAAAATATGATTTTTAGACTTTTGAGAATTCTCGGTTTACTTAAGAAGACTTGAACAGAATGAAGATGTATAAAGCACTGGATTGTTTTCTAAGATTAGGCCTCTTCCATACCATTGTAGAGGGTTTGTTCCTCTCTGCTTAATATATTGTCTAATTTTCATTTTTATAATATTTAATTTGTATATATTATGATAATGATTGTTTTGATAAACTGAATCCCCCCCCCCATCCATACACACTTTATTTTGTAAGAGTATATGTTATCAGACATGGGAAGAACTCATTCTGGGTTATAATGACTTTAAAGTTTTCATAGACTTGATGTAATTGCTTAATTGTTTCAAAACTTCAGTTTATAAGGATTCAACTCTCTTTTCATTAACTATAAAAACTGAATAATGAAGAAAGTAAGAGTTTTGTTGGGTGTGATGGTGTTTGCCTGTAATCCCAGCACTTGAGAGGCTGAGGCAGGAGGATCTTACAAGTTCGAGACCAGCCTGCGCTACAAAGTGAGCTCAAGGTCAGCCTGAACTGCATAGTGAGACCCTGTCTCAAAAAGACAAAAAAAGAAAAGGAAGTTAGGGTTTTGAACAAAACCAGAATGCTTGATTTCTAAATCAAAAGCTTGATTTAAAGAGTATGACGTGATCTTCAACCTGGCTGGGTATTATTTAAGGTTTTCAACTAATCTCTCTTTTTCCTTCCCAGTAACTGAGTTACACATTATCTCAAAAGTAGCCACTCTATCCACTCAAACATTGGTTATAAGGAAATTGAAAAACCATTATATAGAGATATATTTGATGATTTCCCCCCAAAATTATGTGAGGAAACACATGGTATAATAGTATATTTTTTATTTTAAAAAATTCCTCACAGCCTAGCAACCTAATTAAAATGTTGAATAAACCAATATAGAAGTGAAGTTTTAATCCCGGCATGGCGGTACCTGTCTGTAATCCCAGGACTTGAGAGGCTGAAGCAAGAGGATCATGAGTTCAAGGCTGGCCAGGACTACGTACTATCTGAGCGCAGCATAATCTACATAGTGAGGCCCGTCACAAGAAGAAAGAGAGGGAGTAGGGAGAGGTAGGGAAGAAGAAAGAAACAAAGAAAGGCGAGACAGAGACAGTTTTTAAATGCATCCTGTTAGATCATAAAACTGGGCAGTTTATGCAAGCAAAAGTCAAAATCTCACTTGAACCCAACCTCTGTCACCTATTGATGCTTTTTCTAATCTATCAAATAAATTCAGAAATGTGAGTTAAAAATGATACAGAGCAGAAGAGATGAGACGTGGAGATTAAGGAAACAGGTACGATATCCAAGGAAAGGGCACTGTACTGGGGAAGAGTGAGAGGATGGAGTTGCATTTCTTATCGTCATATCAAGCTATATGATGGGGTTATGTATTTAAGGATCTTTTAAATATAACATTTTTGCACGCTGCCTGTAGTTTCCTTCTAAGTCTATGACCACTTATGCTTTAAATCCAGTGACCGTGGAGAAAATATGAACGTGCTGTTAATATGATATGTCCTGTTAATTCTGAACTCTAATGAAGATGCCATATTCATTTAAAATGTTGGAAATACATCGTTTTAAAAATTTGTTTTTTACATTAATTTTATCTTGTATGTAAGGCTTCCTATTAGAGAAGAAAAAAGGATCATGTTGTGAAAAGTCATTGCAGAAGGAATTAGTCTGATTGAAAGTGGTAGCAGCCACAACAGTTTCCAGACAGTAACTCTCGTAATCATTTCTGCTGTCCCTGGACCTTTCTAGTGCAGTGGTGACATCAGTATCCCAACAGCCCAGCCATTGTCCCTCTCCTAAGGGATGGCCCCTGTTCTCACTTGTTGAAAGAACTGGTTGTTCTTGCATCTAAGTGAAGACACAGAGGACTAAGGCAAGCACCCGAGGGCCCAAAGCCAGTCTCCAGCCTCAGCAGGCGCCGCATTCTTCCTGCAGCACCAGGGCAGATCACTAGCAGAGCTGGCAGCATTGAGAACAGTGCCAGCCTGCCACAGTTTTTCTTAATTCTTAACCACACAATGAAATTTCAACTCCAACATTTGATGGGATTGTGAGACTGGCTTGACAAGTATAGAAACTTATTTGCCAGGATTTCTGTTATCTTTTCACCTAGGCATTAGAAGGGAAGTGATTTTTCTGTGGCTGGCATGGCGCCGGTTCAGTATGAGGAAAGGCTACCACAGCTCTGCAGAGGGGTCCTAGATTTTCACAGAGGGGAGGTGTGAAGTACCCACATGGTACTGGGGCGAAGGAGACTACGCTGGAAACATTACCTGAAGCAGGTTTATGAAATAATTGGCCTGAATCAACAATTCATTATCATTACAGGGTTTGTGTATTCATAGGTGTCCCCTTCCTGGGTCAGTCTACGGCTTACTTAACCTCGAGACTAATGTCCAACCAAGTCACGGACAGAATATAAAGATGTTTAGTTAGAGGCAACTAGAAGTGGTTCCTTAGAGAGTATTTCCTCTATATTTTCTGGGAAATGCTGGGCCAGGGGAGTGGGGTTAATAATTAGCTTTTTTTCTAGACAGTAACTCTTGTAATCATTTCTGCATCACTGGACCTTTCTAGTTATAGAGTCTAGTAGATTTCTGGCAAGCTAAAGAATTTTGAAAAGTGTTTAGTGTTACTTAATGATGGATATAGGTTCTAAAAAATGCGTTGTTAGGCAATTTTGTCAGTGTGCAAATAATCATAGAATGTATTTCTACAAATTGAGATAGCTATAATGTCAATAGGTGATATAACCAATCTATGGGACACTGTCATACATAAAGTCTGATTGACCAAAATGTCAATATGTAGTGCATGGATGTAATTGTTCACTCAACATAATAAATCTTTGTGTTTTTTAAAAACTCAGAGTTTTGGAGAATTAATACTATCACCTTCATTTTTTAAAAACCCTTCCTTTCTTTCTTCCTTTGGGTTTTTTTTTGTTGTTGTTATTTTTAAGGTCCTAGGGATTGAACCCGGAACCTCACATATAATAGGCAAGTGCTCTACCACTTTGCTACATTCCCAGCTGCTAAACTAATTTGTATTTGCTATACAAATCTGTTGTTGTACACTCCAAGTAATAAATTGCTATCACTTTGAATTTTACAATGCTGAACAAAAAGGAAATCATCCCACTTTACCATTACCATGCAGCTTGGGCTAAGACCACCTAGGTGGGCTTGGTTTTCTTAAATGTAGGGTGAGGATAACACTTACCCCACAGGGTATTTGTTAATGAAATAAGGTAAAACAGTCCATCCCCAGGACACATGATACTGGTGGTGCTTGTGATCATAGTCTTGGTAGTTCACAGAATTAAGAGTCAGATTTTTTCCATGTGATAGTTGAATTTTCTCATGCATCCATGCAACTCATCCATCTACCACTAACATTATCTGAAAAAAAAAAAAACAAACAAAAAACTATGACCTTTAAATTAGACATCATTTGCTAGTCTTTGTGATACCGAAGAACATTACAACTGGAACACACCCGTAGCTTTGGAAGAGCTGGCTGTTTATAGCTGTTAGTGTTTTTAGAAGCAAGCCAAAGTTAAATGTTGGGTCCCATTTATAATAATCTGACCTTTCTCCGATTTCTAGAAAGCTTCTAGGAGACTGTCTAAACGAATCAGAAATAACTGGTAAAGAAACTGGCTTAACCTTTTGAATTTTAAAACCTCTTCCCAGGTCATTTTTTAGTAGATATGAGTGATCCTTTTACTGACCAATTTTGCCTTTTTATTCATCCTGTGTGTTTCCTCAAGTGGTGGTGGAGGAGCCTATCTCTTGTAAAAAATGTTTTATGGTTTTATCTCCTGATTGTGACCTGGTAAGCAAAGACTGTCCATATCTATCTTTCATTTTCCCGAGTCCTCTTAATCTCTGAATGGCAAAAACCCAGTGCATCTTTCTCTCACTGAAGTCAGTCTAGAGATTGGTATGGTTTGAATGTGTCCCCTAAAGTTTACATTTCAGAACTTGATCCCCTTTGTGGGAGTATCAGGAGGTGGGGCATTCAAGAGGTAGTTAGGCCATTAAGGGTTCTGCCTCCTGAATCCCTGATAAGTGCTGTTGCTCGGCAAGTGGGTTGCTAGTTACAGGATGCTTTAGGCTCTCTTGTGCCAGCACTGTGTTACCTTCTCTTTCCTTTGCCGCCTTCTGCCAGGTTACAAAACATCAAGACCCTCACTAACTACTAGTCTCTTGACTTTGGATTTCCCAGTCTCCAGAACCATGAGACATGAATTTCTTATCTTTATAAATTACCCGGTCTCAGGTTTTCTGTGATGGAAGCATAAAGTGGACTAAGAGATCTAATTGCAAATCTTACATGTTGATTTTAAAGATGGTTTTCTTAGGCTGCGTTTTGACATTAACAGTTCTGTATTTCGTGTACTATAACCTAATACAAAGCAAAATGACTCAAATGGTCATTTTGAGAAAATGTTTTCATTAGTTTCCATTTTTTCTTTACTAAGTAATGAATGTAATAATGAAAATTCCCCTTTCATTTCCCATCTATTTCCGCTTTATTGCATTGATAGACATATGCTATGCGGGTTGGGGATTTAGCTCAGTGGCACAGCGCCTGCCCAGCAAGCACGAGGTCGTGAGTTGGATTCCCGGTACCAGAAAAAAAAAAAGAATATATGCTATTAGTGGTTATTACATTACCTTTGCTTTTCTCTTGAAGAGCTTCCTTTACTCAGGCCTAGTGCCACATACCTATACTACCAGCTACTCAGGAGACTGAGGCAGAAGGATTGCAAGTTGAAGGACAACAGGAGCAATTTAGTGAGACCCTGTCTCAAATAAAAAATAAAAAAGGCTGGAGATGTGACTCAGTGACAGAGTGTTCCCAAGTTCCATCCCCAGTGCTGGACAAAAAAGAAGAAAAGACCATTCTCTCTGGATACGTAAGTACCCCAGACATGAAAATGGTACAGCATTGTACACCACAGAAAACCGCGGGCTAGGAAGCCTGAACCTGGGAGCTCAGTCTAGCTTGCATAGTGGCCTTGAGCAACTCACTTAATTCTCTTCCTTCTATGAGTTAGAAACAACAGAAGTATATGTGAAAATGAACAATAAGAAACTACAGGAATTACGATTGCTGTAACTGCTCTTTGTTCTAGATAGTAACAAAAAGATGAAATTCTATTAAAGCCCTTGCAATAAATTAAATCCTTTGGGGAAAATGCCACAAATGATTAGATTTCAATTCAGCAGTTTTTCAAAAAGTATGTGTTCGACAGTTTACCTGCCAAAATGTAACTGCACACCTATTAAGAACACTGGTTTATTTATTCGTTCAATCAACAAATTTTTATTGAGAACCTTTCCTGAGCTAGACATTGTTTTAGAAGCTGGAAAGAGAACTGCCAATAAAAAACAAAATCTTTATTCATAGAGTTTGGAGTCTTGTAAGCTTTTCATGCAGGTTACTTATTTACCTTCAAAATTTTTAAGATAATCAGTTTGCTCAAATCAAACAGAAATTTTGCCCTATTGTAATATAGTCTTCCTAAGCTTCATGCTGTCCTATGTACTATTTAGTAACAGAGAATTGTTTATTATTATGATTCTTGTATGTTAATGAAGAGGTACTCATTTGCAAATAACTGTTTAATCTGTAATTAAAATCTGGCAACTCTCTTAAAAATAAAGACAGTTAAAATGCATAGTCACTGGCCTGCTGTATTGAATATGCAATTGCAAAACATTAGGAAAGGCATATCCTATTTATCACTTTTAATGAATCTTTCACCCCAGTCCCACTTTAAGCCCTTGATGGTATTCCTGTCATCCTGCCCATATGCTTCGAAAAGCATTAACTGTTCCTGGGTCTGTGCATGCCTTAGTATAAAATCAGAACCTCCAGGTTTTGATCACATGTAAGCAGCCTAAAAAAAAATCATTATCATTACCATAGCCTCATTAAGATGATGGGTCTCTGACCATATCTTCTTGTTTGCTTAGCAATCTGAAATTCATATATGCAGGGGAAATTTTTCTTATCCTTTTGAAAGAAGAATGATAAATATTTATACAGCGCACAGCCTTAACTCTTTCAGGCAGGCACAGGATCATGTTTTAGAGATGACAAGAAGCTGCTTTTTTTTTTTTTTTTTTTTTTTTTCAGCACAATTCATCTTTCCAATAGCTACTGAAAAAAAAAAAAGTGAATTGCAGATTTATCAGTATTGGCAATTTTTCTTCCTTTTTCCCATTAAATATGTTTTGTCTCCTCTGCAGTCTTTTTGAGTCATGGCTTCAAAGCAGGAGCAAGAGCTCTCCGCTTTTCCTGGGTGGCTCCCCATGGGGGATTGCAGTGCTGGCCCTCCAGGAATGCTAACTTTCGCTCTTTGCATCCAGCATCCTAGTTCCTCCTGTAGCCTTTCACTTTGTTAGCACATTGGAGCGGTAATCTAGACCAGTGATGCTGAACCTTTCAGAGCTTTCAATGATAGAAACAGTCTGCTGAACCTTTCAGAGCTTTCAATGATACAAACCATGTCATTGGTTCCCTACCACTGATCTAATAGTCATATATCCATACAATATTCTCATGGCTGCTGTAAAGATACACACTAGTAAAGTTGGGATCAGGAATGCATTTCGGCCCACAGAGCCTTTTTTTTTTTTAAGGTAAATGGAAGATGGATAAAAAGTTGAGATTTAGTTAAGTAACACAACCCCTCCCCTAGAGCAGGAGGGCTGTCGGCCATATTACCAGTGATGGTCCACCGCTTCTTTTCCATCAGGAGCTATGGACACTGGACGAGCTAGGACTCCCACCACTGACTCCCAGAAGACAGCCCATTACTCTCAACACAACTCAAGTCTCAACCCACATCATTATTTTTGACAATTTCTTTGAGAAAGTGAAATTTTCAAAATGCCACTTCTCTTCTGTCATCCACCCTTTGGCAGACATTGCTGATACAAACAGCGCACGAGTGCTGGCAGGGGGAGGAAGGAGCAGGAGTGCTGAGGCCCGTGTGACGCTGTCCGGCCAGGGCTGGCCCAGCTGTGTCCACGGAGAGCCAAGGCCAGGAGGGCCTCCTTTTCCCTCGTGCGCCCTGCAGGACGCTTAGTACTGAATCTCTTCCCTGAGAAACAGAATTGTGAGCCACATACAACTTTATGGCCTATTGATTTCTCCACCTACCCCTGCCCCTCTTTAAAATAAGGAAACTGAGGCCCATAAGTGAAATGATTTGCTTGCAGTCAGACAGCTAGCTAGTAGCAGGGGTGGGAGGTAGTGGAGGCTCCCTGACTCCCTGATCAGCACTCTTCCAGCTCTGATCCATTGGCCCAGGTTCTGTTTTCAAATAAAAGGAAACCTTACTAACCTACCCACATGGTTCATGTGAGCGATCCAGTCTCTGCTGAGGATCAAACTATGAAAGTGTGGGGAATAAATTTCAAAAGAAAAGCAATGTCGATTTCATAATAATGTGTTAAATTTACTTTTTGACAAAATTTTAGAAGTAAATAGATATATATGTATATATTTTTGTTTGTTTGTTTTTGTTCTTGTTTTTGCTTTTCTTCTGGTACCAGGGATTGAACTCACGACCTTGCGCTTGCCAGGCAGGCGCCGTGCCGCTGAGCTAAATCGCCAGCCCCCTGTATGTATATATAAAACAATGTGATAACAGAAATTCAGTGAGAGAGAAAGCCAGTGCCTCCACTCCACCTGAGGGTTGGAGAGTAGAAACTGAGTCTTGAATGCTGAGTATTGTGCAACCTAGAGAAGGGCCTATGAGGATGAAAGTAATCTCCTGAGGTTTACTTTAACTACGTGTACTGTGCTGTCACACCCAGAGTACTATAGTATTAAAATGTCTCACCTTGGGTGTTCACTCTATGATTTTAATGACTTGATTATTCCCAAGGCCTCTGGGTTCCTGCAATGCAGTAATCTTAGAGCAGTTTGGAAAAATCCAGACATACTAAATAGGTTCAATAGGTTCTCCCTTGCTACTCCTGTGAGTTGGCTGGCTTTCTGCTATTTAGTCTCAGGAACGATTGCAGTGGTTCCTGTCTGCATCTGTGATAAACAGCTTTTGCTGGAGCAGCTTGCAGACATGGCAGTGTTCGGGCTTAGGCAGAACAATGTAGTATTGTGTTTGGCAGTAGAAGCCATTTGAAAAAAAAATCAAAGCAACCCTCATACTGAATTCCCCCGTGAAAGGTGTTAGTGATCAAAATGTACAGCTCAGAATTTAAAAATTATTTGGATTAAATAATTGTGTCTTTTGTTTTCTCCCCTCCCCACTCAGTACTTCCCCCAGAATTGATTGATAGGAATTCCTTGGAGCTTTCATCTTTCTTGGTAATCACTTTGGAAAAAATATTTTAATTCTTGGTTTAGGTGGCATCTTTTATTCTTGATTTAAATGTATATAAAATCTCCCCACATGCTTGTCTGCAACCTCAATTTTCATGTGTTCAATTTCATATTTTCTCACCTGTCTGTCCTCAAGAGGAAGTAGGGAGAGGCTAATCTGAACCAGATGACTCCCATTTAAATTGTGTGTGTGTGTGTGTGTGTGTGTGTGTGTGTGTACATGCCTGAGTGCTCAAGTGTGCACCCAGCCAATTTCTGGTTGTGATAAAATTTGGTAGAATTTTAATTTGCTCCAGGAAGTCTACATAAACGAGGGTGGTGGGACCAGGATAGGTGAAGGGAAACAAACAGATCCTTTTTTTAAAAATAAACCCATTTGAAGTGGGGGCTGTATTTTTTTCAGGCCATCTTTGACTTTTCTCAATATTATATTCCTGTAAACCGCATAGCAGGACTCATGTGTGCTTGAGGAAGCTGCGTCTTCACAGCAGAGGAGGAAATGGGAATAAAGGGCAGAGATGCAGGTGCACAGTAGCACAAGTGGGCTTTTTCCCGTAGCCTGAATGCCTGGCCCACAAAGCAGCAGCTCTCAGCTCTGCTCTCAGGTCTCCGGAGCTATGCCAAGAAGCAAGGGGGGGTGGTGGATGGAGAGAGCAAGAGGATAATTGTTATTCAGTCTTCTTTAATGAGATGTATTGCCCACTTCTGAAAGACTGTGGCCATGTCTTTTGTTATGCTAATTAGACACCATTAGAGCTTGACTGTCTTTGATTTCTGCTTAATCCTTTCTGCTTCCTCAGCCTCAGCCCTGACTGGCAAATGGTTGAAAGATGGTGGGGTGCTGCACGTGTTATTTATTGCTGGCATCTATTCTGAGTCCTTTGGTAAAAGGGTGGGTTAGTGAAAGACTTATTTTACCAAAAACAATATGTATCTCAGATATTGATGTTCAGCTTTTTAAAACATTAATTTGAAAATGATCAATTTCTGCCTTTTATTAATTCCAAATGTCATTTGTTATTTGACGGGTTGCTGTTACAGCCAGACAGAATGGGAAATAACGAAGTGGAAAATGTAGATAGCCTTTCCTTTTTGTCTGAATTTACTTAAAAAACAAGGAGCAAGTTTACCATACCTTTAAGATTTGAGGGAGGCTGTAATCAACCAGAAAAAATGGACGAATAATTTAACGGTCCAAATAGCAATTCACCAATTCAAAATTCCTGCCTTTACACTTTATAGATACATATACATTCTTTCCTAAAATTAAAGCATTGTATTTACATGATTGCTGCAATTAAGAGCGGGGAGAGTTTTTTTCAAAAACGTTTTAAATGACCAATGTAATCCTTTCGAAATTGTGAAATGAGGCATTTCTGTTAACTCCTTAAAAACAATATCGTAATGTTTAGAGCAACCCTGTCCAAGAGAAATACAGTGTGAACCACAGACGTTATTTTAAATTATCTGCTAGCCGCATTAAAAAGGTAAAAACCACAAGTGATTAGTTTCAATAATGCATTTTATTTAACTCGGTGTATCAAAGTGTTATTTCAACATGTAAGCAGCGTGAAAATGAATATTTTACATTATTTTAGTCATGTTAAGTGTTTGAAATCCAGAGTGTGATTTACTGTGTGTATTTCATAGCACATCTCAATTTGGATTTGCTACAGTTCAGGTGCTCAGTAGCAATGTGTAGCTAGTGGCTACTGCAGGAGATGGAGCAGCTCAAAGTGACTGAGTAATTTACCACTTGCCTAATACACTTGTCAAGCCAAAATCTATCTTTAATGTTATAGATTAGATATTATGAGCTGTATGACTTTGACCAAGTGACATTCTCTAAGAGACCTTAGTTTGCTCATCCGAGTTGAACTAAATGACCTATTAAGTCTTCCCTTTTATCCATGCCAGCTCTGAACTCATGATTTTCAAAATTCACTCTTCCTCAGCCTCTTTCATAATTTAGTATTTGAAAAGCAGCTTTCTTGTGCCAGAAAGGAAATTGGCAAGTGTCCAGTGTACCACACCCACACCTTTGTTCCCCCAAGTGTCTGCATCTTTCTTCTGAGTAGCCTGTACTGTTAGCGGTGTGTCTGGAAATGTAGCTGAGGGAGGTGCCCTGCTCTTGCCAGTCATCTCTGGATGCTTTGTGAATGAGGATTTTGACCAGAAGTTTTAGAGGGTTGGCAGGTAGGTAGTGCAGATTACTAGGTTACATAAATACTGAATATTTCTCTAGATCGGTTTTGGCTTTTTCCTCCCTTTCCCTTTCTCTTTCTCTCTTTTTTTTCTTTTTTTGTTTGTTTTGAATTTGGCTTACATATTATGTCATCAGTGAAAGAAAACTCCCCCAGATTTAACCTTCCAAGAAAGCAACCTGTTCAGGAACTCTTAACTGTGTGTGTGTGTGTGTGTGTGTGTGTGTGTGTGTGCGCGTAATACTTTTTCTCCCCAAAAGTATTCATAGCCCAGTATTCTTACATATTTTTGTCCACTTGTGGAAAAAAGAGTATTTCTTTATTCAGTGTTTATTCTTTGCCTGAGGTGAGGTAGATGTTTTTTCACATGTGTATATAGATAATTTAGAATTTTTTTGCTTTGAAATTTTTTAGGATTTTATTTTTCTACTGGGAGCATTCATTGGTTTTTTACTGTTTGTAAAGTTTCTTTATTGATATAGGTAATATATAATATTTATATAGTAATATGCTATGTATATATATTATAGCTCATATATAACTGAATCATAAGTGCTACAAATATTTTTCTGTTACTTTCAAACTTGTTAATGGCACTACTTCATATACAGTAGATTTTCCTTATCTTCAGGAGATATTGTATGTTCCAAGAACCCCAAGAATGGTTCCTGCAACCAAAAATAGTACCGAATCTCATATATATATATATATATATATATATATATATATGATATTCCTGTCCATATCTACCTACAGTAACATCTAGTTTATAAGTGAAGCATAGTAAAAGATTACAATAACTAATAACGAAGTAAAACATAATAAAAGTTTTGTGAATATAGCCTCAACTTTTCTCTCAAAATATCTCAATCCTTTTGTATTAATGGGCAGGTACCATATACAGTGTGGATACTCTGGATTAAGAAATATTTATATCCTGGATGAGATCACATGGAAAAGCATCAGGAATGGTATCAGATTTCATTATGCTACCCAGAATAGTATACAATTTAAACCTATAAAGTATTTATTTCCAGAATTTTCCATGTCATAGTTTCAGATCACAGCTTCCCAAGGGTAACTGAAACCGTGGCAAGTGAAATCACAGTTGAGGGAAAGCCACTGTTAATAAGTTTTAAAACTAATATTTAAAAACATCTCATTTATGGTGACAGGGCATTTATGTTTAAAAAGATATTGACAAAAGATTATATATGGCTAGTAACCTAAATTTTCTGCAAATATCTGGTGGTTTCTTTCTCCTTTCATCTTTTTTGAGGTATAATTGATAAATAAAATTGCATATAAAGTATACAGAGTGGTTTTGTGGTTTTATGAGAAGCTCATCAAAAAACTGCCCCCAGTGTGCTAAGTGGTGATTTCTAGGGACAAAGGGCAGAAGATCAAGATGATGGAAGTAAATGGAAATTTGTTCCAATTTTAGGATTGAGTTTTTAACAAGAAAGGGCTCTGTGCACATATTCCATCTTGGGCTCACATAGTCTCATGCATAAGCTCTCACGGGTAAATTTTACTGGCAATATCTATCCACGGGTCTGTAGTTAGCCTTCAAATGTGAAACATTTTCCCATACTGCCCAGGTACTGTAGAACTTGTTTGGTGTCGGGGAAAACAGATCTGTAATTTTAAAAAGTCCATAATAAAGAAGGTAAATGTATTTCACTTTGTTGGTAGATCTTGCACAATCAAAAAATAAATTCCAGAACATTATAGATAATACCTTAGGAGGTTCTAGAATACCAAGAAGAGGGAGGTGGCTAAGACTTGGCGTGTGTCTGAGATAGAAGTTCAGTCAACACTAGGTATAGGTCTTTGATGCTTGAGAAGAATCAGCTCACCCTGTGTCATGTACCTTATTTGCCATTCTGTTGGCTTTCCACCAGCTGGTGAAAATAGCTTTGTTGTAAGAATCAGGTTTTGCCTCCAGGTGGGAAGAGGCCACCCTGAGTTTCCCTTACTGGGGCGAACTCACGACTGGAAGAAAACCAGTCAGGAAATGAAGAGAAAAGCTGGAGAGGACTTACAATAGAAAAGACTTTATGGTCTGATTTGATTCCACTGAACTGCCTTGAGTCTGGTCTTTGTAGTCTACATTATTGTTTCGGGAGGAAAGGTTTTGGAAAAGCCAAATTGTGTTTAAATTTTTTCTCGTATTCAGGTTATTTCTGAAGTAAGAAGAAGATATAATAGGGTCGGTAAAATACTCATGGCATTTAATCAATAACCATATATTAAATACTTAAACATCTAGACATTCTGCTTCAAAGAAACATTCTTTACCTTTTGCATAAAAATCCTAAGTGTAGCCAAACAACATTTTTTTTTCCACAGAGGACAATTAAAAAAAAAAAAAACCCCTAATAGAATGCATTTTTTTCACTGTTTAGTAAGAGTGTGACACAAGCCTAGCCCCTTGGAGGATAACTGCCGATGCCTTGTCTTAGGAAGCCTTCAGTTGTCGAGTACCCTAATGTCCAGCATTTTGAATGTGATGGATAAGAGGCTCATTTCTTGGTAGCGATGCTATCATCATTTCTGACACGCATTCCTGTGTCATGGCCCTATTTCATTATAGAATAGCATTGTGGAATAAGGATGATATTAAATTTTAATGTTATTGCTATTATTGCTGTTGACTGTTTTAGCATAAGTATGCTTGGTTCTTTAATTCCAGCGTCTGCAGGACCAGAAAACAGAAGTGCGCATAAACAGTCAGGAAAATTACTATATACCCTGGAGACCCGGCATCACATGCTCTGCCTGTTGTGAATGATGAATCAAAATGGAAAGGTTATCATTTTCATTAGCTAGGAAAGAACAAGACCATACTTTTCTCCAAGTGTAATTACAGCAGTTCACTGGAAACATTACACTGCAGCAATTAGTCTAAAGGTGTATGAGAGGGCAGGCTTTTGCACAGACACTAGAAATATTATTTCAGAGTTTAAGGTCACAGCCTTGTGTTTAACATGTTCCAGGCAGCTTAGAAAAAGAGAGAAAGAAAGAGAGGGAAGGAGGGACAGAAAGGAAGGAAGGAAGGAAGGAAGGAAGGGAGGGAGGAAGAGAGGAAGGGAGGAAGGGAGGAAAGAAGGAAGGAAGGGAGAAAAACTAAATTGGCTGCAGCTAAAGAAAGACATTTGACATTTACCACAATCATGCTTTCAGAAACCAGTCAGGTAGAAAAATTGTATTTTATTATCTACAATAAAAAAACAACAACTGCAGAAGTACATGTCAGAATACTTTGTAGGATAAACAGATAAAATCCAAGTTTGTTAGGACTGTGATGTAAATGATTGTAATGACTTTGGAAATATACATTTTCATCTTCATTGCTTTCATAAGGCAAAGAAAGGACACAAAAAGGGACACACACATAAGGTCTTTATCACCTTATCACTGTTTTTAAGAAAGAAATGTGGATCCTACGTGGATCCTCAAAAAAAAAAAATTCACACATATATATATATATATATACACATGCCTGACCTTTGTAAGGTTTTTATTGGTGTTACAGTTGTTATAAATCAAATTGAAATACTGAAATTTTTCTAACCCAATACTTCAGAGGAAAATTGAGATTGACATTAGTCTCCAAACCACATCTCAGGTTTTCTAAGTACAAAGCAGAGATGAGAGAATAAAAGAAGTAAAGAAAAAAGTAAACTGTATGTAAAGTTTATATTTACAGCCACATGTGAGTTGAAGAGAAAAGTTTTGCATTTTCTAGTGCACGGAGTACTCATACAAGTACCATTGTTTTTACTGAATTAAAAGTGTTAACCCAAAGACCCTAATGCCTTTGTTTCATTTGGGCATCATCTGCCTTTCTTCAAACAAGTCTTCTCATTTTTTCTCTTTGAGTCCTTATATGGCCTTGTGTGGGGTACTGTTTGGGACAAATGGGGAAAGAGTATACTCGAATGAGCATTCATCCAAAAACCAAATTATGTTGGAAACCACTGCTTTTTAATGCAAGTGTGTGTTTTATGCGTGTTTTCCAGCCATATGGTTAGAACTGATGTTTCTCACAACTTCAGGCACTTGGGAAATTTTAAGCATAGATGTGACAGAAGTGACACAGCTAGTTGATTATGTAACATGCTGGAAAATCTATCCAGAAATTGAATCTTAAAAACATTGCCTTTTGTTTATCACAGATGTTCCTCTGCTTACGGAGAAGGCATACACTGCAGAGTTAGATCCACAGTGCTTAAGCGTTCTACAGCTAGCAATTAAATAGGGGGCGCTGAGAAGTGGGGATAGTGCGGAGACCTCCTTTTCTCCTTTCTGCTACTAGCACATCACCCATCTTGCTGGACCTTAGTTCCCTCTTTGAAATCAGTGATTAAGCCCCTCCTGAAGTCTTACAGCCTTTGTCTGGTGAACAGAATAATGCCTTTATTTTCTACTTTCTTAGTTAAAAAACCACTAAGAGTGTTTCCCATATCTTCTCACCTAGGTCTGAACATTGTACAAAACCCACTCATTCACAGCCGAGGGCCCCAGTCCCCAGCAGCTCTGGGAGATCACCAGGGAGATCACACAGGGTCTTAGAGGAATTTTTTTTTTCCTGCACTGTCCCTCACATCAATGACCAAATCTGTGGAATGGAGGGATAGTTTTACAAGACCATTTTTATAATTCATTCTTTTGTTGTTGTTGTTGTTGTTTTCCAGTACCAGGAATCAAACTCACAACCTTGCGCTTGCCAGGCGGGCGCTGTGCCGCTGAGCTAAATCCCCAGCCCCTATAATTCATTCTTTACAAAGTGGCTTTTAAAGTAAGATTAAGGTAGTCTAAATGAAGTTCTGTGCATCCTTTCTGCACTGACATTGTAAGTTACCAAGTATACCTGGTTTGCAAAAGCAGGTGTAGAGACTGAAGAATCACTTTGAGAAGTCCACAGAGCTGAATTTAGGGACAAACTACAGGTAAGAACTGCCCCTTGCTTCAGAGAGGTAGAATCAATTTAATTTCCTGACAAAATCCTCAATGTTGGGATGGGAAACTGGGTTTCCCAGGGTGTTCTAGTACCAAGGAAAGCCTTCAGCTCTACCATGTTACAGAGACTGAATATTTTTAAATTAACTATAAATATCACATACTGATACAGCAAATAAGAAAAAGAGTCATCTTTCTTAGGATTATAGAAAGGGCTTTGTTGAAATTCTAACAGACTTTTTAAAGAAAAGTTCAAGTCCCCTGATACATTTTGAAAGACTTTGCAAATGTTTTTTAGTAGATATTAAAGATCATTGTTAGTTGAAGCACAGCAACAGAAGGGCTGTAATTTGCAGAGGGCTCTAAGCACACATTTACTTTGAGGAAAGGGAGAGCCTACCTTGATCTGATCCCCGCAGTACCTTGTGAGCATACCAGTCCCTAACCTACAGATCCACTGCGACTGACTCAAAGCTTTGGAACAAATAAGCCCTTCAGTGTTATAATACACCACCCCTTCAGCTCTCCTCCGTCCTGCCTTTTATGAACTGGCCATTTCATAGATGAGGAAAGTGCAGGTCCCAAACATGGCCAGGTCTTTTTCATCTTAAAACATTCTACCAAGATCTTAGGTCCTCTTGCACTACTGTCCTACCCAAATATGTGGCTCCTGATGTTTCTGAAAACCCTCAAGATGCCTCCCCTTGCTCCTTGTCATTCGTTTCTTCCTGTCCTTCACCGCAGCAGTTCTCTTGAAGCCGCCTTCTGGACGATTTTGCAGATCTGCAGTTTCAGTTTCAGTTTAATCGTCTCTGCTGAACAGTCGTCTTGTGCTGCCAGTCACAAATTGTGTGAAAACCACGATGTTAGGGATTTTGTTCGCTTGGTTTTCAAAGTGATGTAACCTTGCATTCCTATGGGTGGTTCCAGGCTTTGGGCAAGGTTCTACGAGTGATGGAGAGATAGCCATAGGAGTCTGCTTCTCAGCATAGTGCGGGTGAGACACAGGCTTCCTGCATCCTCCCTTGACACAAGCCCTGGCCCTTCCTGCTGGATTGACCATCTCTGCCATTAGTATAGCAGGTTGCTTGGCGGTGTGATCTTAGTGCCCTAAAGACTTCTGTTGCTTGCCTCTTTGTTGCAGATACAGATGATCTTGGGCAATGGCAAATCAACTGATTACTGTAAATCTTTTTGTCTGCAGGTCTTTATCCACACTAAGTTGTAACATGGAGGTGGGGAGACAACGGTTGGAACTTGTAGGAGGCAACTGATTTTAGGAGGAAATTTGGCTTATATACGTTTGCTTAGCCCTTACAATCTCTTACTGTGACCAAGGCAACGTCGCTCTTCCAGAGTTCTCTCTGAACTCTTCCCTTCCTTACCTTCTTACTGATTTTAAGATTATTTGAAATAGTTGCTTCTCTTAAAAGGTTGTATTTGGATATTCACTTCAGTATAAGTTCATTCATAAAAAAAAATTGAGCACTTTTATTATTGTTTTTTAATACATTTTTGGAAGTGTACATGGATTACAGCAGCTTTTGATTGAGCCCTCACTTTCTATGCTTGTGTTTGCTCAGTATCCTTTGGAGAATTCGAAGAGTCTCATCAAAGAGGCAAAGTCCATGGGCCAGGGAACAAATAGTGTGACTAGAAAAGCATTTGCCATTATTATTTAATGCACAAAACAGCTCTCCTGTGAGCCCCTTTGTCAAATAGTTAAGTACTCACCTACAAATAGTTCTCTGATGGTTGGTGGAAAGCCCAGCTCTCTACTATATAAACATAGCAAGTCTTCCTAACTGTGTGTATATTTTACTGTTCTCATGGGAGATATCATTGGAGATACCAGAGAAAATAAAACAGCACAAAAATATTTCTACACCTGTCCACATGAATTCTAACAAGAGCAGAGAAGCAGAACACCCTTTCAGTGGCTCTGCATTCTGATACTGTCATTAATTTCCTGAAAACTTAATGTTAGATGAAGTGTAATTGCAAATTTCCTGAAGAACCATTGACAGATACTTATCCTAAGTTATAAGCAACTCACAGTGTGAACTGTGTGCAAACAGTCTAAGTTTTTTCCAAGAGAATATACTTCAGTGAAACCCAGTATTCACCAGTCTGTTTTTGACAGACAGAGCCATTCAAGCTCAGCATAGAAGTTGAAGAACTTCTATGGGGCTACTTGATTTTCTCCTGTTGGAGGAACTTTCTCTGGTTTTTCAGGGACTTAACTAAGTCCTGGTATGTACCATCTCCAAGACTTTACAACCTTTGGCTAAGCGGGCTACATTTTGAATGAGATGGGGAACTAGATGGCAAAGTATGGCATTTTTAGTTATTGGCACTGGATGAGGAAGTGGGGTGTTTGATTTCTATTTTAATTGTTAGGTGGCCCAGTTAGTGCAGCTGTGTTTATGTTTCTGAAATGATAACTGCCTGATCGTAGTGGCAAGCCCCTACAAATGAGAATAGGAATTTCTTCTTAAGAAATCATCTTGCCAGTGTACTTCAATTCAGGGGGTTGGATTTATGAAGCAGCAGTGACAAAAATACTTCCAGGAAGTATTACTCAATACAGCTGATTTGCTAGATGAGACATTTTGACAACCTTTAAAAAAAGTAATTGATACTTTAAATGCTGCACATCACAGTGGAGTAAACTTGGAGATGATGGTGATTCTTCCGTGTGCTTTTTTGCTTTGGTTGGTTGTTGGAGAGTCACATTTCTTTAATGATTGGCTGATTTAACTTTTTGGTTATTAAAAATACTTGCTTAAATTGTAAGTGTAAATCAAACAATCCCATACTTTTTGCTGTCCTTCTCTTTAAAAGAAAATAATTAAGTGAGCATAGCATCGGTACTCCAGCAAAGACAGAGAAAAATATATATAATCAGTAAATAGCTGTGATATTAGTAATCACAGAACCATATGCAATATGCAAAATGTTGAGATGCAAGGGCCTCATGAGTAGCTTTTGGAGGCATTTTTCTTTAGCGTTACAACCCTCATAACTCAAATTAATGTTTATTACTATTTCATATTGCCAAAATATTTTCATGAATTTGGATGGGAAGCAGCTTGTTCTGGCTTGTTTTGCAACTTTGTTTCAAGAAACAAAGTGATATTTAGAAGATTTTGATATGTCTTAGAAGCTTTAATTATCTTACTCATGTTGAAGGAAGAAATACAATCAAGTTCTGTTTCATAGCTGTGTAGGAAAAAGAGATCATACTATGCACTTTTGCATCTCCAGCATAGTGAGTGAAGAAAGGGGAATCGGTCATTTGAAGAGCGTTAACCTTTAATAATTAGCCACCTATTCTTTAAACTCAAGAGGACCCGAGGGGACCCAGAAGTATTTGGGCTGGCATTTATTTTGGGATTCTCAGGTACTTATCTTTATCTTTCCATTTTTTTTTCTCCCTTCTCTCCACAGATTGGTGAAAAACAACAAGTGTTAGTAACAGAAGAGTCTTTCGATTCCAAGTTTTATGTTGCACACAATCGATTTTATGAGCAGGTAAGAGGCACTTCACTCTTCTTGAGCTTTCTCCGAAATAAGAAAGAATTCAGAAAAGTTTAAGCAAAGAGGATTTTAAAGGGGAAAGGGTTGAATCCTGATAGAGGGTGGCTATTTTGTAGCATCAAGCTGCCAGGCTACGTTGGGGCTCACCTCTGTGGCTTATTCTATAGAACATTCTCCACAAAGGAATAAGTGTATTTAGTGTATTCTAGTCGACACTAATCTTTGATAGGGCCAGCCCTAGGCTTTTTGGAGTTTGGAACCAGGCAGTTAGCACTGCTGAAGCTCCCACAGCAGGAGAAACTCCCCCACAGCAGGAGGAAGGATGTCCACCTGCGTGACATCAGCACCAAAGGGCAGGGATTTCCTCTCACTGTCCCGTCGCTCTGTGCTTTCTCTGTGTTGGTCTATCAGTTGGTTTTTCAGTGTAGTTTTAGTATTTTTTTTAACTTCTACCTTGATAAAAATGCTGGGAACGGAGGAAAAAGAGTATTCCTTGGGCTCAGCTCAAACTGAACAGCTCTGGAGGCCAGCATGAGGTTGGAAGCAGGTTCCCTTCGCAGTTCTGGGGGATCCCACAAGGGTGTAGGGCTCTGCAGATCGTTCTGTATCACATTAACTGTTGTAACATCAGACAAGGTTTCCCACTTTCCATTCCTGTCTCATAAAAAAGAAGAGATCTTTTTCTCTGGCTAAGGGCCAGCAGTGGAGAGCGGGACCCGGGAGGCCGGCATGGGCATGTCACAGCACGGCTCTGTCAGATGGGGGATGGGCAAGGGACTGCCTGAGTCAGAATGCAGGATGGCAGTGGCTCAGAAGGTCTCCGCTCTGGTGTCCACTTGGAATAATCTCAAACGGGGGCTGGGGATTTAGCTCAGTGGCAAAGCGCCTGCCTGGCAAGCGCAAAGTCGTGAGTTCGGTTCCCGGTACCGGAGAAAAACCAAAACCAAAAAAAAAAAAAAAAGGAATAATCTCAAACGGGTCCTTAGAAAATATGGGGGGGCATACTAAACTCGCTGTGCTGCAGCAGTAGAGATTGCAGTGGCGGAAGAGCTCCCCGTGCTCCCTCTTGGAGCCGCGTCTCTTCCCCACTGCAGGCTCATTACGGGAGACTAGGGTCCCCATCCAGCAGCCTTCAGCTCGGCCTAGAGAGGGAGGAGTGGGATTGTACTTGGATTGCCTCATTGCCCCTCGTCTGTCTTTCTCTTGCCATCAGGGTTTGTGCCACAGCAGGGAACATTTTTCCCTTCATTTTAAAGGCAAGTGCAAACCTCGTTAGCTGTTTCCTCCCATTTAAAGCAGCTGGGTCTTTTCCGATTATTAAAAGAGGAGGAGAAAAAAAAACTGAGCCCTTCATTCAGATCAAGGCAGCAGATCCAGGAGGGCTATTTTCCCCCAGAATAGTGCTGAATCCTCCAGGGATAGTTTGCTCTAGAGATTTTTTTATTTTAGAAAAACTGATTCAAAAGGGCTTTCATATCCTGACACCAAAGCTCTTTTTGTTTGTTTGCTTGCCGTGAGTAATTTGCTGCCCAGGTGACCTTTCTCCTGCACTTTGATGAAGTGAACCCACTGTTCATAAAAATCAAACTCAGAAAGACCAAGATCCAGTTTGGCTTTTTAGAGAAATTAACTGTGGAACTTCTGGGTCTCATCAGACTTTTTTGTCTCTACAACTAAGCCTATCTGAGATGTCATTAGAATTTTTTTCTAAATAAGATGAGTTCCAAAAAAAAAAAAAAAAAAAGATGAGTTCCAGAGGTGAAGATCATTATCTAAATTTCAAAGTACTGCAGGGGTGGAATTGGTTTTGGATCCTAACTTGAAAAGATTGGCACGTAGCTGCAGTGCTAAACCAGAAGTGTGAGGGAGACTTAATGCATAAAAACTACCTATTAGTCCCAAAGGAGGGGAAACATTTGCTCAAGGTAAACAAGTACTTCCATCAGTAATCTCCAGTGGAAAGAGACCAGCTGATCGTTTCCTGTGAACCAGCCAAGTTCCTGCAGTGTAGCTAGGTCAGTATGGAGGTAGGCTCTCACTACTGACACACACAAGCTGCTTCTACCTGAGCCAAAGAAATGAGCGGCAGCCATCCGCCAGGGGAGTCATGTGGGGCTGAACACCAGTGGACTGTGTTATCGAAGAGGTTGCTTTTAAATATTCTTCTGCTTCTCCTGAAGCATCGTATTCACACATGCGCGAGTGCACACACGCACACTCCTATGCAAGCTTCATTTGACGTGTCTTCTCAAACCGTTACAACAGCTAAGTTGGAAGGTATTAAAAGTATAAGGCTTTCGTCATTCTTGTCTCAGTTTTCTTCATCGCAGGGGACGGCCACGAGCAGAATATCAAAAGCCCAGTTCAAAAGAGGCTGGTTGACTTCTGGGGACTTCCCAGCATCTGGCCATGGGCAGGCATTTCTAGGAGGAGCCTGGGAGAAAAGACCTGTTAAGGGCAAACAGAAATCTGAATCAAGTATAGACTTCAGTTAATAGTAATATATCAGTTTTGGTTTATACATTATAAGTATACCATAGAAATGTAGGATATTAATAATGAGGAGGAACTGGGTATAAGACATGCAAGAACTCTTCTCTACTGCCCTTGCCACAATTCTATAAATCTCAAATTATTTTTAAAGTTTGCTTTAAGAAATTAAGATTTCTGATTTTTCTCCTTAAGGTTTTAGTGCCAAAGAACCCTTCGTTCATGGGGAAAATGGTCGAAGTGGACATTTATGAGTCAGGAAAACATTTTATGAAAGGGCAACCAGTATCAGACGCCAAAGTATACACACCGTCCATCAGCAAACCATTAGCAAAGGGACAAGTCTCAGGTTTAACAAAGGTAAGTAAATGATGCTTTCCTCTCCGCCCTGGCAGTAAAACAGCAGCTGTGGAGGCACAAGGATTCCAGACCATATTTCTGTTATCATTTATAGTTCCCTTTTTATGTATGCATGAGGCTTTAATCCTTTCTGACAGATTGAAATCTGAATTAGAAAGATGCATTTTTGCTGATGTCTGTAACTTTGCTCCTCTGCCTGTAAAGGAAATAAGCTGCTTCTGCCTCCAAGCTAGATGCAGAGGATAAAAGCCATTCTATGCAGGTAAAATATTTAACTGAAGATGATCTGATCCAGTATGTTTCTGTATGCATAGATGCCCAGTGTAAGAGGAGAAGGAGAGGAATGTTTTCCTGCCTGCAAAGCTGTTTATAACGTAGTAAAACCTTATAGCTGAACAGGCACTAAACCATGCCACATATACGGTTATGATGCCTTTCACTAGGGTGTTAGCTGGATATCTACTTCAGTTGTATAGAGTGAAAATTAAACATTTTCTCTTTCTATAAAAAAGTAACCTGACCCCTATTTTATACCTTGGTAAATATGGCTGTTTGCCAAGCTCTCTCTTACATTTCATTGAGCTACAGTTGTAAAAGCTGATGGAGTGTGAAATGAAAATGTGTATCACATTTCTAAGCATCATTTGATGTCCTTTCTCCAACACAATTGTTAAGCGCTCCAAAAAAAGTATATAGCAATGACTTAACATACAGAAAAAGAGATAACTGATATTCATCTGGCCATGCAATTCCAAAATTGTTTTCATCTGTGTATAGCTTTTTCCTCAGATGAATTACAGGGCATGTTAATTAAAATAAAGGAACTCTGGCTTTTCTTTGGGAATAATAACAAAGAGGGTACTTTTTTATCCTTGTTCCTGCTGATGGTGGTGCTCAACTCTGTCCAGGAGGAGCGGCACCTCTCCTGAGTGTGACGAGTGTATGCAAAGGATGGGACTAGCTTTTGTCAAATCCTTGAGTGTGTCATTCTGCTAAAATTCAAAAAGCTTACCCTAGTCCCCGGATGTGGTGGTACACGCCTGTAATCCCAGCACTCGGGAGGCTGAGGTGAGAGGATCGTTGTGAGTTCGAGGCCAGCCTGGGCTACAGAGTGGGCTGAAGGCCAGCCTGAACTGCATAGCGAGACCCTGTCTCAAAAAAAGACCAAGAAAGAGAGAAAGTAGGAAAGGAAGGAAGGAAGGAAGGAAGGAAGGAAGGAAGGAAGGAAGGAAAGAAGGAAAGAAGAAGGAAGGAAGGAAAGGAAAAGAAAGGAAGGAAGGAAAGAAAGAAAGAAACAAAGAAACAAACAAACAAACAAACAAACATACCCATTCGTGTTTGTTCTTCTTTAAAAGAAAATCTTATCTGGAAGTTGGGATGGGTGGCCTGGAGGGAACAGTAATCTAACACTTAAGTTGTATTACTAGAGATTTGGTTTTTGATATGTTAGGTAATATTTTTGAAATTTTTCAAGAAAGGTTTTAAATTGTCAAAGGGAAAAGGATTTCACATCAAATGGCAAATTGTTATTTCAGAGTTCCTGCCTTTGTACACACCTATTGAAGAGAATAGTGTCCTGAAACATCGCCATTAATAAGGCATAAAGACAGGAGCATCTTCCTAGTACTTCCCTAACTATAGACTTCCTTTCTAGAAAGTCAGCCTCACTTCATTCTGTTAGGCATGTTTCTGCCCTCCCTTCCCTCATTGCAACCTAGAAAATAGGACCATCAGTTCTACCACCTGCCTTACAATGTGTGGGATGGCCCAGGGGTCCTAGGTAAGATGAAGAAGAGGTCAAGTGACTGCTGGGCCCACCTGGGCTTCTAGAAATAGAAGCTAGCTCTTGCTTGCTTGTTCTGTTTTTTTAAATGAGAGGGACTAAGTCCAGGGCTTCATGCTTGCTAGGCAAGTGCTCCACACTGAGCTGCATCCCCAACCTTTCTAAATTTTTATTTTCAGACAAGATCTCACTAAACTGTCCAGGCTGACCTATGAATTTGTGAACCACCTGCTGTAGCCTCTCAACTAGGTGAGATTATAGGCACATACCACCATGCGTGGCTGCTGCAAACAGACTTACAGTATGCACAACGCTAAAGGGTTAGAAACACGGATTTGGGTATGTGCATTCAGGGAACAATCAGGCAAGCTGTTTACCACCAATTGTGACTTCCTGTAAACGGAAGAACATGGCTTCTACCCTTCAGTGCTATTTTTCAGCTTTTAAAGATAGGCCACACTTAGTGGGACCAAAAGGCCTCATTAGTGAATTTGTCCTAATATTACGTATAGTTTTGCTGACAACAGAACCAAAATGAATTGAGCAGAAAGAGAAAAGCTTTGTTTTATAGGATTTTAAAGCAGATGATAGAGGTGGCTATCAAGAGGCTTTGAGCTCTCTGACAGTGGACGTAGGTGCTGGAACTTCCAAATGGAGAAATCAGCTTAACTCCATAGGGTTGCGGCAGCGTGGCCTGGGGGTCGGGTAGACCTGGGTGTTCATCTGGATCGTGGGTGCTCCCCAAACACAAAAGTCCTCAGGGCTTTAGTTGTGTCTGTGAACTGGGGGTGATCATGAGTATCTCACAGCGCTGACAACAGGAATACCTTCCCTGGTGTGAGTAAACCACCTCGAACCACTCCTGGAGCAAAGTCCTTAGTGGTCCCTCCCCATTTCATTGCATCGAAAAAGAACCTATTCCAAGACAGTGTCTCATACTGACATGTTATTTTTTTCGTTAATGATTTGACCCCGATATGTTGCATTTGGCCGGCGTAAAAGTGTTTCTCTATTAGGATGGTCATTTCAGTGCCAGAGACCCAATCTCATCCAGATTTATTTATTTATGTATTTCTTTGTAAGTAAACGCATGTGCGCAGTACATTCGGCTTACCGTCACTGTGGAACGAGTACGTGTACATCATGGAGCTTGGTGGGTTTTTGTATCCCTTCCCTCCCGCGTCCCTCCCTCCTCCAACTCCCCTTTCCCCACTGTCTTTCCTACTGCTATTGTTCATCTCAGCTCATGTCTCTGACATATTTACATTCGTTGATCAGAATTTCTGAGTTTTCTAGGCATTTCCTGAGTTTTTCTAGAATGTCAGCTCCTCCCTACGTACTTTACAGAGAAATCTAGAAAGCCCAAGTATCTAAAACGAAACACTGTGTGAAAGTTTTTTCCTATAATTAGTGCATTTCCTGAGAACTGTAGGGTCATCCTTCGAGCTGTTGGCCCTGTGCTTTGGACTTCTCTGTCTCACTGGAGGCCCTTCTGACTCCTTTCAGTAACGCTGGCGGGGCTACAGCAGCCAAGGGAGGAAGTCCAAGCCAGGGGACAGGAGAGCCAGATTACAGAATTCCAGTTTTTCAGTGACAAATTTGCTGGCTTTGTGTATGGCATTAGGTTCCCCAAACCTTGGATGTCTTGCATGTAAAATGATAGTAAATAGTGGTCATTAAGGAACCTTCTAGCTCTAAGATTCAGTGAGTGAAATATTTCATTTCACAAAAATGGACCAAGCGCCTACCTACCCCGTGGCAGAACTTTTAATGTCATAAATAGTAATAGGAGTCAGGCCTTGTTATTTTCAAATAATAACAAACAGTATGCCCAGAACACAGTGGAAAACTATAATAATGTGAAAAGATTACTGTCCGCTAAGAAATTCAGTCTCTTTAAAAAAGCACTTAGAAACATCTTTGTATGAGTATCACTCGCCCTTTCTTCAGTTTGATTAGAAGAAAGGAGAAGAGAACAGGAAAGAGACACAAAATTACTCAGATCATTTTTAGGAAAGATGGAAGTGAAAATGTCACCTCCAAATTTAAGTAAATATAAGTAATTTCAAAAAGATCGTATGATATTCAATGGAAGGCTGAAGCTCGATGGAAGGTCTGAACCTCAAAGGGATAAATATAAGCAAAAAGAAGTATAGATCATGAGCTTTTCTGTGGGGCCTGTCAGGAAACGTTGTACTTAGGATGGGAGAAGGAGGAGAGCAGGGATACATAGGTCCAGATGGATGTTAACCCTCAGAGTGTGATCCCATTAGCCGTACGGTCACCGTTATATGGGAACTCATGAAAAATGCACACTTCCAGGCTCCACCCCTGGCCTCCTGAGTCAGAGAAGGACTCTGGGGCTTCAGCGGTTCTGGGCTGTCACTGATACACACTGAAATGTGAGACCACTATTCTAGGGGCGTGTGTGCTATTTTCAAAGCAATTTGAATGTTTTCATGTAATAACACTACACTCTCCCTGTACTGACCTCAGAAACTGGCTGAGCATCTCCTTGGGTGATGGAGACTGTCTCCTATCTGTGTGTATTAATGATTCTTCAGAAGGGGTTGCAAAAGTGGTAGAAGGGATAGGAAAGGGCTGTGTGTGTATGTGAAAGCAGGCCAGAGGGAGCACAAAGCTTGCATAAAACAGTTTTAAGATCTTAAGAGCATCAGTTGATATTTTTACCAGGCACTGAGGTGCAGCCTAATTTTGTGATCACCTGTTTATCACGATGATCTTTTCCTGCAGTTAAAATCTCTATGGAAAATTGCTATGTGGTTCAATCATTCCATCTGAAAAAAAGATATGGGAAGACAGACCTACTGTTGCCTGCACCAAATCCGTGGCCACTCAGTAGTATGAAAATGATCAAAGATTGGGATCTGTTTTGGGTTGTTGTTTGAACTCTGTGATGGACATCTATTCGTAGAAATTGTCAACATACAAAAATAGAGTATAATCATCCCACATACCTCTTACTCCCTTCGCAGTTGTCAGCTTGTGGCCAGGCTTGTGTTATCCATGTTCTCATCTACCGCTGTATTCTCTACTCTGATTACATGTAATGAAATACCATTTATCAGTTTATTTCATCTAGAAACATACACTAAATATCTCTAAGATGAAAATTCCTTTTAAAATCATAATCATAATACATTATCAAATCCCAAATTCATTATCTTTAGGCGCCACTAGCTACCTGCTCAGTGCGTACTGCTGTGACCGGAAGCCAGCATTACAGAGTGCTTATCATGGGCCCGCCACTGTGCTCAGTAGCTTATATATCTTAAGTCATATCGTCCTTAAACCTGCGAAGAGGTCACTGTCATTATCCCAATTTCATCACTGAGGGACATGAGCATCAGACACAGTAAAAATTGTACCCAGAATTACAAAATTAGAAGGTAAGAAAGACAAGCCCAGAGTTATGTACAATCTTACCAACTTTCAAGCCTGTGGTTTTAGTTTGTTTTGTTTGGCAGTACTGGGAATGAACTCAGGGCCTCACACCTAGGGAAGTGCTCTATCACAGAGCTACAACCCCTTTTTAAAGGTTTGAGACCTGATCTCATCATGTTACCTAGGTTAGCCTCAAACTCCTGGACTCAACTGATCCTCCTGCCTCAGCTTCGAAAGTAGCTGGTGTTATAGGCTTAGACTACCTCATCCTGGCCTATTACTGTCTTTTTTTTTTTTCCAGTATCAGGAATCGAACTCACGACCTCACACTTGCCAGGCAGGCTCTGTGCCGCTGAGCTAAATCCCCAGCTATTACTGTCTTTTAATTGTGGTAAAATATGCATAACATAAAATTTACCCTTGTAACTATTTTAAGTGTATATTCAGTACTGTTAAGTAACTTCATATTGGTATAAACCAGTCTCTAGAATTCTTCTCATCTTATAAATTGAACTGTGAGGCACTGAGCAGTAACTCCTCATTCACCCCTCTGCCAGCCCCCTGGTAACTTCTAATCTACTTTTTGTCTCTGAATTTAACTGCTTTTGGTACCTCAGTTACATAGAAATACACAGTGTATTTTTGTGACCTTCTTATTTCACTCAGTATATAATGTTCTCCAGTTTCATCCATATTATAGTATGTGTCAAATTTCATTTCTCTTGAAGGCTAAATAGTATTCCATTGTATGTGTACTCTGCATTTCACTTCTCCATTCATCTGTCACCAGACTTTTGGTTTCTTCTACATTTGGAATATCATAAATAATTAATACTTGCTATGAACATAAGCATACATATCACTCTTCAAGTCCCTGCTTTCAGTTCTTTGGTAACTTTATTTTTTTGAGGGACTGCCATACAGTTTTCCAAAGAATTCATACCATTTTACATTTCCACTAACTGTGCCCAAGGTTTCCAATTTCTTTGTATTCTCACCAACACTTAATTTCTGTGTTTTTGATAGCAGCTACCCTGATGGATGTGAGTCAAGCCTGCATTTTAAACCCAGGTCCTATGATTTTCTTTTTTTAATTACAGGAGGCTTATTTGATAACTTCCAGGCTGTAGTTTCTTTTTTATATATCAGAGTAAGCTTATACTGGACCCAAGGAAAGGGAGGGCAGTATTAATCATCTTCTCTGTGTGTTTAGTTAAAAATAGTATTAGAATGATATGTTGGCCATAGGGAATATAAACAGAGGTTTGTCTCATTAGAAGCTAACTGGTTTTACTGCCTGGGTTCTTTATCCTTGTATGACCCATTTTATAGCAAATCATTAGAATCTTACCATTTCTCAGATCAGTACTTAAGAAGTCAGAGTTGTTCTGTCCAGTGTAAGATGGGAAAGAAGAACATTTTCTTCTGTGATGTTAATTATTGCAGTGATTTTTCTCATCATGATTCATTCCTAGGAGTAATGAGTCACTTGAAAGCAAGGTGGCATGGCTTTGTGAAAAACCAAGCAAGGATTTGGAGTCTGTCAGATTTGGGTTCACATTATCATGACAAGTCCCATGATTTTGTACACCTTACTTCCCTGAATCACAGTGTCTACAAAATGGAGATGACAACTGATTCACTGTTTATCATTACATCCAATCTATCCCTAAATTAGATGTGGACAAAATGCCTCACTCATAGCAGGTATATTAAATATGTGATGAAAAGGCTCAATAACAATAGTTTATTTATTTATTTTTTGGTACTGGGAATCGAACTCAGGCAGGCTCTTATGCCACTGAGCTATATCCCCGGGCCAATAATAATAGTTTAAAAAGCACAATTTCCTAGCTTTTATTTTTCTAACTTTTTAAAGAACTTGGCTTCCATTGTTTTTCACTATACAGTATAATGTAGGGCCTAGGAACAGGAATTCTGGATTCTCATTACCTGGATTCTCATTTCAGGTAGAAAGCACATGACCTTGGAGAGAGTGGGTCTCTCTGCGTCTCGTTTGTCTCCTCTGTGAGGTTAATTGTAGTACTTGCTTTATAGGATACAAATAAAAACAGCTCCATAGTCAATACATGCTGGCTACCATTCCTGTAATCATTAATAACATTATGTGGGATACATGGTAAGACATTATTTTACTTAATTGAGGAAGGTAAACCTTGCACATATTTGATCATTTCAAATATATGCACCAGCAATGGATTTCTCAGAGTGCCAGCCGGGTGAGGCCTGATCAAATGTAATACGTCTGAGAACTGAACAGAGATCTGTTGCAATCCTATAGCACGGGCTGGCCTTGCTAACAGGCAGTTCTTCCTCTTCCTCTTTAGATCCCTTTTCCCGGGAGAATATTCTACAGTGGAAACTTGGCCCTTCCGTGTTGTTTCTCGAAAGTTCAGGGAAGCAGCCCCAGGGTGCCTGCCTGCCACCTGTTTCCCATCTATTGGGACTTTGATCCTAATAATGGATTCACTTGAATGGTTAGATAGCTCGGCACCAATACAGCCGGCTGCGCCTGGAAAGGAAGCAGAGGTTTTAAAGGGTGGCATGGTTTTCCTCATTACCGGACAAAAGGCCAGCGGGACATTCAGGTGTACTGAGTTTTATGTATAAACTATACAGTACTTTCGGAGCTTTGGCCCTTAGAAAAACACTGTTAAAATGCTTTCCTCTCCATCTAACATTCATTTCCAAAACCACTGAAGTGAAAGGGTCTATTAGTTCAGGGCCAGATTGGAAAGCACATGAAGTCTGCATTCATGAGGTTAAGAAATGGCTTAATAATTAAGTTAAAACAGTTGTGAGTGGATCTAATTTCAAACAGATCAGCTAACCATGTTAGAAGCAAATGAGGGTGTTTTCCTTCCTATTTTCCTCCCACCCCCAAGATATTGGCTCCAATCCCAAGAAGTTTTTCCAGTTCCTTTTTTCTTTTTAAACTTTATAAAAGACTGAATTCTTTATTGTCCATGTAGTAAATTGGTGTCACAAACAATTAAAATCATCATGCATTTAATATTTTGTGCTTTTCTTTCGTATTGCCTCTAATTAGTTTCTTTTGCAGATATTTAGGACAGGTTTGAGTTCCAGAGTTTAGATAACATAGCTTTTATTTACTGCTGTTGAGCTGTGTTTTATTGGACATTGCTCTGAACTAATACGATCATGTCAGTGCAGACTGTGTTTAGCATGCGTACAATACCTTCTGTGTACCAATTTGAGTACGGTCCAAAGTATCATCAAAGTGAGCTGAGGGTAAACAATTAGCTTTCATTTTATTTGCATCACTAATTGCACAATAGCTGATGATAATTTTCCTCCTCCTGAGGGTTGTAGCTGGGGCATGGCGAGGTGGAATTGCATGCATCAAGGAACTAATTGTGCTTTGATAATAATAAGAGCTACTATTTAGTGAGCCTCTACTATGTACTTAATACTGAGGGTTTTTCCTTGTGATGCTCTGGTTTGTTACTCGAGCCTAGGCTAGGGCAGCTGAACACAGTGTCCGCTACGCTGCTGTGCACACTCACAGAGAAGCCTCGCAGGGTGTAACTGGGCGGACGCAACCCCTGCCCCCGTGAGAGTAGAGGCACAGGAGCATGAGCTTGAGGCAAAGGCACCAGCAGACTCCCAGTGCAAGAAAGGCAAAGAGCAAGAGCAGATTCAGGCCCCTGAGGCGTGAATCACTCATGCAGGTAACATTTGGCTTCTTACCCACATATGTTTCCACTTTCATTGAGCATAATATGGTCTGGGCACTGGACTCAGTATTGGAGATAGAAATAATAAAAGAAGTTTCGGCCTTCAAGAGTTTGGGCTGCCTGTTCTGTTGGTTGTGCTGTTCTGCTGTGAACCTGTGGGAGGGGCTGGGTGAGCAGAAGGCCCTTCAGGAAGGACCCTAGCTGCCCTGTAGGACGTAATTACTTTTGTGATGAAAACATAATTTAATGGGAAATTTTTTACCAAGTCTAAAGTGAATCTCCTAAGAGGTATTCTTCATCATGACAGCGTCAAGTGGAAAGTTTTCCTTCTGAGAACCAAAACTGTCAGCAGCTGAACCTAGAGGGTCATCGAGCCTTTCCTGTCCCTGCAGACTGGAGCAGAACATTACCTCCTGTGACAATGGGGCCAGGTGTCCAGAATTACTTTCAGCGCCTTCATTTTTTTTTTTTTTTTTCTTTTCTTCTGGTACCAGGAATCGAACTCATGACCTTGTGCTTGCCAGGCAGGTCAGCGCCTTCATTTTAATATTACTTCTCCTTCAGATGTCTTTGCTTTTTTACTGTTATCAATGCCAGATAAGACCCTGTGTCTCAGTTTGTCTGGAACTGTCCTAGTTTATGCCTTTTCCACTCCCCAAAAGGTGCTGATTTGGGGGATAAATTACATGATGACCCTATGAAATCCCTAAGAGATCCAGTGCTGTGTCAAGCATTGTTTGGGATACAGGAGTGTAAGATATGATTCTGCCCTCCAGGAGACTAAAGTCTACTTGGGAAGAGACTATATTTGCTATGTTATAAATGTTTATATCTCCCCAGAATTCAGGTGATGGGGTGACGAGGTAGGGACTTGCAGAGAGTCAGTTATAAGTGCAGAATTGCTATGATTTGGATTGAGGGCCCAGGAGCTGCCTTTACCCTTTCAGCCATAGGAGGACACAGCAAGAGGGGACTGTGGGAGCCAGGAAGTAGCACCCCCCAGACACCAATCCTGGCAGCATAATGCATAATCTTAAAGCATAATCTTAAAGCTTCCCAGACTCTAAAATCATGAGCAATGAATCTCTGTTGTTCAGAAGCTGTGCATTTTTGATAACAGCCCAAATGGACTAGGCAGTGGATACATCATGTATTCTAAGTATGAATGGCATCATACCATAAGGGGTTGGAAGGCTCTGAAGAGGTCTCAGGGAATGTTCCCAGACAACAGAAAGGACATCTAAAGGGGTGCTAAATAGTTCATCAATCCTTGGAAGAGCTGAAGCTAGATCTTCGCTGAATTTTCTTGAAACCATACCCACACCCACACAGGGGCTGCTGCTGGTAAGGGGCACTGCATCTGTCCCACCAAGACCGGGTCCCTCCCCTGTCTGCTTCCTCCTGCTTTCCAGTCAGGGTCTGACTGGAACCTGGGTCTTGTGTTTGCACCCAAAGGACAGAAAGGTTGGGAAATATTTTCTTGAAATCTGTATTGGTAAAGTAGAATTTACAAGGTAGGGAAGTATCTTTGTAGAGGGGATATTTAAACACTTTCCATTACAGGGGGTTTTGTGGATGTGGTGGGATTAGAATTGAACTCTGAGAGTAAGAGGGACTTCATCAGGTAGTGAAGAAAGAAGTTTTCCTCACTGTAAAAGGAACATAACTCAAGTGGCAGAATGCATAGGAATATATCTGACCCTTTGTGCCTCCATAAGCAGTTATAGGCATTTGGAATCCAGAGGGAAATAATGTTCAGTATGAAGACTGCGGCTTCTGGGTTTTAAAGTGAAATACGGTTCATTCCTCACACATTAGCCGTGCCGCACGTATTAGTCCAGGTTCAGTTAGGCTGTGCTGCGGCAATAGAGTAATCCTGAAACCTCGGGCTTATCACCATAGCAGTGTTTACCACCTGCTCGCACCGAGTGTCTGGTGCCATTTAGCAGGCACTTCAGGGTCAGGGATTGCTCCACGGTCACTCCGGGAGGGACCCAGGTTGACTGTCTGTCTTCAGAGCAAGGAAGGGGATGTGCTGGAGAAGCAGACTTTCCACGTAAAAAGTGAGAAGGTGTGCACTGGCAGTCAAGGGGCTATGTCTCGCTCATGTCTTTCCCATGTTGGCCAGTCATTTTTTTAAAAAAGTCACTGGAGGTTTGGACGGGGAACAATTTAAGAATTGAAAGCTGGCAAAGCAAAAGTGCTGAAGAAGAAAAGGTAGGTTTTTGGGGGGCCCATGGAGGACTCGTTCTCAGGCAGCGTGACCCCTGAGTCTTCAGCCCCACATCCTAGGCTACTTTTTCTACATTTAACCAGTCCCCATCATCTCCATCACTATCCCGACCCTGCTTGGCTTCTAACTGCAGCACATAAACCATGAGGGGACTTGAGGTTGACCTTCCTGTAATGGTTTCGCCAGTCCCAATGAAACACCTAGGAGTGGGATTGTGGGGTCTCCAGCATGCACAACAGGCACTGTACAAGATGCCCCCATACTGTATCTCCCAAAGTGCTTGTAGGGTTGGATGCCGGCACCAGCAGTGGGTGGTGTCCTGGCCCTCTGCATTCTCACCACTGATTGGGTTAGGCTTTGAACTTGTGCCAACACTATGTGGGTGAATTGGTTCCTCATTGTGGTGTTAACTTGTATATCCCTAATTACAAAGGATGTTGAGTATTTTTAATGGTGAATTGGTTCCTCATGTGGTTTTAACTTGTATATTCCTAATTACAGAGGAAGCTGAGTATTTTTTAATTGATTTATTGGTTCCTTGATGTATGTATTCATTTCTTATTTAGTGAAGACTATATTAAGTCTTTTTCTCATTTATTTCTATTGGATTTCAACCTTCTTATGTTTAGGATCTGTCTCTTTTGAGATATAGTATTTCTACATCTTTATGGGGTACACTATGCAGTAATTCAATGGGTGTATACAATGTGTACAAATCAAATCGGTGTAATAAGCATTTCTCTACTTCTACATCATTCATGCTGGGAATTTCGTGCTCTTCTAGTCATTTTGAAATATATCAGATTATTTTGACCAATAATTACCCATTGTGCTATAGAAAACAAGAACTAATTCATCCTATGTGTTGTTGCTGCTTCTTTAACTTCTCCACCTTCCCCTTCCACTCCATTCTTTGCCCAAGTCATATTAGTTCCCATAAATGAGAGAGACCGTATGCTATCTTCTGCATCTGGTTTATCTTGTTTAACCTAGTGAAATGTGGCTGGGTATACCCTTCTTGTTCAGTAGTTTTTCCTTTCAAGGCTGAATATATCAACCCATTTCTTCTGAGAAATCTGCTGTAATTTTAATGGGGATTCCCATATATATGTGTTGACACTTTTGCTGTTTTTAGAATTCTGTCTTGTACTTTTGACATGTCAATGTATATATGCCTTGGTGAAGGTGTTTTTTGGTTTCTTCCACTTGCAGTCCTTTGATTTTTGTCTTTTGTGGATATCTATATCTTACTGAAGATTTAGGAAATGTTTAGCAATTATTTTACAAGATAGGCTTTCATTGCCTTTCCCCTTTTCTTCTGGGATTTCTACAATGTGAATATTTGTGAATATTTGCTCATTTGTTAATGGTGTCCTCCAGCTATGTTTTATAGACTTTCTCCGTTATTATTTCCCTCTGTCCTCTTTTCTCCCTCTTATCTGACTCAACTCAAAAAATCTGTCCATGAGTTCAGAGATTCTTTTGTTTGTTCTATTGTCAAAGACTTCAATTATATTTTTTTATTCCATGGATTAAAGTTTTTAATTCCAAAGCTTCTGACTGGTCTTTATTATTTCTGTTTCTGATGAATTTATCATTTCTAACCTGAATTGTTTTTTCTCATTTCTTTATATTTTTACCTTTATTTCCTTGCATCTCACTGAATTTCCTTAGGATTATTTTGAATTCTTTTTTTTATAACTTCATAGATTTCCTTCAAATGGCAATCTGTTTCTGCAATACTATTGTGTTCCTTTGGATTTCCTTTTATCACATTTCCTTTTATTTTCCTTTTGCCTTTACACTGGTATATAGGCACATCTGGTATTAACAGTCTCCTCTTCAATTTTTATAGAGAAAATTTGGTAAGAAAATACAGCTTTCATTGTTTAAATAGGATATGAGGTATCAGCTGCTAGGTGCTTTTGTTATAGGTAAGTTCAGGTGAGTTGTTCAGTGTTGTGAGCTCTTTGGTTGTAAGAGTGCAGCAGTTTAGAAAGTGGCTGCATGATGTTGTACTGGACCAGTCTTTGGCTCCACAGAGCCAAGAACCGATGGCATGAGAGTTTGAGATCCCAATTTCCAGGTCTCAGTGGTGAAGTAGAATAAACATAGATGAGACCGAGGGTTGTGGCACCAGTGGCTGTGGTCCCAGAGCTGAGCTCCCTGGGGATGAACATGGTAGATGCATTGGCCTGTGGCACTGACTACTACAGTGGACTCCCTTCTTAAGGTCCCATGGGATGACCACAGGTGAGGCTGAGGCTGTGGGATGCAAAGAAGATCTTCCCTTGGGGCAGCTTTACAGGGTGCTGGGACTCTTAACACTGTCTGCCACTTTCTCAGAGTTCCAGGAACCACATGATACCTTCTCTAGGTGGCAAGCCCAGGCATGCATGCTGCTTGGGCTTTTTGCACCAGTACTGCAGTCCCAAATCTCTATGTGGCCTGGAAAGAAACTATCCCTAGTTTCTGCCAGGTGAATGCAACCAGTGCCAGGCTGGTGCACTGCTGGCCAGAATCCTGGAGTTGCAGGATGTGGATGGAACCTTCCTCAGAACCGGTGGCTCAGGTACAAGCGATGCCGGGGCATTTTATACCAGCAGCACTTTCCCAACCCCATACCATTGGAAGGAGAATTTCCCTAGTTCTCACAGAGCAAGCATGGGTTGGAGGTGGGCTTTGGCTATGGCAACCATTGATCCTGGAGCTACAGGGCGCTGAGAGGCCCATTCCTCCACCCTGTGAGGTGTGCCCAAGCCTTCTGGTTCAGGGGGCCAATTTCTAGCCCCTAGACATGATGGTGCCTAGCAATGGCTACTGCAGCAGCTTAGCTTCTGGGGGCTGGGGGGTTCCCAGTATGGGTTCCTTCCTTGAGCAGTCATGCTGAGACCAACCAGCTCCCAAAGTAGGGTTAAAGCCTGTGAGGACTGTGGGATTCCCCTGCCATTAGGACAGCTAGGCTGCTGCACGTCCTTTCTGGTTACCACTTTCCAGCACTGTGAATATGCTGCCACCGCCTCCACCCACCCCCGACACGTACCCAGCAGCTGGGATTGGAACTGCCTTTCGCGTTGTTCTTTTCTCTAGAATTACCTTCCTGATTCTGCGTGCTGTTTAAGCTTCCCGTTACTTCCTTGCTGATTCTCGAATTTGCCTCAGTGACTCCCCTCAAACTAGTTTTTTCTTGGTTGCCCTGGGTCTGCCCTCCCTCCATTTGTCCTGATTTTTCTGGTATAAAGTCAGCTGTAAGTGAAACAAGCATCTTTTCCCAGTTTTTGGCTTGTCTTAACCTCCCTTTGGTGCTTTTTAGGATTCCATATACTTATGAGACTTAAGTATGTCCCTACCTAGTAGATTAGAAATGCTTTCTTCCCACATTCTAAAATGTTTCCAGTTTTGCCTTTGCCAGGTATTGAATCCAGATGGAGATGATTTTAAAGCATGGTAGGTAGGGATTAAATTTTAGTGCTTTATGTGATATAACCAGGTGTTCTAGGAAATTTTATTGAAAGTCCATTTTTCCTACTTTCTACAATAGCTCTCATGAACCAAGTTCCCACATATGTAAGTTAGTTTTAGCCCTCTACTTGGAATCTTGTATTAGTTATCTTTTGCCGAGTAACAAATTATCTCATAACATGGTCATTCAAAACCGTAATCATCACCGCTTCACAGTTTCTGTGGGTCAGAATCCAGATGCACTCACAGAAGTGCCACTGCCACAGTCTCTCTCAGCCAGCTACCGCCGGGGAGGCAGCGTTACCTGAAGGCTCTACCCAGCAGGGCCTGCTCCTAAACTTGCTCTTGTGATAACTTGATTCTGCTTCTCAGAACTGTTACAGCGGGGCCTCTGTCCTTTGTTGTCTTCAGTCAGGCCTCCCTCAGACCTTCTCATGTGGGCTTCTGCCCAGAGCAGCTCTCAGTGTAGCAGCTGGCTGCCTTCAGAGCCAGCAACAGAGAATGAAGACGAAAGCCAGGGTTTTGTGGACCACACTTTCAGAAGGGGCAGCCCATCATTTTTGTCAGGTATAATTAGAAGCATGTCTGTGGGTTCAGCACATAGTCAAAGGGGAGGGAGTAGCCAAGGGTCTGAATACAGGGCGGCAAGGGCCGTCTAGGGCCATCTTTGAGGTAGCCTGCCATGCTTGTATTATTAATCTTTTCCTGGTTATTTTCAGTGACTTTTGATGGGACTAGTATTTTTACTTTTATTAAAAACTACATTATCAAAATGGAAATAGGAAGAACAGACATTATGAGAAGAACGCATAATAGAACTTTGGAGGTGACGAGAAAAGAGGTAGAGGTGTGAACTTTCTTCACACCTCTGTGGTTGAGTGCAGTGTAATTATAGCAGTGTAGCTTAGTGTACCTTTTCTTAACTAGCTTATCAGCATTGTCCAAGCTGAATAACAATCATGGTGTTCTGAGGGAAGCATGTTACATGTTAGCTCATCCTTTATGAGACCCTGAGACAGAACAAAACATCTCCTTTAGTCATTTTATGCAGGTCGTGGAGCCCAGTCCTGCTAAAACCATATTTTTAGTATCATTGAAAGTGACACTTAGACCTCATGAGAGAGTGACATTACGATAACAGGTAGCATCGCACATGGCGTCTTTTTCATTTAGAACACAAGCCAGTCATCTGCCAACACATGCTCCTGGTTACCTGCTTGGAAGGAAGCTCTTAGGAGTAATTATTCTGAGCTGAACTGATTACCTAAACATTGAATTCAATACACCCAATTGTTATGTTTCTCAACATCCTCATTCACCACTTCCTGTGTGCACTCCAACGGAATGAGAATAGTTTCGATTGTGGTTGAAGAGGTTATTGAAAGAACTTCATCATCAGTAAAGCATCTTCACCCAGTTCACCTTTCTTTTTTTAGTTTGCTACACCTGTAGAGCAGCTTCCATTTGTTCAACTGCTTGGCTTCAGGTGCGTGCCACTGTTGTGGACACTGACTGCAGGTCCCGTACTTCTAGGTGTGCCTGTTGGTCCCTTCTCTGTGTCAAGGTCCGCTGTGTGTGCGCCCATACGTCTGTGGCTTCGTGAGAAAGAGAGCCTCACGGGACACATTCTAGAGTGATTTTCAAACTTTAGCCCATTAACTAATTTCCTTAAGGGTAGCTACTAAGAGAACTTTCTCTGTGTGGCTTCTCTATGGAGAAAAATTAGCGCTGAGCAAGAAATGAAAATAAATGTATTTCTATCTCAGATGCCAGACCTCTGATAATATACACCCACTTTTTTGGCTATAGATCTAGAGTAGTTATATATAAAAGACAATACGCACTATTGTCAAAGGCCTTTACACTGTGTAATTCATTTTAAAGCTGATTCTTCTCCCCTCTACCCTCTCATATTTAACTAAATGTATGAATCCAAAATTTAGAAGTGTAAGTGCATTTGAATGGGCAGTTGGTACTGAACTGAGGACGGATTAAGAACATTACAGATGAAGTCGTTCAGCTAGAAGCCCACAGCTAGGTGTGGAGAAGGCATAGAAGGACTGATGTACTTTGTATTAGTGATGCTTACACTACATGTGCTCTTCAGTTTATATTTCAAGGATGAAAGTGCAGTTATGATAGACATAGCTTTCGGATAATACTGCCCTGCGTAATGCGTGTTGTACGATGATTTCCTTGCAGTGGTCATAGGCTTGGTTTCAGGAGGTTTTCTGCAGAGCCTGCACGTTCAGGGTCTGGTATAAAGTCCTATTTATCATGAGGTCTCAGCTATCAAACAGTTTTTTTCTTCAGCCTTCTTAGTTTGCACTTCAAACTCTTTAACAGTGCCCCTGAGTGAGCCATGAGAAAAATTTACACATAAGAAATGTTTTGAATCCATTAAAACAAGTTCAGAGCTTAAGAGTGGTTTTCATATCTCTTGAGTCAGATGAAATACAATTGTGCAGATCTTTCTTACACAGAAAGTAACAAGTAGGTGATGGGCAGATGCCAAGGTTTGGTTTTTGATATGATTATCTCTCTTTCATTCAGCTGCATTCAAGTCTGAGGGTTGGGGGTCCTGAAAGATGGATCACCAAGTCCACGCAGGGCACATCAGATCTATTCCTTTGGTGGATGTCAAGGCAAAATTATTCTGAATATAATCTGAAATTCATTTGATCATACAGCAGATAGTTTAATAATTTATAGTCAGCCTTATTAGCAAAGCTTTGTGTTGACTTTGCTATCACCAAAATAAGATTAAAAACCCATCCATGATATTAAGATTAGAGTGATCTTTGTGTATATGGTCAAGTTTAAAATTTTTTCCTTAACATTTGAATGACTTATAGCAATCATACTTTCACTGTAAGGGAAAAACTCCATATGAATAATGTCTGATGTCAAAGCACTCATTCCCAAAAATGATACAGAAAGGCTGACAGTGTGCTCTCATCGTGTGACTATGTGAGAGAGGTTTTCAAAAGTAGATGTTCGTCCAAAATAAATGAAAAGGCCTAATTAATCCTAACTTGAATTTGTTGATCATATTATATTCCAGTGTGCCTATAATACCGATGGGCTATGCATGTAATATTGTTTGGTTAACAAAGATTTCAAGAACTAGAGAATACTAACAGCTTTACTTGGAGATAATTGGGTATCCTACTTCTGTGGTATGAAATGCTCCTGCGGTGGGAGGTGTCTGGGAGAATAATGGAGAAAGATAGCTTGGCACCCTGCATCCCCTGTATGTCCTGGTATCTGGTAATGATATGAAGCACAGGGATGGGGTTGTCTGTCAACCAAGGAAGGGACCTGGCAAGTAGCATGTATTAGCAGGGCCCTGGCAACCCCTGAAGGTGCCGGGGACAGAAGAACGCATTTAGAAGCTGCACTGCAAGATGGGAAGACAGGTGGCAACTGTCTTACAGGGATGTCTTTTATTTGAGCAGAACCGGACCAACTGTTCCTCATTAAAACACATTTTGCAACGTGTTCTTATATGTGCATGCACGTGGGCATGTTCTGAGAAAACACAGCGATGTGCCACCCACAGGTCATATTTACAGTCTCCTCGTGGCTCAGAACTGCAAGACAGGTAGTGAGAAGTGCCTCTGCATCACTTGAGGCTGGCTTTCCAGCAATAGCCTCTTGTGGGGAAATGGTAGATAACACCATTGCCTGCACAAGCTGCAGTGGAGGGAGGGCGTATACAGCACATTTGGCGGAAAGCTCTATCCTGAGGGTCCTTTCAATAATCGTGCAGTGCCTGTTTTTTCTCATTTACTTATGTTGGATTATAACTGTATCTCTGATGTGTTGCTGTAGAGTGTGCTCAGTATGCCTAAAGCCACATCTCTCATCTGCCTGACCCTTTATGCCTGTGACCTATTGAGTTGGGTCATCTCATTAACTCCTTCATTGGATAGCTTGGAGGTCAGGAGGAGAGAATGCATGGAAAGTACTTCAGGCTTTTCTTTGCACAGTAAGAAATAGTACTTTTCTACTTAGCATTTTTTTTACAGTAGAACCTGCCTACTACTGCTTATCCCAGATCCTTATGCTTCTTGTTCTGCAGCCATTTACCATACTACAGTTTATCTGTATTTTTACTGAGAAGTAGGAACTGATGGAGAAGTCTTCTAATGGCGTAATTTCCTTCCCTTGGAGCCCTAATCCTGTCCAGCTCCATAGAAAAGGATACTTGCAACTAAATGAAAACATGAATGTGGAATGCAAAGGAACAAGTAGAAATGCAAACATCCATCAGGAAACTAACTCTTAGGCGCACTTTCCTTTAGGTCTCAGCAAGGTCTATGTTAGCTCAGCACAAGGAAAAGGATCAAGAGAGGCTGAGTCCTGCATACCCCTCATCTTCCACCTCCAGGAAGCTTCCTGGTCAGCTGCCTTGAGGTGCCCTGCACCCCTCTCCAGAGCTTTACACCTCCCTTGGAGTACGTGCTCCCGTGCAGCTAGTTCAGCTCTACCTGAACGAGCACCTTCCTGGTGGGATGGAGCTAGGGATTACAGATGCCATGGAATCACCCATTCCCCAAAATGTCAACGTCTTAGTCCTGCAACTTTCAAACATGTTACTGAACTTGGCAGCTTTGCAGATGTGATTAAGTTAAAGATCTTGAGATGGGAAGATTATCCAGAATCACTCTGGCGGGTCCAGTGAAAACCACAAGGCCCCTGTCTATACTCCTGGATTGGAGAGAGAGGAAAAGGCCAGTGGATGCAGGAAGCCTTTAAAACACGAAGGAATGTAGCCCTGCCAACACCTTGCTCTTAGAGCTTCAAATGACTGGAATTGTAAATAAAAAATATTTTTTTAAATTTTGTTTTGTGGTGCTGGAGGTTGAACCCAAGTCCTTTGCACTGAGCACCCCCCCGCCCCCGTGTGTTTACTTAATTTGAGACAGGGTCCTGTTCATTGCCCAGGCTGGCTTTGAACTTGGGATCCTCCTACCTCAGCCTTCCAGAGTGCTGGAATTATAGGTGTGTGCCACGATGCCTGGCTTAAATTTGTATTGTGTAGTACCCTGGGTCTGATATAATTTGTTAAAGTAGCATTAGACAGCTAATACAGTTTACTTACTGTTTCTCCATTGGTGAGCTTTCCCCATCCCCCATAACCCTATTTTATATTTAGACCACGTCATACTGGTGAGGTATGACTGTCCCCTTTACCTGACAATCTAATAAGAAGTATAGTGGGTGAATAGCATTTCACAGGGAAATGTGAATGTGTAATACTAATAGTCAGCGGTCACTGCCCCTCTGTGGTTGCTAGGCCCTGGGCAGCCCTGGAGAGCAAGGCCGGCCCAGCCCAGAAGGAGCAACTGGCGCATGCGCAGAATTCCCAGGCCCATGGCCGATGGTCCATCACTGTGAGAGGATTTCCCAAAGCAGATCCTGTCTGGGAAGACAGTAATCTGAGGAGGCAGGAGAAGGGCCGATGATTTTAGTTAGAGCTTCCCAGAAGGCTCACCGCATGGTCCCTCATGCTCACTAACCCGGGGAATGAGAGGCGCTGTCTGCACAGCCCAAGGAGTTTCCTCCATGTGGGTTACTGCCACAAGGATAGTGCAGGACCCCAGACCTGATACCATCGTCCTGGTACTGGTGATCAGTACCATGGGAGGCTGGCCCCCCTCTGCTTTCTAAGCCATACTCCTTATCAGAAACTTTCTTTTTTTTTTTTTTTTTTTGGTTTTTCTCCGGTACCGGGAACCGAACTCACGACCTTGCGCTTGCCAGGCAGGCACTTTTGCCGCTGAGCTAAATCCCCAGCCCCTCAGAAACTTTCTGTATTGCAGGCACCCTGTCAGGGCTCTGAGCACACTGTTTCTGTTTGGACAACATGTAACTGGTATTCCTGCATCACAGAGGTCACTAGGCGTAGACAGCTTGTGCCACCTGGCCAGGATCACCTGGCTGTCTGAACTTGGATTCAGTTTTTGGTCTGTCCGAATGTAAGACTTGTGCTCACCTATTACACTGGTGCTTCCTAATGCTGTGTGTAAGCAACAGAAATACTATGGGTAGGTTAACCATTTTTGAGTGGCAAATAGTGATTTTTTGTAATTTTACAACAAGAATACCCGAGGCTATTTGCATGTTCCATTAGGACCACAAACTACCATGGAATCCATTGAGTTTTAAGCATTCAGGATACTTTGTAACATTTCATCATTATAACAATGCTATGATACAAAAAAACTACCAGTATCTCATTGTATAAGTGAGGAAAGGGAGGCAAAGTGAGGATGAAATGATTTGCCTGTGAATCCTCAGATGGAGCTGGGATATCTGATCCCAAGCACCTAACAGCTTTTAAAGCCAGTCCCATTTGTGCCCCATGGCATGAAATGACTCAACTTAAAGACATCTCTTTCCTGTTCCTATCAACACAAGTATAACTACGAGAGGAGAAAAGAGACAAAATACTGTTACCATCCCAACTGCCTTTACCATGCATGCGTGGGTGTAGTGCCCGGGATTGAACCCAGGGCCTTCCACTTGCTAAGCAAGCACTGTGCTGCTGAGCCACACCTTCAGCCCCCACTGCCTCTATCTCTAACTGACCAACTTATAATCCTTGAAAGTTTCTGAATTGGACAGTTTTCTTGATTGAGATATATATATATATATTCTGCTTTAACAATTTTATTACTTTGCTAGGATTTGACAGGCTAGACCAGTGGTGGTGAACTGATGGCACGTGTGCCATTTGTATCATTGAAAACGCTAAAGGGTTTGCCATCACCGAGCTATATACTATAGAAAATTAGCGTTTGGGGGTGGCAGTTGGTTTGTTTTTGAGACATAGTCTCACTGGATAGCCCAGGCTGGCCTCAAACTTGCACCAGTCCTCCTGCCTCAGCCTCCCAAGTGCTGGGATTAAGGGCATGCACTACTACACTTACCTTAGGGTATGTTTAAGAGTATGTAAGTAGGTTTGGAAATAAATTGCAGAGTGAGATTTACAAGAGAGGAGAAGCCCGTGTTAATGCAGGCTGACAGGGTGTCCAAAAGAGTTCTCAGTGCCTCCGTTATTCTGTTCACCGAATAAATGCATGCACAGTTTAAATTGAACAAAGGCAAGACTGCCTTGTTTCAAATTTCTGTTTTGAAGAAAGTGTTTAAAACTTTATCTCAGTAACCTATTGACAGTGTTTAAAATGTCTAGGGAAGCTTGGGGGCTGTTTGCTGTCTGAGACGATTGGCCATAGTAAGTCTTTCTCTAAAGTCAGCTATCACCATTGCTCTGTATGTGTTATTTAGGTCAACTTTCATCTTTCTTTTCGCTATTTATGTTCACCTACAAGTACTTTTCATTGTATCATAGAAAGTCTATATTCTGTTCATGAACTCGCCTTCTACCTGTGTGGAACTCTGCTGTGGTCAAACATTTCCATGTTTGAGCGCCTGGGACTGCACGAAAGACCTAGTATCTCCTGCATTTCTAAATTACTTTTCCTTTAGTGTCGTAGTGGTAGTGACAATTGAAATGTACAAAGCTAGCTGGCTACTTACAACTGTCATTTGAGAAACCTATTTAAAAACAGTATCATCAAAATCATGGTCTTGGTTTGAGAAAGGGTGAAAATAATAAAACAGCACAGTATGACAGATGGCTACATTTCCTTCACACCTATTATCACATTCCCACCTTGATCTTCGGGAGTGGCAGGGCAGTGGGCTCCTTGTGGCAACATAAAGCACACTCTGGCTCTTCCATGTGATTCTGGGATGTAGATTTGTCCACTAAGAACAGAGGGAGGCTCAACACTGAAATACCATTTATGCATCACTTATGATCCGATGTGCTAAGTGTTTGAGTGTTGGAAAGAGAAAAAATGATCCCCAAAAAGAGAATGGCCATGTTGAATGCAACTGCAGATAAGCCCCCCGGTAGGTTAACAGGTAGCTGTATTTTGAGCAAAATTTTATTGCAAATGCATTGGAAGGAAGAGAGGAAGAGGTTTTTTTAAGACTGTCACCAAAAGTCAAAGGAGTTTTTTCTAGACCAGGAACACAGGTGTATTACCTGGACCACAACTTTGTGGAGCTGCATGTAGATGTGTTGCAAACCCAGCCAAATTGTGAATGCGCTACGAGTCACATGGTAGCTTCTATTGGGAGGTATAGGACCAAGGTCAAGCACTCTGGACTGGGGCAGGATTTCTCCCGACCACGCTGGTAGCAGTACGCTGTTCCTCTCTGCTCTGCTGTGGTAGTGTCTGCTGGGAGCAGGACCTCAGCTGGAGTCCAGCACAGTTGCCCTTGAGTCTCCTTAGCTGAGTGCACCATGGGCACGGCAGTGAGCAGGGCTTTTTCCCCTCTTCCTTCAGCTGTCCTGCCCACCTGGTAGTGAGCATGTGTGCATGCAGCTGAAGCCAGCTGAAGTTGCTCTCAGTCCCCCCAGCCGTGTGTACCTCGGGTGGGGTGACATAGTCTAGCGTTGCTGCATGCCCCCTCATCACTCCCTTGTAGGCAGCAGGCAGGGTAACAGTGCGGACACAAGTGTTTCCTCACTCTCAACAGCAGGCCCCATGCAGGGGGAGGCAGCTACCATAGTGTTCTTTGCTGCTTTGAGGGTAGCGCCTACCTGGCAGCAGATCCTCAGCCAGAGCGCGGCAGGGTTGCATGCAGGATGGCTGCTTGAGGCTGACTTGGACACATTTAGACCTGGTGCTTTTGAGGAACTCACACACCTTCCATCATTTCAGCAGAAAGGCTTTCTTTCCCATAGTTGCCATATATGTATGAGTGCTGTTCTTGAGACTATTTTTAACCAAAGAGGAAACCCGCCAGCATATTCCCAGCTCTGCAGTTACACCCAACCATCCTCCTAAGAGCTGTCTCCTAGAGGCCGGTGCACCTCTCAGTGCACCTCTGAGCTGCCGTGGCCGCTGTCCGCTGTCCGCTGTGGGGAAGGAAGACGCTGTGTTCCATCAAGCCGTATGGCTCAGAGCACAGGGAGAACAGCGGCACAGTGCACAGAAGCCTGAGGAGTGCGGAAGTAAATAATAGTGTGACCATGTCATTGGGGTTGAGAGATTCACTCTGATAGCCAACAGCTTTATTAATTCTGCAATTAGTCTCCCACAGTCAAAGCAGGAATGTGTCCACAGCTACCATATGTAAGTGTTAGACAGTGGACTTGGGCTCTGAACACTATTTTCATATCCCCAATTCCTGTTCTTTGTACTTCTCATTACCCTGCCATAAGAATTCAAATCCTATTGATTTCTACATTTAAAAAAAAAAACTATTATTCTGTCCTTCCTTTGCACCATCATCCTGATATAGGTCCTTATTATCTCCTATATTAGCTCATTACCTCATCGATTGCCAAATCCCACCACAGATTCTCTTCCCTGCTCCCCTTAGCCGCCCCTGCAACAGTCCTGCTTAAACTCCATCGAGGGCTTCTGCCGTGCACAAGATACAGCTCCCAGCAGAAGCCAGAGGTGCACCAGGGGTTGTTAGAGCGCTTGAAGAACAGGCAAAGCAAAAGGGTTGTTCGAGACCATTTTGTGCTTCTGTGGGGCTTCTTGCAGAAGGGGGCTCTGTGCTTCACCGCCTCTGGGGCCTCTCCCTGTTCACCAACCCATTGTGCTTTTCTTCCAGTATTTCTCACCTGCCCCTTCCCCGCTGAGTTAGCCAGCTTTCCCCTCACCAGACACAGTACCGACACCCATAAGTTAAAGGGGAGAGGCTTCACTTGGCTGATGTTTTAAAGAGATTCAGTCCATAGGTAACTGGCTGCAAGGCAGTTGGCGGAAGTACATCACAGAACACAGAGGCTTAGTTCGTGGTGACAAGGAAGCAGAGTAGCGAAACAATGCCAGCACCAGACACAGTACCCAAGATCAGCTTCCATGACCCACCTGGACACACTGGGAATGTGCTCCACCAATCCCCTGGGGGGCTTCCAAGCTACTCAAGGTGACATGGTCAAGCTTAGCCATCATACCCACCCTTTCCTCCGTCTCTCAAAACCTCAGGTTTCAGCAGGGCACCCCACGCAGTGTGGGAGGTCATTGATCCTAAAGGGCATGCATAAGCTGAAGGTCTCATAAAATGGAGCCAGCTGATGCTCTGAAACACCAGTACCAACCTGAGAGCAGCCAGGTGCTCCTCTCCCCACTAAGAAGCCTGGAACAGAGAGCATCTCAAAAGCAATGCACTCGGGCCCAAAGCCCTGGCACTCTCTCCAAGCTGGGAGAGAGGAAGCAATGCAAATGGTTGCATTTTTTAAAAGTCTCCAGTCTTCAGACAGAGAAAATGACACTACTTGTACGATACACCACGGTAAACAGTGGGAACTGCGTGGGGTGAGTGGTAACTCACCCTCCTGCGGCAGCTGGGAATTCCGTCCTAAGGGATGTGTTTGCAGAATGAAATGGCTGCTGTGGGTTTTTGGTTTTAGTGATTGCTTTGTTGCTGAGGAGATAGGGTTATATTCCTAAAAGTTAGATAGACTCGTGATGTGACTGTACCCCTGCATAAATCTTGCCTTGATTCTCCATAAACACTGCCTATCCCCTATACTCATGTGTGGTCTGGAAAATCATGAACTTGTTCTGACCCTCCTGGAAAAGGAGCTGAAATTCATACCCACCATGGGGCCCCTTAGCCAGGGCGGGTGCGTAAAGGAGCCTACGTAGGGGTGAGTAAAGGGTGGCTCCTTTCAGGAGCCGTATTTCACTGCTATCGCATCAGGGCTCTCTCTGAATGAGAAAACCATTTTTAACTCTGTTTCGCTCTTTTAGGAATTCAGAAACACGCTTGGGATCCACCCGAATCTGATGTCCCATTCCCATGCTGCAACCCCGCGCGACTCCGCGCTGCCTCAAGACTGTGCGTGGAGGGCAGCCGTGGGCCTAGCTCTCGTTGCTCTTCTGTTTGCCTTTTTTGCCAAGGTCTATAATTAGCACACAACGAAACGAAGCATCTGTGAAGACTGCATTTCTAATTAAAACCTTCAGTGAGCAGGAAAGTGACCGCGTCCGTTCTGGAAGGGCCGTACCATGTGCGTGCTGTGTGGCCTCCTCTTCTGCCCGCTCGTAATGAGGCTGACCCATCTCACACTGCGTTGAGCCCATTGGCTATCTGACCTAAAACTGAATTGCAACTGCCACAGCACATCTTTCAAACTGAACTCCTTTTGGCTTATGTTTAGCAAGCAATGCAAATGGTTGCATTTTTTAAAAGTCTCCAGTCTTCAGGTGCAAACCCAGCTACCATGGTATTGGTCAACTTCTCCTCATGTGGAAGAATTCTTGATCCTCTGTAAATATTTTAAGGCGTGTCTGCTTTATGCTTTGTTTGGCGTTCCAGGGCTGCAAACATCTTTTTCACAGCAGATGTGTTCCTGAAAAGTTTACACAGAAGCCTATTTTTGGAACCTGAATCCTTTAGGAATGTGCAGGAGAGTCTAGCACTTCAAGGACCGCTGGCAGTGTTCTCCAAAACACGAGGAATCACCCACTTCTATAGCACCCACAAACTTTGAAATGCTAGATTTATCAAGAGCAAACTGTTTCCCTTTTTCTGGTGTCTTTGATCAACCAGATCACCATTTTATTTCTACCTGACAACACTGATCTTTCCTAAGTGAAATTCCTTCACAATAAAAGGAATTGATGTAATAAGTAAATCCTTTGTCTATCAGAATTTAAATAAGTTACTTAGACTGTATGGGCACAAGTAAATCAAGTGCCTTGTGGTTACCAATGATTATTTTCCTCGAAACCCTTGCCTTTGTTCTTCTATGTGTCATCTAAGGAGCACAAATTAAAGTTTAAGTACGACATCAGTCAGTTAATTTAAAAAAAGTACATATGCATGCTTGCACTGCTTACACGGTAGGGTTGGTGCAGTTCCACTAAACCTGCTGAGTGCTTCAGGGGGAGCTCGTAAGTAAGGTGGGAAGCTCTGCTGTGTCCCTCAGTCCAGTCGGAGCACAGCGCACCTCAGCAGGAATGAGGATGAGTGATACCAGATCGTAGGCGCCCGCCACCTACTTCCGTTCTTGAATTCTATGCATGTTACTTCTTTGTTAATAAACAGTGGGTCCCAGCGTGGAGCTCACTGAACAAAAGACTAGCGGTGATCAAAATAGCACGTAAAGCCCAGAGTCGCACTGTGTGGGACATAAGAAATGCTTTAGACCTATAACTAGCAGAAGACAGGTGTAGTGTTTTGTTTTTCTACTTTATTTTTCTCACTCCCCTGACCCCCAGCTCTGTGCTTTCCCCTGCTCCACTCTCCTTCCTTCCTTTTTTGCTTATAAGAGATGATTCAAGGACTGTTTCCTGTATCCAGGACTGTCCCCACCCCACCACAACCGTGACTTGCCGTTAAGCTGCAGCTCGTCTCTGTTCTTTGGTCCAGAAAAGAACCAACACCAGAAGAAGGGCCTGGAGCAGAGCCAGTGGCAGCCACCCTGTTGGTAACCAATTGGCAAGGGGGGTGGCAAACTTTTTCTTACACTATTAGAGTAAAACATACACAAATCACAAGAATTTTTAAAAAGTGAGTACACACTCTAGCCAGCGCCAGAGGGCTCCTCGTGTACCTTCCTGGCCGTTAGCTCTGCTCGCTCAGAAGCACTGCCCTATCTCTAACATTGTAGATTGACGTGCGTGTGTATAGATGGACTCACACAAAGTGCACCATCTCAGTCTGCCGGCCTTCGCTCAACAGCTACGTGAGCCGCATCTGTGCTGTTGTATACTGCAGTGGCTCCCTGATGCGCTCTGTTGAGCAGTATTTATTCTGTGATCTGCAGTACCACCTGGGATTTATTCACTCTACATTTTCAGTTGTGGCCAGTGGTTTTTTTTGCCATTGTGCATCACGCCGCTGTGCGGATGTTTGGAGCACAGTGTCTGAGTGCTGAGCATATGTCTAGGCGCTGAAGTGCTCGGTCCCTGCATGTGCACGTACTCTGGTTAGCAGCCACTGCCGTGTGGCTGTCTGAAGTGGTGGTGCCGGTCCACATCCTGCCAGCTGCTGACGTGGACTCTGCCATTCTCCTCGCTCTTTTCTCTCTGTACCTTTTTTATTCTTCAGCAGACTGTCTCCGCTGGCTATTTTAATAATAAGAGCCATTAACTAGCTTTAAAGCACTAGGTGTGTATATACACTGTACAGATGCTACTGAGTCCTGAAGAAACAACTCTGGGATAGGTATTGTTTCCCTTTCAAGGAGGAAAAAAATCAGACTCACAAGATGAACTTGCGCAGGAGCCTCGGAGCTACCGAGCAGAATTTGAACGCAGACGCCAAACCTAAGGTCCTATGTTGTGAAATCTTCCCACACCCTGAGCCTGTGTTTGACCTCAACTTGGTCTATGTCAACAGATAGGCAGCTAGGGTGGTTATGTGGATGTCTGGGTTCTGGGGGGGCCCAGCTCTTCCTTCAGCATTGTCTTGCTCCAAGAATGGACATGGCACATGATAAACATTTTAAAGAAATGAGTCAGGTATTTTTTCCTTTCTCCTTCCTCCCTTTCTTCTTGTCCCCTCTTCACTAACTACAAAACACTCCATTTGAGAGTGAAAAGAATTCTTTGGTAAGAACGTAGCACCTGGGAAAATGTGTCTAAATACCAGATTTCCATATGTACTTCAAATTAAAACATATACCAACTTCATATGTTGACTTCATTCCAGGTTGAAATTTCAGTATCCGTTATGAAATGTCACAGTTAGAGAATTCAAGTCATGAATGAAGCTTCAAGAGGGTTTTGTCATCACAAAACAGAAACAAAAGGGAGAGGGAGGAATGGGAGTAAGCAGGGGAGAAATGGGAAAAACTGTTAAGGTTTTTAACAACAACTAAAAAATATGAGACGTGGAAACCATTTCACTATGTCTGTATATACCAAAGCATCATGTGGTATAAAATATAGACAATAAAAATGAATATGCATACATAAAAGGCTTGCCTGGTGCTACAGTGTACTCACAGGAGTACCCTGGAATGCTTTAAATTTTGAAAGAAACATCAGTCCCTGTCAGATGCCACCCCAGCTACTAGTTCCCAATAATAGCCTAGTTTCCAACCTTTGTGCAGCATTTTTCAAAACTCCGTTTCTTTATAAAACTGAGCATTTGGTAGTTGCCATGGTAAAAAGCAAATATCAAGTGCAAAGCAATGTGGAACAAGAAACGAACATGATTATCTTCCAAGGTCTGAAATGCGGCACGGTGCCCTGCAGATGTACACATGCCGTTATTGACTGTGGTCATTTTAATGTGAAATAAAACATGTTTTCTTCCGAGATACATGTACTTTTTTTTAAAAAAAAAATTTTTATATTAGGACACAAATACTTATTAAATTGTTAGGACCTATACATAATAAACAGAATGGTTAGCTGTTTCTTTGCCTGAGAAGTGCCATTAGTCAAAAAAGTTTGAGAACTTCTGCTCTATGGTACAACCTAATTTAGAGGATTGATGTCAAACATACTTGATCTTGGGTCCCAATCACTTCTCATACATTTTTCTAGCTTGTCAGTAGCACATCTTTGGTAACTGTATCCTTGGGTTACCATTAAGTTTGATTTTTATGGTGTTGAAAGAGTAAAGGAGTTAAGGATATAAATAAATTTGATTCAGGCCTGAATTTTCCTAGTATAAATCTGGGGCAGGTAATATTGGGAAAAGACAGGAGATATTCAACATCAACAAAACTGGTTTAAATTCCAGCCAGGCCATTTTCCCTTTTTGAGCCTCATCTATAAAATAGGGACAAGATTTCTTTGCAGCATCACTGAAAAAATGAAGTGAGATCATATATATATATAAAGGACTGTTATTTCCTTCTATTTCATGATGACTATAGTAATTTAAAGATGCAACCCAATTTTATAAACAAAGTTAGCTGTTTTAAATTCTGATATCCATACATGACCACCCAGCAGAACGATGTATGGAATCAAAAGATTCCTGCCTCAAGGGAAGCAGAGTCTTACCCTAACAAATTCACTAAAGGAAGAAAAGTTGAAAGAAAATGGATTGAAGCTGTATTGGAGGATATCAGAGAAATGAGCAGTGTAAGACCACAGATTTGGGTGGCCAATCTAAGACTGTGAAGAAAGTTTCCATACCCAAAGATGAAAGGAGCAACAAGATTAATAGGGAGGCCTAGAAATCACACCCTCCCCAACCCTGCCATGAGGTAAAAGGTGATGTAGGTGCTCGTAATCTTTGGTTTTCTGTCAGTGATGTCTTCCCAGCACTGTTTCTTCAAATTCTGTACCCAACATATCCCAAGCCTGTAGAAAAGTCAAAGCACGGGGTTTCACTTGGTCTCTTCTGGTTTTCCTAGTTAAGTACGCTTAGACGTACTAATGAGGCAAGTATCCAGGAAGGAAAAAAAAGGGTGGGGCAGCTTTGGATCAAGGTAAGGGAAGACAGGGAGTCTGGAAATGCCTTCAAAACTAGGAATTTTAGCTCCTGAGTTTATCTAATCTGCCTAAGTAATCAGAGTAACTATGCACGTTTTCCCAAACAGGTTCCGGGGCCAACCATCTTAACGTCTGTATTTACCTCCAGCTTCCATACAGAGTGATAAAATCTGTGGTATCTAAACAGACCTAAGAATTTCCAAATACAAGTAAAGCTTGTTTACTAACACTTCATACTTTGGGCCCAATCTGTGAACTATAGCATATCATCCACATAGCATGCAGATACATAACGACTCCAATTCCGAACAACTGCTTACTTTTAATACTGTCAGAGAAGAGTCTCCCCCTTGGAGTGACTCTAATGACACTGTCAACCTTGAAAATAATACTGGTGCTACTTTATGAATGATAAGAGTTCTGCCCTTGCTGGAGGATACTGTATATCTTTACCCTTCTAGGTTTGAAATAACTAACTTAAACAGATCTGGGGCTGGGAATTTAGCTCAGCAGCACAGTGCCTGCCTGGCAAGCCCACGGTCGTGAGTTCGATTCCCGGTACCGGAAAAAAACAAAACCAAAAAAAAAAAAATAAACAGATCTTCTGAGTGAAGCTTAAGCTTGAACTAGGTATATAAATGGAGGTCCCTGGGGAAATTCCCTTTTGAGGACCTTGACCCTCTTAAGGTAATGCCTTCCCTTCCTTAAAAATGCCTTTCTTCCCTTAAAAGTACGACTTTCCCTCCTAACAAAGAAAAGTCATAGTCCTGACAAAAGTTGCAGACCAGACTGTGTAAAGGCAAATTCTACCAAATGAAGTAGCATCACTCTTCTCAAGCTCTTTCAAAAAACTGAAAAGAAGCAAATGGTTCCTAACTGATTCTATGAGGTCAGCATTACCCTGATATCAGATAGATAAGGATATTACAAGAAAGGAAAATCATAAGCCAAAAGTACTGATGAATTAATATATATATGCCAAAATTATTGACAAGATATTGGCAAATTGGATCTAGCAACATATTGAAAGGATTATTTACATGTGTGATGACCCAGTGAGTTTTATCCTAGGAATTTAGGGGTGGTTCAACATAAAATCAATGTGCTATGTCACTAATGGAAGAAACGTGGCATAGGAAAGATACACGGCTATGAAACTGACAAAAAACGTGATTAAATGCAACACTTTCAAGGCAAAAAATGGTATAAGAAAAGAAATAAAGGGAAAATTTCCCAATGTGATAGACAGTGTATATGAAAAGCCCACAGCTGCTATCATACTTAATGCTGGATGGCTGAAAGTTTCCCCCCTGAAAATGGGAACAAAACAAGATCACCCTTGTATATCACTGCTACTCAGAACTGTTGTAGAAGTTATAGTGAGCTGTTGCACAATTGGATGAAGTAAAATGCACCCAGATTAGGAAGAGGTACAACTATCTTTGCAGATGACATGATCTTATGTATGGTGAATCCCAAAGAAATGAATAAATGAATGAATGAATTCTGCAAAGTTGTAGATTGTAATAACAAAACACAAAAATCATTGTTTTTATACACCAGCAGTGAACACTCCAAAAACAAAATTGAGTATGTAACTCCATTTACAATATCTAAAAAGTATTTAATTCTTTTAATTAATCTAAGGAGGTTAAAAAAAACTTGTATATTGAAAAACTAAAAAATATTGCTGAAAGAAATTTTAAATACCTTAAAATGGAAAGATATCCCATGTTCATGAATGGAAGATTTAGTATTATTAAGATGTCAATACTTCCCAAAGAGCTACACATTTAATTAATCCCTGTCAAAATTCCAACAACAATTTTTTTTTTTTTGCAGGAATGGAAAATCCAACAGATATGGAATAGGAAGAGGTCTCAAATAGTCAAAACAATGTTTTTTGGTTTTGTTTTGTTTTTTTCTCTTTTTGAGACAGGGTCTCGCTCTGCAGTTCAGGCTGGCCTTGAGCTCACTTTGTAGCCCAGGCTGGTTTTGAACTCACAGTGATCCTCCTGCCTCAGCTTCCCGAGTGCTGGTATTACAGGTGTGTGCCACCACGCCCGGCCCTTCAAAATAATGTTGAAGACAAAAAAATTTAAGGACTCATACCAACCTCAAAGCTTCCATAATTTGAACAATATAGTACTGCTATAAGGAAGGACATATAGAAAAATGATATAGAATTCTAAACCCAGAAATAAATTCTCACATATAATATATGGTCAACTAATTTTCAACAAGAATGCAAAGACTGTTCTATTGGGAAAAAGTTTTAAAAAGTGTTGCTGGAAAAAACTGCATATACATGTAAATGGATGGACCTTTATCATACACTCTGTGCAAAAATTAACCCAAAGTAGATCAATGAGCAAAATTTAAAACTCAGAAGAAACAGTGGAGAAATGCTTCATAACATTGGATTTCGCAATAATTCCATAGATAGATGCCAAAAGTACAGGTAACAAAAAAAATACATAAATTGTACTTCATCAAAATCAGAAACTTTTGTATATCAAAGGACAATTAGGAGTGAAGACTTACAACCTACAGAGAGAGTGGAAGAAAATATTTGCAAATACTATATTTGTAAGAACTCTTACAATAACGAAATAACTGAACTTAAAAATGAGTCATGGACTTGACTTCCTTGTCAATAAGCACATGAAAAGATAACATCACTAGTCATTAGGGACTAAGGCAACTCAAAATCACAGTAAGATATTATATACCACACCCCCTCAGATGGCTGATAATCCAAAGAACAGAAAATAACGTTTTGGGAGGGATGTGAAGTAATTTTATTGGAAATGTAAAATGATGCAGCTCCCAAAGAGTACTGTAGTAGTTCCTCAAAGTTTAAATGTAGACCTGCCATATGATCAATTCCATTGGTCTATACACCCAAAGGCTATACACCCAAAGGCTATGCACCAAAGGCTATACACCCAAAAGAACTGAAAACAGATCCAAACAGATGTCCGTACACCAGTGTTCATGGCAGCATTATTCACAGTACCTAAAGGCAAGAACATCTCAAATGTCCCTTGAGGAACTATCACGTAAATGAAATGTGGTATGTACTCACCATCCAATATTACTCGGTCCTAAAAAGAAATGCAATTCTTTTTTTCCTTTTTTTCCTTTTGAGACAGGGTCTTGCTCTGTAGCTCAGGCTGGCCTTGAACTCACTTATGTAGCCCAGGTTGGCCTCAAACTCAGGATGATCCTCCTGCCTCAGCCTCCCAAGTCCTGGGATTACAGCCGTGCACTACTACACCCAGCAAGAAAGGGAATTCTGGTATTATTCAGATTAACTTTTTATTTTTGGTGCTGGGAATTGAACACAGGATTTTGTGCATGCTAAGCATGTGTTATACCACCGAACTACACCCCTAGCTTAAAGTGAACCTGAAAACATGCCTAAGGAAATAAGCCAGACACTAGAAGACAAGTAAAGTATTATGATTCTACTTTCACGAAGGGTCTAAAATCACAAATTCAGAGACAGAAATTAGAATGAATTGTCAGGAGCCTAGAGAAGAGATGAGTTATCATTTAATAGAGAGAGTCCTCAACCCTGGAGCCACACAGCAGTACCGTCCACAGCCTATTAGAAATCAGGGCACAGTAGGAGGCCAGCTGCGAGCAAAGGTTCATCTGTATTTACAGCTGCTCCCCAGTTCTCTCGTCATGGCCTGAGCTCCGCATCCTGTCAGATCAGTAGCAGCATTCGATTCTCATGGGAGTAAAACCCCTACTATGAACTGCATGTGTGTGGGACTGAGGGTTGTGCAGGCTCCTTTAAATCAGCCCCAAACCATCCCTCCCTCATTTTCACCTTGGAAAAGTTATCTTCCACAAAAGCCATCCCTGGTGCCCCAAAATTAGTGTCCTCTGGTTTAATGAATACAGAGCTCATGTTGGCTATGATGAAAAAGTTTTAGGTATAAATAATATCCTGCACGTAGAACATGACTAGCAATTAGAAATAAGCTCGGCCCATGTTGTGGAGAGTTTTGACGCCATGCTAAGGCAATTAGGCTTTATCTGACAGCCAAGGACGAGCCAGTGAAGGCTTCTAAATATTGCAGGCTGGGAAAGGGTTTATGCGAGGACAGAGAAGCAGTGACAATGTGGGGAATGGTCGGTTCTCTGTGCTCCTGGTCCATGAGCTTCTCTTAACCTTTACCTATTCTGACACTTCTGTAAACATACAATGTAGTAATCACTTTCTTAGGGACCGTGAAACGAGGCTTAGGGAGAGTTGAACCTCTGTCCTTGGTTTCCATGTTTGCCCTGTGTCCAAGTCCCCAGATGTCTCCAGCAGAGTTGCTAGCAGGCTCAGCTTAGCCGGTTGGTGGTGATTTCTGTTCCTGTCATTGCTATGTCTGCCCCTAGTGCTGTTGCTGATAATGGGGTTTTATTTCTTTTGCAATTGCTGCTGTAATACATAGCTGGAACCTGATGTGTGGATCTCGCCATTCTTTTAATCAAGAAAGTGTCTCAGTAAGAGGAAGGCTCTGTCTTTGTAGTTTAGCATCTTTGATCCTTAATCTTCTCTTTGGCACTTCCGTACTGAATGGATCCTGGAGACCTAGCAACTCTTTATCCCTTCGGCACCTGCTACCTTCTCTGCTTCTCTATTGCCACTTAAAGTGATTGACTTCAGGTTTCTAAGTTTGGTCTTCTGTATCTCCAATTGTTATTACACCTGTTCAGGTAAGAGTGCATGAGCTCTGTTCTTAATAAATGGATGTGAATGCTTAACAAAAAAGCCACCTGTGACAGCTATCTCAGGCTGTGATCTTAGAGGGCAGATGTTCCTGGTTTTTTGTTTCTGTGTTTTGTTTTTTCCCACCTGTGTGATTTCTGCAACCTTACTTGGTATCATGGGCCACTACCCTTGACTCCAAACATCACAGGAAATCCTGAAATTCCTAATCATTGGCCCATTAGTGTTACAACATGTCTAGTCTACAAGAGCAGAAAAACTAAACTAGAATTCAGTCTCAATTCCATGTTTCGGGCCTGAGTGAGTAAGTATGATTACAGCACAGTCTCCCACCCAGAAAGCAATGGTAAAGGGTCAGTAGCACATCTCATTTGCTTCCATACCTGAAAACACAATCAAAGTCAAACAGAAAAGGAAGCAGGAGGTGAAGATTGTTGTGGCTGGTTCCTATCTGGAGAAAAAAAAGAGATCTGTTAAATTCTACTTTTAAACATCTTACGTGAAGAAACACTCAGGATGGGCTGAGTTTTAAGCCCTCAACAGAATGACGGGTGAGCCCCCAAAGGACAGCTTGCTATTTGATGACCCTTAATTACTTCCATCTCGCCCTGATTTTATTATTCTTCATCTCTGATTCTCTGATCGTGTTTTGTCTCATACATTCCTCCTAAGTGTAAGGCCTCTAACCCCATCTTGCAAGGCAAGGTTCCCAAGCTTCCAATTAGGATCCCTCTTCTTTTTCTCTTAACATCCTCCAGGATTTTTGAAGGCAGAAAGGTTGAGACTCTCAAAGCCATCTTAAGAAAAGCAAAAACTGGTCGGATACTGTCTAAAAAATTTAATCTTATCACAGCAGATTGCCTTGGGCCATCAGAATTATAAGAAGCTACAAGAAAAATCAAGTAGCTAAAGATGTTGTAGTTCAGGTTAAAGAAAATTTTTAATGCTGTTAGACGTACAAATCAAAAGGCAAGTGAAAAAAAAATGTAAAAAAGGCAATTTAACACCAGCTCTCCCTCATGCTATGTGGCAAATTCAAGCTGTCTCTCTGAGCAGCGGCAGTGACTCCAATTAATATTAAAAGCAAAACCTGTGGTAACCCAACATTGAAATCACAAATTTAAAGCCCTAGAAAGTCACCACTGGCTACCTTCTGGTAATCAATCCTAAGCTGCCTCTGTTTTTCTGTTATGTGTCAGGGAGCTTAAGCTTTCTCACAGGAGTATTTGAAATTTGAGTTGAGCTTTGAGTAGCTGGCTCAGGAAGGACGGGTTATGTCTCTCTGCTTCATCTGGAAGCTGGTCCTTCTTGAAAAGGTGATGGTGGTGAACCCCTTGGGTCAGCCTAGAATAAAAGCCAGAGGTTCACCGGCACCAGGGAGATTGAGCCCCTTATTTTACAGTGAGAGGCTGAGGTTAGTAGGAGTTAGGTGACCTGTCTAAGGCCAGATGTGGAGTCATTTCTAAACAGGGGCCCCAAGAATTCTCAGTGGTGTTGAGCTACCTAGGGGCTAAAGATGGGCTTCACCATTAGTTGTTTTCAGGACAGTCGCCATGATTTATCCACACCAGAGTGGACGCTCAGTGATCAAATGAGTGAATGGGAGCAGGATCTCAGCACATCTAGCTGCTGAATTAGCAAAAGGTAATAGCAGAATGGCTGCAGTTGTCAAAGGTCCACTAAGAAATGGTGAGGAGTTTGGCCTGGGCTTTGAGACAATTGAGATTTTTGTTCAAAATTTGGGTACAGTGTATCTACACACATGTTATACAAATGAATCATTTGGTCCTTTTCTATGAGACAGAACCCAGCATGCTTAAGATGACTGTCAAAAGCCATCGTTTTGTACGTATTCCAGATCCCATTCTGACTCAGTGATTCCTTACCGGGCACCCATGACATGACCACAAAAAAACCTGAGTTTTAGAAGACTATATTTGGTAATTAAAAAAAAAAAAAACAGTTAAAAAAATTCTTTCTTCCATCTAACTAAAACAATGAAGAGCCAGGCGTGGTGGCACATGCCTGTAATCCCAGCACTCAGAAGGCTGAGGCAAGAGGATCACTGCAAGTTCAAGGCCAGCCCGGGCTACAAAATGAGTTCAAGGCCAGCCTGAACTACATAGTGAGACCCTGTCTCAAAAATAAATAAATGGATAGATAGAGATTTTGTTCATTTGGAAAAAAAATTAAAAAGACTTTTTAGCAGTCAGAGGAAAATAACTTTACTGAGCACTGGAAGGTAGCCTACAGTCAGCCTTTAAATTAGTCAGGGCCGCGGGAGTCCCTCAGTGCCAAGCACTGCTGAGCATGCGTGAGGCTTGGGTCCCATCCTCAGCCCTTGGGGATGGGGAAAAACCAGGGCAACAAACAAGGATAAACTGCATTTTCAGGGGAGTGACTGAGGGAGAACTCTGGAACAAGACAGGAATCCTAAACAGCATGGAGAAAAGCAACCTGGAGGAAAGACTGCAGCAAACTACAAGTTCAGCCCCTGGTGGGGTGGGGTGGGATGAAGGTGGTTTCCACGTTGCCAGTAAAAGGTAAGCCTGGAAATACTGCAACCCCAGCACAGCAGCCAAGGAGCAGCTCGGACCGCAGGAGCGCTCTGTGGTCCTCGCGGGCTTTCAGTCCAGGTCAGGGAGCTGGCTGGTCTCAGAGTGATTGCTGTGCTCCAGAGAAGAAACTTACACTGTGAATGCCCCAGCCCCAGAAGCTAAGCTGCTACAAAAATCACAGCAAGATTCCATCCTACCTTAGAAGCCAGCAGCCGGTCCTTTGACATCATCACAAGCCTTGGCTTGCTGAGTCCCTAACAGGGCAGAGAACAGGCCCTGCAGCATCCTGCAGCTTCAAGACCAGCAGCAGCCAGAGCTACAAACCCGCTACTGTCTGCACTTGCTCCACAGGAACTAGCAAGAGTCTCCTCCTTTGCCATGGCCTTGGGACTGCAGTTGTTGGTGCTCACAGCTACGGCATCCTCCACTTCTGTTCCTTGGCCCATGGGAAATTTTCTGTCCACATTCTGCAGCTCTAGGAACATACCTACCATTGCTACAAGCCAAGCACTGCCCGTACCCATCCTGCACGCACTAGGGAAGTTCTCCTCTCCAGCCCACAGCCTTAATACATTCCCACTGGCTTGACCTACCAGAGATACACGCAGGACTGTCTCTTCAGTTGCTTGTACCACCTGATGAGACTGTCCCATGCTGCAAGATGCGACAGTCATGTATGTACTACTTGAGGTTCAGAACAACCTACCAGCAAGGCGTATGAATTACAGCCTGTACTGAATGTGTTAAAGCTGTATATGTAGATACCAAAAGCCCCAGCATCACTGACATTTGCCCTTGAGACCTGCAGAAGATCCCATCTGTGTCCTACAGCTCCCAAGTGCCTACCTAAGCTACAAGTGTTGACCTCACCACACTTGCTCTGCATCCTCTTAGGACATTTCCATCCATATTCTGCAAGACCACAGAGAGCAAACTACAGCCCCTGGCATCAGCTGCATTCACCCTGCTGTATCTCAGTATCTTATGCCTCCAGAAATGTAGACACCAGGTTCCACATGCCCCAACATCATCTGCACATGCCCTGAGAGACCTAGGGAAGGTCTCCTCTGAGTTCAAGAACTTAGAGCCACAGATAATGGTGCCCCCAAACCTTTGTATCATTCATTCTTGTCACTTGAGGCCTGAAGAAGGCCCCATGTGGGTCCTCCAGCTCCAGGAAAGATGCTACCAGAGCTACAAGTCCCGATGCCACCCATGATCACCCCACAGGACCTGGAGAAGGATTGTGTTGCATCCCACAGACTAGAATCCAGAGCTACCAGTGCCGTAGATTTCAGTATCATCTGTGGTTCTCACACAGTACTTGAGAAATGTCTTGTTCCATCTTGTCTCAGAACTGTGCTTCCCAGCACCAAAATCCCAAGCTTCTCCCATATTCATCATGAGCGACCTAGGGAAGATCTCCTTTACATTGTGTGGCTCTGAGACCATAATTCCTGGGGCCACAATCTGTGATGTCATCTGTACTGGCCCTATGGGACCTAGGGCTGATCCTCACCACATCTCACACTACACAGAATGTAGCAGTTACTGTCACACATCCCAGTGCCATCAGGACTCAACTCTGTGGGGCCTGAGAACATGCAGCTTGGAAAGCCTATGTCCACTGCAAAGTCATACCATTCCTTCTAGAACCACTCCAGTCCATGCTACTGAGGCACTCACACACATATTGTCAACGTCAGTTACAGCTGAAGAACTCACATACAGCCCACACGTTTGAGCTCATGTATAGCCAGGGCCAAAAGATCTGCTCAGCTGACACTCTATACCTTATCTAAATGAAAAGATCTTCTCTGGCAAAAGCTACTGCACAAAATTGCAAGAGGCAACTATCATGTCAGATATATGTGCAAGCATCAACATAGGGACCAAGAAACATGAACAGGAACAAAACGCCTCCAAAGGAGTGCAACAATTCTCCAGAAATAGATCCTAATTTGAAGGAAATCTATGAAATGTCTGAAAAATAAATCAAAATGATTATTCTAAGGAAATTCAGTGAGATGCAGAAGGAAACAGGTAATACAAAGAAGTGAGAAAAACAATTCAGGATGTGCTGTGAAGTGCACCAAAGATGTACATCCTAAAAAAGAATCCCAATAAGAAACTTCGGAGTTCAAACTTCTATTTTTTCCTTTTTTATTTTTTTATTAGTTCATGTTTGCAGTACATAATGATTATGTTTCTTATGGGGTTGGTGTATGTACATAACACATCCTAATTCTTATCTCATCCTTTTCCTCCCTCTCTCCCGCCTCCCTTCATCTCAAAACTGCAATTAATGAAACAAAAAAAATATAATCAAGAGCCTCTGCAATGGAATAGAATGAACAGAATTTCTGAACTTGAAGATAATTCTTTAGATTTAATTCATAGAAGAATGAGGAAAAGGGAAAGAAGGAGAAGGGAAGAGGAAGAGGAGGGAGAGGAACGAGAGGAGGAAGAGGAAGAAGAAAAAGACACAAATAATTTAAAGAATGGAAAAAATATGAGACATAGGGGAACCATTAAGTGAACAAATACTCACATACGGAAATTTCAAAAGATGAACAGAAGGGGAAATGCATTGAAAATCTATTTAATGAAATAATAGCTGAAATGTTCAACATACAAAAAGCTCAAAGGACCCCAACTAGGTTTGGCCAAAACAGACTCTCATCAAGATGTACAAAGTCAAAATTGCAAAAGTACACAACAAAGAAAATTCTTGAAACAATGAGAGAAAAGTTTCAAGTAATATATAAGGTAATACACATTAGACTTACAATAGATTTCTCTGCAGAAAATGTACAGGCCACAAACGAATGAAATGATAAGTCCTGAAAGAAAAGAACCTGCTAACAATGAACACTGTATCCAGTAGCACTATCCTCCAGGAACAGAGAAATAAAATGTTTCCCAGAGAAGCAGAAACTACGGTAATTCATCATTACATCAGCTTTACACAAAATTTGTAAGGGAATCATATACGAGAAACAAAGGGATGATAACTACCATCAGGAATATACAAAACTCACTAGAAGCCCAGATAGTGATGAGAGAAAGAAAAAAGAACCAAATCTTAGCATGACAGAAAGCTACCAAATAACAAAGATAAATATTAAGAGAAGTGCAAAGGAATAAGGCATATACAAAATAAGCAGAAAACAATTAACAGAATGTCAAGAGAAAACACATACCTATCTATAATAACCTTGAATATAAGTGGATTAAATTCATCAGTCAGAAGGGGTAGACCAGCTGAAAAGATTAAAAAAAAAAAAGAACCAACTATACACTGCCTACTAGAAATCACTTCACCAATAAGTAGACTGAAAGGGAAGCATTGAGAAGATAAACTATGCAAAGGGAAACAAAAAGTCAGAAGACTCTTCATATTACATAAAGAAGATTTTTGTTTTATTTATCTATTTATATTTTATTAGACAGGGTCTCACTATGTAATTCAGGGTAACACAAACTGGCCTCAAACTTGTGTAATCCTCTTGTCTCTACCTCCCAAGTGCTAGGATTATAGGCATACATTATGCCCAGTCAGATAAAACAGTCTTTAAATTTAAAAACTATAAAAATGAATAAAGAAGTTTATCATTTATTAATAAGATGATCAATTCAATAAGATGACATACCAATTGTAAATATATATGCACCCAGCCCTAGAATACCCAAATATACAAAACAAATATTAGATCTAAAGGAGAGATAGACTCCAATATAATAATAATGACAGAATTCAACACTACACTTCCCTCAGTGTATGGATCACTCAGACAGAAAATTAATAAACATTTGAGTTGAACAACACTATAGAGCAAATGGACCTATAATTTAGAACATTTCATCCAAGAGTTGCAGAATACACATTCTTGTCATCAGCACTTTGGACATTCTCCAAGATGGATCATATGTTGGGGAAAAAATTCAAGTTTCAATAAATTTTTTTTAGAAAATTGAAATTACCACATGGATTAAAACTACAAAGCAACAAGAAGAATAAAAGAAACAAGACAAATGCATAGAAATTTAATAACATGCTCCTTAATGACTAATGGTAATGGAAGAAATTAAAAGAGAAACAAACGAGACTTTATTGAAACAAATGAAAGTGAAAGCACAACACACTGAAATCTGTGGGATACAGCAAAAGCAGGGGGAAAGTTTATAACTCTAAATGCAAACATCAAAAATAAGTGGGGAAGATGTCAAAGAAATGACCTCTCAGTGCAGTTCAGGACTTAGAAAAGCAAGAGCAAACCAAACCCCAAATTATTAAAGGAGAAGAAATAATAAATACCATACCATAATAAATAAAATAAAAATGCAACCCCCCAAAAATCAATGAAACAAGCAGGTTTTTGAAAAGATAAAATTTTAAAACAAACTTTCCTCAGACTAACCAATAAAAAACAGATTAGATCAAATTAAATAAAATCAAATTTGAAAGAGAGGTATTACAACTGATACTACAAAAACACAAAGGATCTGGAGAGAGCAGACCTGCACCAGGAGAGTGACACCCCAACCCCATACGAGAGCACAGACCTGCACCACAGAAGTGACACCATCCCCAACCTGAGAGAGGTCAGGTGGAGCCACCCCATGTGAATGTGCAGACTAGGAGTGATGCCCTGGCCCCACGTGAGACACACCTGAGCCAGAGGGTAGTGCCCACCCAGAGGGGATCACTGCCCTGGGCAGGGGAGGCAGACTGACCAACAGATCCTATCCTGGCTGAGGAAATCACCCAGGCAGAGAAGGGAGCAACCACATGCCAGACTGGCAACATTAGGCCACACGGCACACCTGAACCCCCACGCTGTGGCTTACATCCTGCAGAGAACGAAGGACTGATGAATTTTGCATCGACTGACAGTGGGAACAGTGACACCTTGGCTTGGACTGGAGCCACAGTTTGGAGCGGGAGAAAAAGATAGGCCTCTAGTGCAAGGAGGGGACCTCAAAGGCCCTAGGCTCTAAAGGTAGGCCAGAAATTCGTGACTGGCTTGAGCCCAAGACTGTGGATTGTGAAGAGCCCACTCATTCTTTGACTCAATCTGGTTTTTCTATTTTGTATTATTTTCAGTCTTTCCTTCATTGGCTTTTGGGGGGCTTGGGGTTTTTTCCCTAAGGTATTGGGCCAGTTAAGCAAAATCAGCAAGTCTAAAGAAGAGACTAATAAAAAGATACAAAACCAAAATACAGTGATGCAAAACATAGGTCACCAGCGTGGAAAAGAATTAGAGTCTATAATGGGGTTTCAAATAGAAATTCAAGAGATTAAGAATTGTACTGAAACAAAAAAGAATTATATTGAAAGTATGGGCAGCACAAGTGGCCAAAGTGAGGATAGAGTCTCTGAACTAGAAGACAGGGCTGTTGTCAGTGACCAGTGAATGAGAGATACTTTTAAAAAAGAGAAAGCAGTTATAGAAAAGCAATAAACCACTTACAAAAGAAAACCCATTCTAATTACAGTAGACTTCTCAGCACAAAACTTAAAGACCAGTACAACTTGGACTAAAGTGTCTCAAACCCTAAGAGTAAATAATTTTCAAGTCAGGCTGACATATCCTGCAAAACTATCATAATGGTTTATATCTATCTGGATGTCTTCCCCAAAGCCTCAAGTGGGGAAGCTCATAGGTGGGGCTCTGGGGAGTGATCGGATCATGGGTGTGATAGGGCATCCATTCACTGGTTGGTTTAGCACAGTTCTGGCTGTGGATGATGGACTTACTGAAGAGGAAAGACCAACCTGGAGTAAGTGACACCCACCAATAGGGTTGTAGCCTGGATAGAATAAAAAAGGAAATAAGAAATCACATTGCTTCTTGACTGTCATGCCATGAACTGATTCTCCTCTGCCATATCTCCCTACCTTGCTGCCCTGCCTTGGAGCCAGCCAATTATGGACTGAAATCCCTATAAACTGACAGCTAAAATAAAACTTTCTTCCTTTAATTTGTGGGTGTTGGGTATTTTGTTCCAGCAATGAGAAAGTAAGTAAGACAATGATCTTTCAAAATTGGTAGAGAAATAAGACACTGTCATGATAAAGAGCAGTTAAAGAAATTCATGACCCCTACATAGGCATTCCCAAATATTCTCAAGGATATCCTAGAAAAAGACAATGAAGCCAACAATGACAAAAGTGCTAATAGAATGAATACACCAGGTAGGTTTGAACCTGAAGAAACATAGTATAACTACCTTATATTCAGACAAAGTGGACTTTACGACAAAAATGACCAAAGGAAGTTAAAACAAATCACCTCATATTGCCTAAGGAAATAATCCAACAGGAAGAAGTAACAATTATTAACAGAAATACACTGAACAATGGTGCAAACAACTTTATAAAATAAGCACTACTGAACATAAAAGATCAAGTAGACATAAGCACAATTATAGTGAAGATCCTCAGTACCCTACTATCACAAATAGATCAACTAGATAAAAAATCAACAAAGAAATACGAGTTGAACAAAAATCTGTGAACAAATGGATTTAATAGATATCTACAGACTGTTCTACCCAACAAAAATAGAATATACATTCTTTTCAGCAGTACATGGAACTTTCCCCTAAATAAAACACATATTTGACAATAAATTACCCTTAAGTAAATGTAAAAGAATTGAAAATATACCATGCATATTATCAGATCATAGCACAATGAAGTTAGAAATCAATGACAAAAGAAAATACAGAAGTTATAGAAATGCATGGATAGTGAACAATACATTCCTAATTAAACAGTGGGTTACAGAATAAATCAAAGAAGAAAAGATAATTTCTAGAACTAAATGATAATGCCAGTACAACATACCAGAACTTATGGGACACAGTGAAAACAGTCTTAACAGGAAAGTTTACAGCTGTGAATGCCAACACCACAAAAAAAGAACAAACCCAAATGACCTAATGAGGGACCTCAAGATCCTAGAAAAATAAGAGCAGTGCAAAACTAAAGACAGTACAAGGAAGAAAATTATAGTGATCAGAGCAAAGATCAATGAAATTAAGACCAAAAAATTAAATAAAAAAGAATCTAAGTGTTGTTTCCTAGAAAAAATAAACAAAACCTTAGCCAAACCTAAAAAGGGAGAAAAAAGATGCAAATTAATGCAATCAGAAGTGAAAAAGGTGAAATCACATGGACACTGCTGAAATAAAAACCATTATTAACAACTACTTTGCAAATCTGTGTACCAATAAATTGGAGAGTTCAGAAGAAATGGATACATTCCTAGATACATGTGAATTACCAAAATTGAACTAAGATTTAAAAACCCTGAATAATCCAGTAACAGTAAACAAAATTGAAGAACTAATATACAAGATACCAAAAGAAAGAGCCCAGATCTAGAAGAGTTCACTGCTGAATTCTATGAAAACTTCAGGGAAAATCTAACTCCAATATTCCTCAAACTTTTTAATGAAATTGAAGGGAAGGAATACACGTAAAGTCATTCCTGGAAGGTACCATTACTATAAGCCCAAAACCAAACAAAGTTAGAGTCAAAAAAAAGAACTATAGACCAATCTCTATAGTGAAAAGAGATGCCAAAATTCTCAACAAGATACTGACAAACAAAATGCAACAACTCATCAGATAATATGTCATGACCAAGTGGGCTTCATCCCAGGGATGCAAGGATGGTTCAACACACACAAATAAATAAATAAATACACCACATAAATAAAAGGACAAAAATCACACTATCATCTCATTAGATGCAGAAAAAAGTTTTGACAAAGTCCAACATTCTTTTATGATAAAAATACTTTAAGAAAACAGGTGTAAAAGAACCCTATCTCAATTTGATAAAATCTATTTATGACAAACATACTGCTCAATATATTAAACATGGGAAATACTGAAAACTTTCTCTTAAAGTAAAAAACAAGACAAAAATGTTCACTATCACCTCTCCTTTTCAACATAGTACTCAAAACATTAGCAAAAGCAATTAGGCAAAAAAGAAAAAAGCAATAAAAGGGATAGGTAAAAGAAAAGAAAAAAGTCAAATTATTATTTGTGGATGATATGATCCTCTATATAGAAGATCCCAAATAATGCACTAAAAGACACTTATAATTAATAATCAAATTCAGTAATGCATCACGATACAAATTCAACACATAAAAATCAATAGCTTTCCTGTACACTAATAATGAACCCACTGAGACAGAAACTAGGGGATCACAATAACATCAAGAAAAATTAAGTACCTAGGAAGTAACCTAACAAAGGAAGTGAAAAATCTCTACAATGAAAACTACCATACTCTGAAAAAGGAAATTTAAGAGCATGTCCTGGATGGGCAGAACTCATATAGTCAAAATGACTAAAATTGGTATACAAATTGACTCCAAAATTGGTATACAAATTGACTCCAAAATTGGTATACAAAATGACTCCAAAATTGGTATACAAATACAATCTCAATCAAAATTTCAACATCATTCTTTTCAGAGGTGGAGAAAACAATCCTAAAATTCATATGGAATCAGGAAAGACCCAGAATAACAAAAGTAATCCTGGATAAAAGGAGTAAAGCAGGATCCATCACCATCTTGGACCTGAAGATATATTATAAAGCTATAGCAATAAAAACAGCATGGTACTAGCAGAAAGCCAGACATGAAGATCAATGGAACAGAATAGAGGATGCAGAAGAAACTCTAAGTGCATTCAGCTATTTTATCTTTGGCAAAGGAGCCAAAAACATATAGTGCAAGAAAGATAGACTCATAATAAATGGTGTTGGTAAAACTGGCATCCAAGGCAGAAGATTGAATCTAGACCCATATCCCTCACTGTGGACTACATTGAAATAAAAATGGACCTTAGAACAGAATGTTAAATTAGAAACAATGTTTGAATGACAAAATGAGACAAAACTCTTGATGCCAGGGGCATAGACTTTCTGAACAGAAACCCAGTTACACAGAAAATAATTCTGAGAATAAAAAATCACATCAAATGAAAAAGCTTTTGCAAAGCAAAAGAAACAACCAAGACAGCATAAAGAAAACACACAGAATGGGAAAAGTTTTTTGCCAGCAGTTTCTCAGACAGAGGACTCATCCAGAAAACATAAAGAACTAAAAAAAATTAGACCCCTCAAAATAATAAACCCAGTTAAAAAAAAAAAAAGACAAGTGAAATGAATAGACACTTCACAGAAGTACGAATGACCAATAACTACATGCAGAAATGCTCAACATTGCTGGACATTAGAGAAATGCAACTTAAAACAACACTGAGATTTCATCTTACCCAAAAAAGAATGGCTGTCATTAAGAAATCAAATAATAACAAATGCTGGAGAGGCTGTGGGAATAGAGGAAGCCTTCTATATTGTAGCTGCGACTGTAAAGTAGTACAACCATTATATGCATCAGTGTGGATCTGTCTCAAAAAACTGAAGTTAGAAATTCCATTTGACCTATTCCCCTTCAAGCTATCTTCCTAAGAGCGTTAAAGACATCATAGTATAGTGATACATGCATATCCATATTTATAGCAGCACAATTCATAATAGCTAACCTTTGGAAGTAGCCTATCTGTCCATCAATAGATGAATGGGTAAAGCAAACATGGTATTTACACACAACAGAGTACTACTACACCATGAAGAAAGAAACTTGAGTCATTTGTAGGAAAATCGATGCACATTGAGACCATATTAAGTGAAATAAATCAGGCACACAAGCTTAAATATCACATGGCTTCTCTTATATAAGAAACCCAGAGGAAAAATAAAGAGCAAAATAAAAGATAGCTAATAGGAAGTAGGGAAAAATCTTTCTCAAAGGGGAAGGGGAGCAAGAGGTAGGGGGGATAAGAGATAAGAAAAGGAATTGAGATGTGCTATTTACATGAACCAACTCCATACAAGGAAGGTAAACATTATGTACTAAACACACGTACTAATAAACCTAAATGAAAAAAATATAAAGGATCCTAAGAAACTTTAATGGACAATTATATGCTAAACAATTGTAAAACCTGGAGGAAACATAAATTCCTGAACACATACACCCTGACAACACTGAATCAAAAAGAAATGAAAAATCAACAGACAAATTGTGAGTGAATGAGATTAAAGCACTAATTTTACAGGCATAAGTGGAGAAGTCTATAAAACATTTAAAGAATAATTCCAGTTGTTCTGTAAATATTTCAGAAAATGAAAATGGAAGGAACTCTGCCAAACTTTGTATGAGGCCAATATTACCCCAATGCCAAAACCAGACAAAGATACAATAAAGAAATGATAGACCTATAGAGCTTATAACCATAGACACTGAATTTTTCAGCAAAATACTAGCAGACCAAATTCAAGGAAACATCAAAAAGATCATATACCACAAATCAAGTGGGAGGCATCCCAAGGAGGCAAGGATGGCTCAATATATGCAAATTAATAAATGTGATAAATCACATCAAAAGGATAAAGGAGAAAATGACCACAATAGCAACAGAGAAATTATTTGATAAAATTCAACATCCTTTCATAATAAAAACCCATTTTTTCAACACATGCCCCCAAATACTGCAGGATATGAATATAAATATATCCCATAGCCAGTATCATACTGAATGGGTAGCAGTTGAAATTATTTTCTCCAAGAACAGAAACAAGGATGTCTACCTTATTGTGCTCAGGAAGGAGAAAAATAAAGGGCATCCAAATTGGAAAGGAAGAAGTTGAATTTCCAAATTGCAGTGGAAGAAATTCATATTTATAAATAACATAATTTTATGTTCAGAAAATGCTAAATACTCCATCAAAAAACTATGCAAATTGATGAACAAATTCAGTGAAGTTTCAGGATACAAAATTGATGAAGAAACAACAGTAGCATTTTCATACACAAATAATGACCTTGCTGAAAAAGAAGTCAACAAAGGTATTCAATTCACAATAGCTTCCCAAAAAGTGGGAATATATTTAAACAAGGAAGTGAAAGATATGTATCATAAAAATCAAACACTGATGAAAAAATTATAGAGGACATAAAAAAGGGGAAATACCCTGTGTACATGGATCAGAACAATTAATATTGCTGATATTATCAAAGATTCAATTACTATAGATTCAATGCAATTTCTATCAAAATATTAATGACTTTCTTCATGAAAATACAGAAAACCATTCTGAAATTCATATGAAACCACAAAAGACCCAGAATTTCCAAAGCAGTTCTGAAAAGGAAAGGCATATAATACCAGAGGCATCATAATACATGACTTAAAAACATATACAAATCTGTAGTAACCAAAGTGGCATGGTACTGGCATAAAAACTGACATTTAAACTAATAGAAGAGACTAAAGAGCCCCAAATCCATTATCATACAGCCAGCTAATTTCTGCTAAGTTGCCAAGAACATACAGTGGAGAAAAAGATGATTCTTCAAGAAAAATGGTGGCAAAATTGCATCTTTACCTATAGAAGAATTAACTAGGCCTTTACTTCTCACCATGCACAAAAATCAATTTAAAGCAGGCTTGAAATCAATATACTGGGGCTGGGGATTTAGCTCAGCGGCACAACGCCTGCCTGGCAAGCGCAAGATTGTGAGTTTGATTCCTGGTACTGGAAAACAAACAAACAAACAAACAAACAAACAAACAAAAAGAAATCAATATTCCATAAGAGAAAGTAGGTTGGAAATCTACCCAATTCACTTACTCAAGAACATATGGGAGGCAGGAATGGTAGTACACACCTGTAATCACAGCACTCAAGAAGGTGAGGCAAGAGGATTGACATGAGTTCAAGGCCAGCCTAGGGTACAGAGTGAGTTTAAAGCCAGCCTGGGAATGGCCAAGGTAGGAGTGACCTTGTCTCAAAAACAAAAGTCAATTTAAAATGGATCAAAGACTTAAATATAAAGCCTGGAGCTATGAAATTTCTACAAGACATTATAGAGGAAAAACTTCAAGACATTGATATAGGCAATTTTTTTTTTTTTTTTGGTTTTTCTCTGGTACCGGGAACCGAACTCACGACCTTGCGCTTGCCAGGCAGGTGCTTTGCCGCTGAGCTAAATCCCCAGCCCCTAGGCAATTATTTTTTATAGGACCCCAAAGGTTAAAGCAACAATTATAATAATAGACAAATGGGATTATATCAAACTAAGAACTTTCTGTACAGCAAGGGAAATAATTGGCAGAGTTAAGAGACAACCTACAGAATGGAAAAAATATTTATAAAATATTCATCTGACTAAGGATTATCATCTAGAACATAGAGTATAATAAGCTCAAAATGCTGAATAGAAAGTAACCCAAATAACTTAATTTTTAAATGAGCTAAAGATCTGAATGGAAACTTCTCTAAAGCAGGTATGCAAAGAATCAAGTATAAGAAAAATATGCTCACCCTCACTAATCAGAGAAATGGAAATTGGAATCACCATATCATTTCATCCCAGCTAGAATGGCTGTCATAAAAGCAACAAAAGATGGTGATGTTGCAGACACAGGGAAATATACTGTTGGTGAAGATGTATTTAGTTTAACCATTATAGAAAATGATAAGGAAGTTTCTTGAAAAACTAAAAATAGAACTACCATATAATCTAGCTGTCATGGGTATATATCCGAAAAAGATGAAATTATTATACCAGAGAGATAACTACATGGCCGTGTTTAGTAAGCAATAGCTCCAACACTGCCCTTCAGTAGAGGAATGGATAAAGCAAATGTGGGATGGGTGCGCATGCGTGCGTGCCCACGCATGCGTGCACGCGTACACACACACACACACACACACACACACACGAAAATTACTCAGGCACAAAAAATAAAATCCTGTCATTTGCAGCAACACGGATGGAATTGGAGTCAATTATGTTACGTGAAATAAGCCAGGCACAGAAAGACAAATACCACATGTTCTTACCCACTTGTGGAAACTAAAAAGTCTGTCTCAGAGCAGAACAGACTGAAATTGTGGTCAGTAGAGCCTGGGAATGGCCGAGGCAGGAGTGATGGGGAGAAGTTCAAGAAAGGGCATCAAAACAGAGTGAAGAGGAAATTAGTTCTGGTTTTTTAAAAATAGCACAGCAGGGTAAATTTCAAAATGACTAGAAGAGTACAAAATTCCTACCAATAAAATAATAAACATTTGAAGAGATGGAAGTGTCTACTACACCCTGATTGGATGATTACACATTATATACATGTATTGGATTATAATAATGTACAAATATTGTGTCCTGATTATGCCTGGATTGCACAACTAGGTATACAGTGACGACATGAGATATCACTCAAAAATAATAACTGTAACAAAAACAAACCCAAGCTCTCACTACCTGCTTTTACTGAAAAAGGATTGGGTACCAGTAGCATCTAAAGGAAAGTTTTCTTTAATTAGAAAAGTGAACTCTAAAATGTGAAGTTTGCCCTAAAACTCATCAGATGACAAAAAGCAAAGCCCATGTCTGAATTTTCTGTAATTTCTAAATCAAAAGGGCAAGACCACAGCCTGAATATATTTCTAAGAAATTATATTTAGTCCCTTCTTCTTTTCTGACCTTCAGGAGAGAAAGAAAAATTAATTTCAGAGGCTCATAGTACTGGTCAGAACTTGGCATGTGGGTAGAAGGAGCAAGCAACAGGTCCTCCGCTTTGTAGATATTTCCCCTGTCTTTCAATGTTTTGTGATCAGCTGTGGTAACTCCAGAGGCTCTGTGTTCCAACCATAGCCAGGAAGTCACTGCTCTGCCAGTTTAACTTAGATAGTAAGTAATTTCAATCCACCGCAAGCATCAACTTGACATGGGCTTGTTATCGTATTTTAATTATTCTTTTGATCCTCTTTTTTCCCCTTCTTTGCAAGAAACACTGAAAAAAAGCTGGCAGTTTTAATCTTATCATGCCACGGACCAGATAATTTTTTGCTTAATAATGACATCATTTAACTGCATACATACCTTAAGTAATGAAATCTGTTGGTGAAACTCTTTATCTTACCCAAAGAAGGAGAAGTTACGTTTTTCTGATGGGAAGTCACCCACCTCTGTCACACTGCTGTCTGTGCTGTTCTGAACAGCTGACAGTTTCTGTTAATTCAGTCGCACTCCCCAGCTCAACTTCGCATGCGGAAAGCTGGACTGATTTTTGAAGAACAGCAAGTAATATCTGATGTGGCAGCGACTGGCAACTCTGACATTGAGCTTGGCTGTGGCCATTACCCAGGATTCTTCACTTCTCCTTGAGAAGCAATTACAATTTCACAGGCTGGAATTAAAATTCCCTGTGGTATGCAATAGAGCAGCTGACACTGTCAAAGTGATTTCAAGCTGCTAATCTCTTGCTGGGGTATGAGTGAAAATAGAGTTCCTCTTTGTGGAAACGGAGGTCTGACAACTTTAAAACTTGGCATCTTTGATATGTTTTAATTCGCGCCGAGGTCAGCCAGCGCCGCCTCACTTGTTACTGCACTAGCTGGTGGAAGACAGGGGTGTTTTTGTAATGTTGAGACTGAAGGACGGTGGGGGAAGAAGAAGAAGAGTTCAGCCTGGGAATGGAAAAGGTGGGGTGGCTCTTGTGTGAAACACACTGAAGACACGAGGAAAGAGAGAACCGCTTCGCAGAGCTATCTGGAGAAGGCACAGTGGACAAATGCTCTTCATAGAAAGGAACTACAGAGGACAGGTCTTCTTGGAGCTCTGGTGCTCACAATCAGGCCACCTCCTCCGTTCCACAAGGAAAATCGCGAGGCAGTGTTTCTAGCTGAGCTCAGAGCTTTGAGCATGAGACCTCTGCTCAGATTCTGGCTTCTCCTCTCACAGTGTGAGCTCTCGCTGTGAAGTCTAAACTCCCTGGGACTCGGCTTCCTCTTCTGTAAATTGAGCTCACAGATACCTGTTCTGTAGACTTATGCTGAATCAGGCATAAAAGGTGCTCTTTTGATGCAGGGGTCCATACTTAGTAGAGTAGGATTTAATATGAGCTCTTCTAACACGCAGACTTTTGTCATCGTCAGTTAGCATCAGAAGATTTACCTAGTAGTTTGCTCTTAATGCATTATTTTGACACTTGAAATTTATTTTAAAGGAAAATTTCATGTAGTGGATGGCATTTTTTCAAATTGATGTTTGCCTTTCATAAGAATGTCTAAAATCTTCCCGACAACCCTTTATGTCCATTCATGGAATGAAAAGAACTGCCTTCACTATATGTTAAAAGCAGCGTGTAATGAAGATGTCACCTCTAAGTTAAAGTCCTAAGCCATCCCTAGAGTAGGAACGTCCATAGTCCTGGGATAAGTGAGGACTTAGATGAAGAGAAATCTAAATTGCTACAGCAGCCTTTCTGTGGAGCTCCTGGTGTGCTTTCTGGGTGCATCCCAAACTCACACATACCAGGGTATCAACGGGGCACAACCTCCTGGGGAGGAGGTTTGCACACTCTCAATCAGCATGTCCACAGCCTGCCCCAAAGTGAACCTGGGGGAAACAACTACACAAAGGAGTGGAAATATTTATGGTGTAGAATAAACATTAGGTTTAGGAGAAGAAGGATACTAAACTTGTTCTGCAAGATGGCAAAGTCAAGAAAGTTGCTGAAATTAAGAGACAGCGCGCAATCCTTGGATATGCCTTCCATGTAGAATTATCACTACCATAGCTGGCAGTGTCTTAGGCCAGTGGTTTTGATGACTACATGAGTAGGATGCCTTCTATTTTTCAAGGTTTTATTGCGTTTTGGGCTGACTGTGTCAAGGCATCAGCTACACACTGCACTTAGAAGAGGGCTTATTGGTATTAGGGAGGCATTTGTGCTGACAGATTTTATGCCTCCCCTTTCTCTACCATCTGACAGATATAATTGTTAAGAGGAATAATGGTGTCAGCGATAATCTATAATGTATTAAAATTCAGTCTCATTCTGTGGATTTAATTTAATTAAGCCTCAACGTAAGTTTTTCCTGAGTAAGGACCCTAGGCTTGATTTAATATAATCTCATTAAAAAATCTTCCTCCAGGGGCTGGGGATTTAGCTCAGCGGCAAAAGCGCAAGGTCGTGAGTTCGGTTCCCGGTACCGGAGAAAAACCAAAAACCAAAAAAAAAAAAAAACAAAAAAAAAGAATAATGAGAAAGAGGATGAGAAAGATGAAGGAGGAAAAAAAAAATCTTCCTCCAAGGAATCAAAACAGCAAATGTGGATAAAGTGTTATGTTTCTTATAAAATCCAGTGCCCTATAAATGTAACAGGTCACCTGTTCCTGCACCATTTCCACTGGCCACAGAATCAACAGCTATGTTTAGAGCTGCTGTTCACAAGTTTGCAAGGTATCAATTTTTATTTTTAAATTGAGGTGCAATTAACCTAACATGAACTTAACTATTCTATGGTGAACATTTCAGTGGCATTCTGTGTATTCTCCATGCTATAAAAATACCACCTTTATCTAGTTCCAAATATTTTATCACCCAAGACTATAGCTCTGTACCCATTAAGCTATACTTCATTATTTCTTTCACCCCTAGTATCTATTCTAATTTTTGGCTCTATGACATTGCCCCTCCTAGATACCTTATGTAAGTGGAATCATTTAAAGTACTTCCTTCTGTGTCTGGCTCATTGCACATGGCATACTATTTTCAAGGTTCATTCATGCTGTAACATATATCAGAACTTCATAACTGTTTTGGTGGAATAATATCCTGCTGTATATACCATTTTTTTATCTATTCAAAAGTTGATGGACATTTGGGGTGCTTCCACCTATGACTATTATGGATAGTGTGGTATGAACTTGTATGTATATGTATTTGAGTCTGTGCTTGGAATTCTCATGTATACATAGCTCTAGGAATGGGATATCTGGATCACATGGTACCTCCATGTTATAATTTTTAAGGATCTACCAAATCATTTTCCTAGAACTTTATGTTTGGCAACTCATTTATGCATAGCCATTTCTGTTTAATGAATCACTATAAAAATTCTCAAGTATTAAAAGTTTGAGAGTAAAACAAAGCCCATTAGCCATCACTCATCTTCAGTAGCCATAAACTTTCTGCTATATCCATCCTATCTGTTTCCTACCCAATCACTGCTCTACTTTTTAATTTTTCCTAGAGTATTTAAAAATACCAGGTATCAGCCAGGCATGGTAGTGCATGCCTGTAATCCCAGCACTTGGGAGGCTGAGGCAGGAGGATTGCTGTGTGTTCGAGACCAGCCTGGCTACAAAGCAAGCCCAAGGCCAGCCTCAACTGCATAGTGAGACCCTGTCTCAAAAAAAGACAAAAAAATAAATAAATAAAAATACCAGGTATCATGTAATTTCTACCCCCCAAATAGTCAATGTTTACATCTTCTCAGTAGTCTTAAAATACTTTTAAGATTTTAGATACTGTCTTAGATACTTTTCTCACTGCTTAGACAAAATATCCAACATTCAAAGTTAAAGAAGGAAAAGTTTACTTTAGCTGATAGTTTTTAGAGGTTTCAGTTCCTGGGTGGCTGGCCCCAAGGCAGGGCAGCAAGGCAGAGGAGAAACAGTCCATGGCAGGGCAGGCAGGAGGTAGTAAAGCAGCAAGCCTGCCTTTTCCTTTTTATCCCATCCAGGCTAAGAGCCTATTGGTTGGTGTCACCCAATATCCACACCCAGAATTCTGCTATACCAATCAATGAACTAATCTAGTTATCACATAATGTTAGTCCATATTCATATACCCTAGGTCCAGCCACTATGAAAAGCCCTACCTATGAGCACATGAGAGCTAGGGGAGACATCCCAATGCAAGCCATAACACTGTTTTTTACCTTTGATTTGTTTAAATTAGGATCCAAATAAGGTCTGTTTTATTTGAATAGTTTGTAACTGAAGGGTCCCTCTCTCCTTCTTCATATAGGAGATTAAATCCAATGTAGATCCTCTGGGTCTACAGTAAATTAACTACAAGTTCATACCTTGTACATGCTAAGCACATGCTTTACCATGGTCTACTGAATTAAATTCTCATACCTGAGGTGTTCTTTAATTAGCTTTTAATCTTTCTCTTTTATCTATGTTATTTTCTTGGGAAAAAAAAAAAAACCCAGATCAAGTATCTTGTAGAATGAAGGAACTATTTTCTACTTTGTGGTATTGTTGATGTAGTTTCTTAAAGTAAATATTTTATTTCTGCCATAGTGAAATAGTCAGTTCTGATACCTGTCACTCTCAAACTTCAACATACACCATAAAAATCACTGGACATACTTTTTTAACATTCACATTCCTGACCCTTTGTGCTCTTTCTCTTCTCAACTCCAGAGAATCTGACTGAGGAGCTCTAGGTTGCAGCCCATAAATCTGCATCTTTAGCAAACTCCTAAGGTGATTTGCAGGCGGGTAGTCTTAATTACAAGGTTGGAAGCACAACCTTTGTGGTGATGGGCATTTTAACAGATCATCTTTGCTCTATGACTAGAAACCCAAGGTATAACAGTGGCCCACCAGCTATCACCTTCTTTTACAATTTGGTTAACTTCGGCCAATTCAGCCAAGGATCATTCTAAGGGTACATTATGCAATCAGGGCCCTACCAACTCTGGAATGAAGACCTTCTGTGGAAAGCAGTCATGAGGCACAAACCACACTTAAGAGGCGGGAATCATTCTCCACCTGCCTGAGAGTGAAGTGGGTTTTTCTTATTCAAATTGTTCCAGTTTTGGTCATTGGGGGATCGTTCTGTGGCTTCTGTATTATATCCCTTCGGTATGTACCCATCAGTATGGTTATTTATTTTGTTTTGATTTGACCACTTCTTTACTTCCTAGCACTACAATATATCCCAGGCTCATCTTATATACTTCCTGTCTCTGTCCGAGCCAGCCATTTTCTTAAAGAGCCCTCATTCCTTTTATTAGACAGTGGTTTTAGACACCAAGATCTGGGTCCTTTTAGGGTGTCATTTCTTTTAGACTTTCCATGCTGACAGAATGAGGAAATGTGGGTGTATTAAACTATACACACATGTGTAAGAACATATATATATATATATATATATATATATATATTTATGCAACCCTCTGGCTCTACATTAAGTTAAACATGATTTCTTATGGTCTCCAATTCTAAACTATTACCACATGTATAATTCTAGCCTCCCCCTGCTCATCTGTAAACCTCCACTCTGTGAGAAACCTGGCTCCTCCCATCTGCTGTTAATCGACTTAGTTGTTTTGTTCCTGTGTATACGTACGGCTGTATTAGAGGTGCTAACCTGTACCCCACTTTTATCAGTGACAGTATAGTTCTTCTCTGTACTTCCTTTTGCCTTCAGTCTTACAGACTGCACTGGTTTCCAAAGTTAGTTTTAGCACCTTATTCTGCCAACTCTTTTAATGATGTTGCTTCAGACATTTAGGAAGAATTCAGACTCTTTGGTCATATTTTGCATTCCATCCTGACATCTGGAATGGTTTTAAAATTTACATGCATAAGGTTTACTTTTTGTATAAACCTATAGAAAGATAAACTCTATCCATAGGTTTCAAAAATGCTCCATGTCTTATTTTTACCATTTCACACCGAACATTTTCATTGCCTAAAATACAGTATTCTCTGTGCTGTACCATTTTGCATTCCCACCAGCAATGGCAGTTACTATTATCAATTTTTCAAAAAAAATTAACCATTCTATTAGTTGTATAACAGTTGTACAGTGGTGCATCACTGTAGCATGAGTACATTTTCTCTTAAAAGAGATCAACATGGACTGTATCGTGTTTTACAGAGCAAACAATGACTCACAAGCTCTGCAATCCAAAGCAATATGAATGTGATCCTCCTTATTGCTCCCCTCCTTTCCTCACACCTCAGACTCCCAAGCAAGGTAAGGATCTATTTCTCATAGCTAAGGATCACTTATTACTGAAATAGTCAGGGAAATGGCACACATTTAATATAAAAATGTCTGAAGATAACTGTATTAGTAAAAATTAGAGTAACCCATGTTAGAGAAGATTCCTATATTGCAGACCACACTAAAATCTCAAAATCCCCCCAGTGGCCCCTGCAGCCTGTCTAGAGCACAATGTCCATTACATGTGTCTGCTGTTGTGACAACGTAATGCGAAGATAGACATTATGACTATCTAGGCAACATAGAACCACTCTGCAGGCAGCCGCAGTGTTTCGGGCTGCTTTTACCACGGTGTTCGTGGTATACACACTTTGAGCTGCTAGAGTACAAATCATTCTATCACTTTTACACTCAGTGAAAAATGTGAAAAGCAGAAAAAGAAGGAAACATATAGAACACAAAGTCCTCCAACAGAAATGCTATTTATCAAAACGCACATGTCAACCAACCAAGTTCAGTAGAAGTTCTGTACAAGGCACTCCTCAATGGCACTGCTGAGCAGCTCATCCTCCAGGACAAGCTATACACCATCTGAGGCCCAGCATTTGTCTGGGATCTTGCCTAGATTTCTGCTCCCAATAGGTGCGTCACTTGTTTGTCCCTCAGTGACATTCTACTTAGTATAACTATGTAATTTTCTTATATCTTATTATAGAAGTGAAACATGAGGTTGAAAGGAGACTTGGAGTTATTATTTCAAAGAAAACTAAATTGAGTTCTTTGTAAAGGCAGAGTTTAGTTACTAATACAAATGGTTAGATAGCTGCACAGCAGGAAAAATCTATGTAAGGGCAGAAGGATCTTGCACCCAGATTTTTTCACAAGTGCCCAAATTCTCACTCCTCTTTAGAGAAACACAGCTCAGAGTTGAAGGTGTTGCTTCTTGATGTGGTTTATGCACAAAAGATGACTCAACACCAGATGGTAGGGCTCATGCTCTGGTGAGATAGGAAAATAAATGGACATTTATATGTTTCTTAAAGTCATTTTTAATGTCTCGATTTTAACCATGTATTTCAGCCAGCCAGCCGAAGCATTACAAACAGTATCAGGAGTCTAGATATCTCAGAAATAAACAACATTCCCTGTTCTGACTCAGCTGTAGCAGAAGCTTTGTGTTAAAAATGTATCAAAACCCAAGTGTATCAATAGTCTGCAGTGTTCCTTTTGCTTCTATAAACAGGCTTACCACACACAAGCTGTACTTGGCCTCTTACTGTTTTCAGTTTGTTCCAATATTTGTAAAGTTCCACTCACTCCCAAAAGACCCCCAGCCTACCAGATAAAGGGTATGAAAGTAACTTCCTGTACTAGCTCAAGGCTCAGACTTTGGAATACACAGCTCCTCTGTGCTCGCTGGTGCAATAAAAGCTTGGTTCCCTCTACTTCTTCAAGGGCTGCTTGGTTTCTTTGCCTCTTATAAAATTGCGGTGACATAACTGTATTTTAAGATGTCCACAACTTCACTATTCAACAAAATGACTAAACTCAGTTTCTACCTGGGCCTGTCAAAGTAGTAATACCCACAGCCGTGGGGGATGCAGAGGTGGCCTGGGATAGTGACCCAGCTTCCAGCACAGCAGTCCCCCTTTATCCAGAGTGACATACTGCAAGCCCCACAGTGAATGCCTGAACCCTTGACCTGTACCAAATCCTGTGTATATGCCCGGCAGTGTGGCCACTCAGTGGCAGAGTTCATCTGTCCTTCGGGGTTTCATGCCTGGGTTCCTCTTCCGCATCACTACACTTGCACTTTAGAGCCATGATGAAGTAAAACAAGGGTCACTTGAACACAAGTACTGTGATATGCCTGGCCATTAATCTGATAACAGGGAGAGCAACTTAGTGACTAGGGGGTGGGTTGTGTATGCAGCATAATTATACCAGACAGAGGGCTGAATCATGTCCCGGGCAGGATGGAGTGGATAGTGTGAGATTTCATTATGCCACTCAGACCAGTACGTAATTGAAAACTTAACTGTTTATTTGTAGAATTTTCCTTTTAATATTTTCAGGCCATTGTTGACTGTAGGTAACTAAAACTGCAGAAAGTGAAACCGTAGTTGAGGAGGGACCTTTGTCTTCCCCAATATGCTGGACTGAGGTGTTCTTTTGTCATTTTTGCACATGTTGGTATAAAGTAGGTCAGAAAGCACTAGCAAGGATGCTTAGCCAACACCTGATGAGGAAGTTAGCTGAATAATTTTTTCTCTTATTCTGTATTAAAATAAATACTATGCAATAGGTTATGTCAATGCATATGGACAAGTGATTTATTTGGGACATTGATACCTAGTCAATGTTCTGTTCTCAGTATTTGGAACTAACAATTATAAATATAGTGGTTTTGGAGTTTTGTACTTTTGTCTGTATTCGTAGTAATGGAAATGTTGATGCTGTAATATATAGCTGTGTAACAAATTATTTGGAGTACCTTAAAACCATTTATTATTATAAAGCTATAGTGCTTATTCCCTAGGAGCTACTATTCTTAATTTGTGAAATCATTGCTCCATCCAAAATTGCTAAAATAATTTACTTAATAAATACTAATCTTAAAAATCATCTTCTGTGAGTGAATGTAATATTTGAGCTTTAAAATAGCCCTGGGAATAACTTTCAAATTACCGATGGAAATTTGCTTTCAATGCATGATTTAGTTTTCTGAGCAGAACTTTTATTCTGATAAATGCTTCAAGTTAATCAGAGTCCCTAAATTTCTTTAAACATCAGTATTTATAGTTATCAAAGAATAATTCTAAGTTGATATGGGGCATTATTGTACAACTTTGGATTTAAAAGAAGAATGAACTGTTGTTTTGCTCATTCATTAATTCTCCCACCTACTCCTAAGAGTTTTTTGGGTCTTTTGGTTTTCTCATTACCACTGGTTGATGTTGTGATCAGGATTTACAAGGGAAAAGACTTAATACAGGACACATAATTTATAGGATTATTTTATAATATTCACCCAAAGAGTCAAAGGCAAAAGAGTGGGAGATCTGTCCACACACTAGAGACCCAAAGACTCCAGCTGAGGGCCTGCATCCCATGGCAATGTCCTTGACGAGTCCAACCGGAGGCCTGGAGCCCATGACAATGTCTCATGCAAGTCTGTATCAAGGATCTGCACTGGGAAGGCCCAAAGATCAGTGGTGGAAGCTAGAAGGTCTTCACCAGAGGGATGAAGGATCTGTGCGAGCAGGCTGAGGGCTCTGCACTGGAGCCAGGAAGCAACACTCAAGGTAAGAACCAGAGTGCTCCCAAAGAGAACTGCAGCCATCCTCAGTGACAGCGAGGACCCGAGTTCCTCTGATGAGAACAGCTGAATTCATATCAGGAAAGCCAGTGTGACAGGCTTCTCCAGGAGAACCAACAGCACACCATCTTCCCCTCTAGTTCTCTTTCTATGTTGTTGGCAACACTCAGGTAGGCCTTCCACACCCAGCACCACGCTGATTCAGTTCAGCTGGGTGTTACAAGTTGACCATTAGTTAATCCACCACACTGGCACTTATAAAATAACAAATTTACTTTTTTCAATTCATCATTAGCTTTTTCCTAAAAGGTTCTAGTGTTTCTCTTGAGCAAACTTCTGATATCTTGAGCCACAAAGCATTAAGAAAAACAGACTCACTAAGTTCACAGCCTGTTCCTATGAAGACAGCACTTGGAGAATAAGACCAGAGCTCACTATCATTCGTGCAGACAGACGGCTACTGTCGTCCCCACAGCTGTGAGCCACTTTCTGTCCCTACACTGTGGATTACTTTAGTCAGTTATCTGATGGTTAGAAAGAACTAGAGAAAAAGAAGAAATTAGAGATAAAGGGGGAGGAGATTAAGAAACAGTAGAATTTATTATTTCATTTCAGCAGTTACTTTTCATATTCTCTTTAAAATAAAAAAAAAATTTCCTGGGGCTGGGGATTAGCTCAGTGGCAAAGCGCCTGCCTGGCAAGTGCAAGGCTGTGAGTTCAATTCCTGTTACAGGAAGAAAAGACCAAAAAAAAATTTTTTTTCCCAAAGAATTTGAAATAGCACATGGTAGAACTAGAAAAATAATATTTAAATAAATCTAAATTCTTGTCACTAACTAGAACCCACACTTATCAAACCACTCCCAGAAGACATGGAAGATATGCAATATTCTTCATCAAAAGAAATATGACTGTGAAACGCTACACACACACACACACACACACACACACATACACAGAGAGAGAGAGACCAAAATATAAGAGAGAGACATAGGAAGTAGGGAGAAGTTTAAATACTTCCCCAAATTACATGTTCCATTTAAAAAAAATTTCAATATATGTGCTAATTTATTTTATTTATACTAATAGTTTATTTTAGTTCACTGGAAAGAAAGTTTGCATCATTATCTGTTTCTTTTCTGTAAGAATCTTTTCAGTTTATGTCTTAGATCAAGTAACTAGTTTGAAGACAGTGATACTCAGTGTAATCACCATTGTTATTCTCTTATTATTTGGTTATGAAAATTTGTTTTATTTTTTCATAAAAGAAAACATGAAAAAAAGATGAAAGAACCTATGTGGGTTTGGTTTTTTTTTTTTTCACTTTTCTCCTCACAAGAATAGGCACTTTACAGGAGCCATCTTACTGAACACAATAGTCTTTAGAGTTATCAAAATTTGGAAAATAAGAAATAGGAAATAGGAAGCAATAAATAGTAGTTTACTACTCATGCACTAAACTACCTTCCCAAGAGCCTTCAAAGGGCATATTTTCTTTAAGAAAATTCTTGAGTACTAATAATAAAGCTCAGAGAAGAAACCTAGCAGGAGAGAGGACAGAACTCAATAAAACAGAACTGGTCACAAAGACCCAACTTTTAAAATGTTCTATAGGTAATAATTTCATCTGCACCTCCTAATGGCCAGAAAAAGAAGTTGTTTAGAAACCACTCTGCAGGGTAGAGCAAGATGGTGGCTAAGATCCTTCAGCCATCACCTCTCCATAGACACCAGTTTGAACAATGACTCATGCACCAGACTACCTTCACAAGAGCTAAGCAAACCCTGTAAGAGACCACAATGCCTGGTTTTACTATAATAAAAAGAGGAGACACACTGACAAAGGCAGAAAGAATTGCTGGTGTCATCCCTTCCCCAACTCCAAACAATATGGAGAAAGATGTCTTGTGTTTGAGAGAGGGAAAAGGAATTAAAATTTAGTAGTAGGCCACCACAGTGAAACACCACACTGGGCAGAGCCCAACTACCCCTAAACTCAGGCCAGCGCCTGCAGTCTGAGCTACGGGAATTGTTTTAGCCTCCACCACCCTGCTTCCAACTCTGGGCAGCAGAGGTGGAGACAAGACTTCACCTGTTGGGCAGAACACGTGAAGTCAGCGCAGGCCTTTGTCTTGGAGCTTGGAGAAGCCCACTGTGGTGAGACCTGACACGAGGCACAAACTTAAGGCCTATGTACCTAGGTGAGAACTCGCAAATGGAGCCTCTACGTCAGCCCTGGGATCAGATGGAGAACTCTTTCACGGACAGATAAACCTGAATTGCCCTATCACCTTTTTTTTTTTCTTTTTTTTGGTACCGGGAATCAAACTCAGGACCTTGCACTTGGCAGGCAGGCACTTTGCCACTGAGCTATATCCACAGCCCTTAAACCTGAATTTCCATCTGCATCATTAACATTCTTGCAGTGAGCCTGGGGTACACCTGTTGCCCTGACAACTCACCTCTTCCCCACTGTACAAATCCTGTAGCTGTGAAGGAAATAGCAATTCTAAACACACATGTACCCTATGTTGGAGTGCCCATATATATAAAACAAATTCTAATAGTAAACCTGAAGGGTAACCAAGACTTCACTGCAATAATAGTTGGGCATTTTAATACCCCACTGTGTACACAATAGACAGATCATACTGATAAAAAGTCAATGAAAAAAGAGTAGAATTTGGGGTTGGGGTATGACTCAGTGGTGTACCATTTGCCTGGCATGTGCAAAGCCCTTGGTTCTATCCTTAGCATGCAAGAGAAAAAAAGATAGGAAAGGGCTAGCAGAGTTAAATTGTACCTTAAACTAAATGGACCTAAAAGACATCTGCTAAACTTCCTATCCAACAGCTGCAGAATACACATTCTTTTCACCAGTATAGATCATATGACAGGCCACGAAACAAGTCTCAATGAATTTGAATCACATCAAGTATCTTTTTCTAACCACAATGGAATAAAACTAGAAATAAATAACAAGAAAAATTTTGGAGATTATACAAGTACATGGATATTAAACAACTTACTTCAGAAAACCAATGGATCAAGGAAGAAACCAAGAAAGAAATTTAAAATTTCTTGAAGCAAATGAAAATGAAGATACAACATGCCAAAATCTATCAGATACAGCAAAAGTGGCATGAATAGGATAGTTTACAACTATCAACACCTACATCCAAAAGAAAAGGACAAAAAGATCTCAAGTAAACAACCTATGGCTACATCTCAACTAGAAAAAACAGCAACAACTTAAACCCAAATTAGTAAAGAAAAGATATAATAAAGACCAGTGCACGAGTATATAATGTGTAAATTACAAACAAAACTACAAAATAAATGGGGAATTCTTTAAATAAAACAAAGTTGACAAACTCTTAGGCAGACTAAAAAAGAAGAAGAAAAATCAGAGATGGAAAAGAAGACATTGTAACTGACATAACAGAAATGCAAAGGGTCATTAGAGATTATTATGAACAACTATATCTCAACAAATTGCATAAACTAAAGACACAGACAAATTCCTGGACATATAACCTTACCAACATTGAATCATGAAGAAATCAATAACAAGTAAAAAGATGAATCAGTAACAGGAAGTCTTCCATCAGAGAAAAGCCCAGGAGCAGTTTCACTGTTGAGCATAATACCAATTTTTCTTAAATTACTCCCCAAAACTGAAGAGAGAACTACTTCAAATATAGTCTTATGAGACTAGCACTACTGTGTTACCAAATAGGCAAATATACAACAAAAGAGAAAATTATACGACATTATATTTGATGAAGGTACAAAACCCTTCAACAAAATAGTAGCAAGTTGAATCCAAGAGCACATTAAAAGATTACTCACCATAGCTGGGCATGGTGGCACATGTCTGTAATCCCAGCACCTAAGAGGCTAAGGCAGAAGAATAACCAAGAGTTCAAGGCCAGCCTAGGCTACAGAGTGAGTTCAAGGCCAGCCTGAATTGCATAGCAAGACCCTGTCTTAAAAAAAAAAAAAAGATTATTCACTATGATCAAGCAGGAATGAAGGATAATTCAATGTATGAGAATCAATGAATGTGATTCATCACATCAACAAAATAAAGGACACAAAATATATGATCATCTCTAAACAAATTAGGTACAGAAAGATCATACCTCAGCATAAGGAAGGGTATATATAATAAGCCAAGAGCTAACTTATACAGAATGCAGGAAAGCTGAATGCATTCTCTTTACGATTCAGAATAAGACAATGATGCTTATTTTCACAGTCTTTATTCAACACAGTATTAGAAGTCCTGGCCAGAGCAATTAGTTAAGAAAAAGAAATAGAGGCACTCTAAATTGGAAAGGAAACCAAATCTTTATTGTTTGTACACAATATGATCTTATATATAGAAAACTCCAAAGACTTCATTAAAAACCTATGATATACTTTATATTTAAATGGTCACAACTAGAGACCATACTCATAAGTGAAATAAATCAAACATACATGTGCAAGCACCGCATTGTGTCACTAGTGTAAAACTTG
>NW_004955483.1:5334831-5362257 GCF_000276665.1 Chinchilla lanigera | reverse complement strand
AAAAAAAAACCTATGATATAGTACACAAATTCAATAAAGTTGCAGGATACAAAAAAAAATTAGTGTTTTTATATGTCAGTGGGGAATTATCTGAAATAGAAAGTAAGAAAGCATTTCCACTTATAATGGCCACAAAAATCCCCACCAAGGAATACATTTAGTCAGAGGTTAAATATCACTAAAAATGAAATCTGTAAGACAATGATTAAATAAATTTAAAACACAAAGAAAAAGGAAAAATATTACCTTCCTAGGTTGAAGAATTGATCTTTTTTAAATGAGTATAGTATTTAAAGTGATCTACAGATTCGGTGCAATCCCTACCAAAATATCAGTGAAATTCTTCACAGATCTAGAAAAGAATATAAAAATATGTATGGAACCACTACCATAACAAAATAAAGTAGCCAAAAACATCTCAGGCAAAAAGAACAGAACATCTCAGGCAAAATATACTACAGAGCTATAGTCATCAAAATAGCATGGTGATTGCATAACAGACACATAAACCAATGGAACATAACAGAGAGCTACAAGTCAACCTATGCATTTACAGCCAACACATACTTTATTTGACAAAGGTGCTAAACATGCACATAGAGAAAGAATATTCTTTTCAATACATCTTGTGGGGAAAATTGAGTATCTACATGCAGAAAAATGAAACCATATCCCTATCTCTAATTGATTACAAAAATCAACTCAAATGGATTAAGCATTTGACTGTAAGACTTGAAACAATAAATTCCTAGAAGAAAATACCAGGGGAATGCCTTAGGCCATTCAGGTAGGTCAAAAAAGATGTTTGGACAAGATCACTAAAACAGGAAACAAGCACAACTAGGTAAACAGGATTGTGTCGCATTAGAAAGCTTCTGCACAGCAAAGGGAAGAATCATCAGAGTGAAAAGACAGCTTAAAGAATAGGAGGAAATATTTACGAAGTATACATAACAGGGGGTTAACATCCAGGATATATAATAAACTCAAAAACTCAACAGGAAAAAAAGTACCCAATTAAAAAGTGGGCAATATATCTAAATAGACATTTCTTAAAAGAAGACATACAAATGGCCAACAGGTATATGAAAACAAAGTGCTCAGCACTATTAATCATCAGAGAAATATAAATCAAAACCACAAAGAAGTCAAAGGTAGTAAGAGGTAAAATGAAAGTTTGTGTTTGTTTCAATTTTTTTTTAAAAAATGAGTACAATAAAAGACAAATTGCCATTAACCTGCCTTGAAATACTCCCATTCATTTCAAACACATTTATCCCACTATTCTTGCCACCTTCTGAAGCAGTTCTGGAAGTCCTCTTTCCTGAGGGTCTTTAGTTACACTGTTATGGCTGCCTTTAGGTAGCAAATTAACAATAACCATTAAAACTAACAGTGGAAAATGTTTACCTCTCACAATCATTTTGGTTTTGGGGAACAGCCAGAAGTTGCAAGGTGGCGGATCCAGTGAATAAGGTAGATGAGGACACACTGTAATGTTTTTATGAGTCTGCCTTTCCATTAAATTGCACCTAGCAGCAGCATCCACTATACTTTTGATCACACCTTATAAAGACACAATAGAGGATTTCCAGAACTGCTTCAGAAAGTGGCAAGAATAATGGGATAAGTGTGTTTGTAGTGAGGGGGAGTCATTTGAGGGGTATTAAGGGCCCTGTGTCTTTTACTGTAATACATTCTAACATTTAAACGTTCACTCTATATTTGATAACCCCCTTGTATGTCCTTTCAAGGGTATGGAGAAAAGGGAGCCTCCGAACACTTTTGTTGGGAATGTAAATTAGTGTAGTCATTATGGAAAACAGGATGGCGGCTTCTCAAAAATTTAAAACTAAAACTATCACATGATAAAACCATCCTCCTACTGGATATATGTCCAAAGGAACTGAAATTGGTATGTCATGGAGACATTTGCACTCCCCTGTGTACTGAAGCACTATTCAAAATAGGCAAAAAATGAGAGCAACATAAATGTCCATTCACCAATGAATAGAAGAAAATGTAGTACATCCACACAATGGAATAGTGTTCAGCCATAAAAAGAAATGAATGCCTGTCATTTATTACAACATGGATGGAACTAGAGACCATTATGTTAAGTGAAATAAGTCAGGCACTGAAAGACAAGTACCACATGACCTTACTCAGCTATAAACTATAAAAGAGTTATTCTCATGGAGTCTGAGAGTAGAATGGTGTTTAGCAGAGGCTGAGGATGGGTCAGGGGCAATAAGGAAAAGCAGATCTATGGGTATTAAGTTGCTCTTAGACAGGAATAAGAAGTTCTGTGTGCTGTGCATGGGAGGGTAACCATAGATAGTGATTGTGTACTGCCAGAAGAAAGGACTTTGAATGTTTTTGCATTAAGAAGTGAAACATCCTTGAGAAGATATGTTTAACCTGTTTACACAATATCCCTACAGAAGGATATAGAAGCATCACATGGTAACCATTAAGATGTATAATTTCTCGGTCTCTATAAAAATAAAATTTAAAAAACTTATCCTTCATTAAAATTTCCCTCCCTCTAATGAAGAGTTTCTGCTCCTTTCCTGATATATTGATCTTTCTTCCTTCCTTTCTTAAACTGAATGATCTCTATTGCATGTCAAGCTCTATTAAATTTGAAAGACATGGAGGTGAAAGAGACAATCTAGCTGCCTATCCAGTTATATAACAGCCTTTAATAAGAAAGCCATTTAACAATACCACTGTTGAAGTTAAATGAAATATTCTGTGTTAGAAAAACAAGAGTTTCACTTGTTTGGGATGATTATTACCTGCATATATATTTGCAATAAATGGCACCGCTCATAATTCTAAAGTCCTGAAGATTAGACAGTAACCAGATTTAAGAAAACTTTGAAAATGGCTATGAAACTAACAGATGACAAACTGTAGAAGACAACAAAAGTGTTCGTTGGCTCCCTTTTCTCCATACCCTTGAAAGGACATACAAGGGGGTTATCAAATATAAAGTGAATGTTTAAATGTTAGAATGTATTACAGTAAGTCATTAAGAAGAGACCATCATCATCATCATAATTTCCAAATTCTTTGTTCCACATAATATAAATGTTTTTTGCTATGAAGTTTCCGTCCCTTCCAAGTCCTTTAACTGACACTTTCTGCCTTGACTTTGTATTTTGGCTGTGGATACTTCCCTCCCCTCTGAGTACTCCCACCCTCTGTTCTTTGGATGGTGTGGCATTCTGTGTGGAAACATGGCGGTATGTAAAGCGTAAATAAATCCATTGCTAATTTTCTGACACAGTCTATAGTTGATCCAGTTTGGCAGCTGCCTGGTACCTCCAGAATCCCAGATTCTTCCTAGCATGCTGGGCAACTTTCTTGGTATGTCCTCTTAGTTGTAAAATGACTCTCTAATCTCAAGCATTACCTTGCTTTTCTGGCTGGAAAGAGGAGGGCAAAAGCCAGAAGCACTTCTCCCCAAGGTGGCTCTTGTAAAGAGCTTTCCAGGAATCTGTACTGTGACTCCCACAGGCTGGAGACCTACCCCACATCTGCCTGGCCTTCCAATGCAGGCTGGAAAATACAGTGTTTAAAAGGTGGGTACATTACCAAGAACAGCTTGGGTAAAGAATAGAGGGTACATAGGTAGGGAATACCAACATCTGTCCACCCTAAGGTCCATGAACTCCTCCCAGGCAGCTTTAGAAGTCCCTTGATCAGGGATACCCCAGGCAACAGACATCAGAATCTCTAGCCCACCAGTTCTCCAACTTGACTATACTCTGGAATCAATTGAGAAGTTTTAAGAACTACTGAGTCCTGAGTCCTTTTCTGGAGAAAATCATGTCATTGGTCTGGGGCTCAACCTAGGCACTGGGCATTTTTCAAGCCCTACAGAAGATGCTCATATGCAGCAAATCTTGAGAACCACTGTATGGTGCAGCTATCACTAGTTTGTAGTCCTCCCCAGGTGATTTCAAGGTACAGCCAAGGCTGAGCACCACCCTTCTTAGCAGAAAGCTCACTGGTGCTGGGTTGGGAACCCTGCTTGTTCACAAAAGCTGGAATTTTGGAGTCTACAACACTTGGGACCACAAACACATCACAGAGAGGAAGCGATTTAGAGGCAAAGATTAAGGAAAGGGATTCATTTAATCTCTGCAGCCTTGCAAATCACTGGTAATTGGCATCCAGATTTGTAAGGGTCTTTGCCAGGGATTTTTCATCCTCTGGTATTTTTTCATCTTCCATCTCCTCTTTGTGTGCAGGGCTATCTCAACAGCTGGGTGGATTTTCACCTTTTAAAGGTGGAAAATGGGGGATGAGGGTGTCGTGGGCAGGAGGTGGGGAGGCAGCTTTCAGGAAGGTGATGGCTTTCTCCCTGGGGATGGTCTGTGACTTGTTCACCCTCCCACCGGGGATTTTATTTGAATTCTTGTGGTCATCCTGTCCTGATAATTCTGGGTGGAGGAGAGTGGCTTGTGTTCACAATCTGCCTACATTTAATTTTTTTAAAAAAAGAAGAAACATGAGATTTATTTTTCCACTCATTCATAATTAAAAACAATTAATAATTTAATATCATTGCTTCACTTATGTTTGGGTTGGATGATTCCACTGGCAGAATGGGTCCATCTCAGGGGACTTGTTAGTGACTTAAACAACGCTTGCAAAACATTTCCAGAGCTTGAATATTGGCCCAGAAATTTGCTTTAGGAAGAGGCTGAGGACACATTTTGAGAAACAGAGTCAGGCTCACTTAGAATTACTATAAAAGGAAAATTTGAAGTTCAAAATCTAGAGTTGGCTGTCAGGATTAAGGTGGAACCAAATATAAGGAGGAGTTTCCTGGAAAATTCTTCCAGTTGTCACACTATTTATGTAGGTTGGTCCTTCTTAGAATTCACCCAAAGGTTATGAACTCTCAGGGATATTAGAAAGCATTTGTTATAAAAACATGTACCATGGACTAGGCCCTACTGGTCTTCAGTGCTATTCTAGATGTGTTCTTCACATTACCTTAATCATTATAATGTCCATTTTACAGAAAAGCAAATGAGACAGAGAAGTGAAGTGACTTGACCAAAGTCTCACAGCTAGTAAGTCAGGGGTTTGAAACTAAGTCTCACCTTAAGGGGTTCCCTTAATTGTATCTATTTAGAGGAGGAGGAAGATGATGAAAAAAAAGTCTGGCAAGTGTTATAGGAATGCTTGTCTGTTGGTAACTATTTTCTCAAAATATTTTTTTTAAAATGTGAATTATTTCTCAGGTCCTTTTAATGAAAAGTATTTCATCCTTAAGAGAATTGTTCTTCAACTATTAACAAAATATTGCTTTCAAAATAAGGCAGATTCTACCACCACACTAACTTCCTGGCATGAGATAGTTATTTCATCAACCCCGGTGAGACTTGCTGGGGGTGGGAGGATCACAGCAGGCCCTCGCTGAGTAAGAAATGATGGAACAAATGAATGAGTGTGGTTTATGCCCTTTTTGCTCACTCTAAAGTTAACGAGGTGACCCAGAGCCTCTGTGTCTAGCCCTGGGCAACACTAACAGCACGGTTTTGTCATCAAGGTGCTGGTGACAGCTGTAAACACAAAGTTGTCCTTTACAATCTCTTTTCATCAGTGCGGAGCCTTGTATAAGGATGATCAAAATATATGGTGAATGTTTAAATAAAACTCACTGTAGTAAAATACATGTTCCACTAATCCTCCTTGATTTGAACATACTGATCCCATTGTTCTCGCCACTTCTGAAGTGATTCTGGGAGTCCTCTTTCGTGAGTTTCTTTATGTGGTGTGATGAAAAATACAGTGAATGCTGCTGAGTGCTGGAAAGGCAGGCTCATAAAAAGAGGATAGTGTGTTCTTAGTCACTAGATCTGGCACTCTGTGACTTCTGGTTCTTCTCCAAAGCTAAAATGACCATGAAAAGTCATTGCTTTGAATTGATTGAAGACACCGAAGCGGCCACAACAGCACAACTAGAGATACCGCATAAGGCTTCCAGGAGTGCTTCACAAAGTTGCAAGGATAGTGTGATAACTGTGTTCAAAGCAAGGAGGAGGTGTTTTGAGGGGAATTCATGGCAATGGATCTTTCACTGTAGTAAATTTTTAAAAGAATTGAAACATCCTCCATAATTTTCAACCACACCTTATATCTATATTGGAATGAGCAACAGCAGCTCAGAGATGAAAAGTGGTCATTATGTTCATAATCTCACTCCTAAGCCCCTCCTCTCTGCTTCCCTCTGACCTCTTGGTCTGTAGGCTCTTAATGCCTTCTGCATATTCAGTATAATTTTTCACATAAAGCACATCCTAATCGCAGCTCACAGGCCAGACACTTTAAGTTTGTTGCTATTAGAAAAATCTTAAAGCTAAAGATGATCTCATGAGCCACTATTAGGCACTGCTTGCCGCCCACAGAGCCTGTACACCCCTTAGCTTTGTGTAAAAAGTCTTCCCTCGTTGCCTCCTACCTGACTTGCCAAATTAATCCTTGCGTCATCTCCGTGGCAACTCTTTCCGGCTCTTCTAGGATTTTCATACTTTCTAGGTCGTGGATGGTTAACTGAGGACTATGCCTTCGTATGCAGTTTATCTGCTGTTTGGAATACCTTTCCCTCTTTGCTGTGTGGTGTACTCCTGTTCAAAACCCTGCTCATAGCCCCCATAATACCTCACTAACTCTCAAAATGAGCTATTCTTACTTTTCGCCACTCTAGTTCTACCTCCACGACAGTATTTCCATTTGGACCCTTTCTCCCAGTAGAAGTTGAAATTCTCAACGATTTTGAACTATGTGTTTTTTTTTTTTTTTTTTTGTCTCCCATCCCTGTGTATTCTAGTGTTCAGAAAACTTTGTTAATTAATAAAATTACATAAAATTCAAACTGTTATATAAGCTGGGGTATGGAGGTACTAGATAGATATGAGGAGTTTTTATAAGGATCAGGAGAAGTGCTGGAAAAAATAAGTCATAAACGTGCAGAATTTAACATATTTTGCCTGAGATGGGGAAGAAAGTAACCAGGGAATTCAATGTGTTTGAAGTTACTATATTGCGTAACATAAGTACAGTGAAATACAAAGTCCATGCGTGGTAGCCGCTGACTTGAAATCATTTCTGAAGCCTCAGGAAGGAGATAAATTTGGAACCTGTGCATGAGAGACAGGCAGGAAGCATCTCTCCAGTTCAGCCCAGAAGGCCGTTTCCTATGAGGACAGAGTATGAATTCCACAGTGCAGACAAACTCAGTGTGTGGCTCCTGCAGACCCTGGGCAGTATCTGTCCTTAGGGCAGGTGCAGCATTCACCACACACCCACCAACAACTCCAGTGTTAAATTCCTGGAGCACAAACAGAAGATGCACACAGGAGAACAGAGAGGTAGACTTGCTGTGCGAAGCATGCCTCTCCTCGACTGCTGTGGATGTGGCCTCTATATCCCGACCCCACATCGAAAGCCTAAACCCCAACACATTTGCTGCTCCCAAAGATGGCGGCTGACTCCTACCAGGTGGGGAGTGGGGACTGCAGCAAAGATGAGCGGCTTGCACAAAGTCAAGGTCACCCAAGGAACCCAGGCAGCCTCAACAGAGAGGACAGGAGCATGGAGAAGAGAACCGTGCCCTCCAAGCTGCTTCTAGAAGACAAACTCAAGTGCTGCTCTGGAGTATGAGGCAGAGCGCAGAGGAGCAGCAGGCACGTTGCCCTCCTCACCAGCCTGTGGGGAGAACTTAGAAGGGGATAGGGTGGGAGAGGAAAATTCAGGAGAGGGGAGGAAGAGAAGTCTGCCTACCCGTGCTGGAACGACAGTCATCCACCCGTCAGGCTAGTCTCCACCATCAGATAAATGGGCTCCCCTTCTACTTGAGAGTAGTCAGTAGGGTGTTCAAAGAGGGCTTACCAGCATTTGCCTATTGCAGTCACCTTGGCAGTACGCTTTCTGTCCTTTCCCTCTGCAGAAACCTGGGCTGGAGGTGGATTGGGAATACTGTAGTCCCTCCTGATCCCTGGTTTGTCTTTTTCTGAATTCAGTCACCCAGCATAAACCACTGTCTGAAAATATTAAATGGAATATTCCAAAAATTAAACAATTCAATAGTTTTAAATGGTGCACCATTCTGAGTACCACAGAATCTCATGTCGTCCTAGTTAGTCCCATCCAGGACTCAAGTGATTCTTTTGTCTATTCTATCTACTTTGCATACACTGCCAACCTGTGGTCACCTGGTCGCCTTGGATGGCAGGCCCATTACTGTGGTGCTAGTATCACAGTACTTGTGTTTACATGGCCTATATTTTGTTTAATATGGCCCCAAAGCACAAGAGCAGTAATGTCAGTTTGGAAATGCTACAGAGAAGCTATAGCGCTTCCCTTTAAGTGAAAAGAATGAAAGTCCTTGATGTAGGAAAGAAAACACCCCATATGCTAAGTTTGCTAACATCTACAGTACAGCACGATATTTTGAGAGGTAGTGAGATTATATCATATCAATTTCATTACAATGTAAATGTTCTATTTTATTACTGCCTCTCCTTGTGCCTGATGTATAATTTGGATGTAATTCTGGTGTGAATATACAGTCATATCTCAGAACTCATGGTGAATCTGAAACTCACGCTGAAACTAAACCAATAAGAAATAATTAATTTAAAATAACTCATGGAAGTTCCCCAGAACTTTCATATTTTGCTGGGTTAACATTCACCTTTTACTGGGCTAATATAAATCTTTGAGGCTTAGTGGTATCACGCTAAACTTTTCAAGACCCATGATTAGCACTTAAAATGCACAAAAGCACAAGACAGGAAAGAGGAACACATGGAGGTTCTGCTTGCTCGGGTGCTACCAGGAGACCAACGCCCCCTCCTCTATTTTATGGCAAAGAAGAGCCCAGTGGCAGCAAATGACCAGTAAGGAAGTATTTTCTATTGTGGGATAGTGCCCTAACCCTACAAATTCTAGCAAATTCCACAAATTCCAAGCAAGAGCCCACCACTAAAACATTTTTCTCATTAAAATGGAAACAGAACTGGGTTTGACAAGTTCTGGAGCCGACTGGTATCAAGGTAGGACTGTACAGGCGAGTGATACTGTACATACAGATTTCTATACCACCCCCAACTTGATACCTCCTGGAGTTTGGGGGGATTATTACTGCAAATGACGGGCTTGGCAGAGGGTGGGCGTAGGGCTGGGCATACCCATCCTGGGAGTGGTCAGAAATGAATTGCTGGGGGCTGATCAGGAGTGAAGGCACAGGCTGACACTCAGACCTGTAGCTTGGGTGTGGCTGTAAGGACAAGATCAACCTGTGGCTGTGTTTGAGAGGGACCAGAAGAGAAGCCTCTATAGAAGCCAGCTTGGGGGCTTGGAATGAGTTTTATTTGTCAAAGCCCAGCTTCATGTCTCAAAGCCACCACAAGTGTGTGGGTCAGCTCGCTTTTTGAATTTGTGAGGGCTTTTATAGATGCATGGAAGCTCGCCGTGAGCACTCAGATATTAACACAATCAGTCTGTAAGAGCTGACAGGGACTTGGAGAGCAGCTCGTCCAACCCTCTTATTTTATACATGAGGAAAGAAAAAAAAAGAGACCAAGGGGAAGTCAATGTCAGACCTACGGTTTGATTACACCCTTCCCCACATCGTAAATTGCCAGTTATTCTGTGGTGCCATTCCCAAGACCTCGTCATTTCCAAAGGTTTCCTGCTTGAGATGCAGATCTTTGATTTACAAGTGTGCCTTGTCACTATACAGTCTCTCTTGGTTCATTCTTAGTTCATCATTGGCTACTGAAAATTTAAGATCCCCACGGTGTGAAGGAAGTGTTGAACAGTACTGTTAATGGAAGTAGGCTGTGCTAAATTAGATATCTGCAAGCAGCTTTATGATCCATAAAAGTCAACATCTTTCTTTCATTACCTTTAAAGGCTGTTTATGTAAAAAATAAGGGCAAGCCGCTCTCCAGGTACCCACTGAGACCCAGTGGGGGGGTCAGGCAGGAAGGGATCATACAGCAGGAGGGAGAATAAATGACCAGGCTGCTGAGATGAGCAGGCTTTGGATACAGAAAGTAGCTCTTCCTTTATTTTGTCTCAAACCCGCTTGTCGCGTTGATGTGGGAGAAGGTGTAAGATGGGGGCTGGTCCTGCAAGGCCCTAGTAATGATGCTTCATGCCTTCTTATCCTGGGCGTCTCCACAAACCAGCCATCCTGGCACCATCAACACTCAGACAGAACTTTTAAAACCAGCCTATTCTTATGCCATACGTACTTTTAGGGTCTTTCTTTGTTGGTCCTTGGTGGTTGGTCTCAGCTTTGCTCCTCCTTCTTAATAGAGCATCAGTCTTAACCAAACATGGTATAGCTGGATATTCACTTGTAAAGAAATGTAGATTTTTAATTTTCCCATTAAGTGATTTTCTCTTCCTTAGATGCTTCTGCTCAAAGGGTGACTGAGTGGAGAAGGTGGAAATAAGAAAGGAAGGGAGAGGAAAATGGTCCTAATCTAGTCTTAAATGAGCAGCCAGATAGTAGCGATGTGATAGCTAATATGTACTGGGTGCTAACTAAGCACAATTATCCCTAGGTATCCAAGGGGCATTGGTTCTAGGGCCCCATTTAGATACCCAAACCTGCATATGCTCAAGACCCTCTCTAAAATGGCATAGTGTTTGCATATAATCTATGCGTATGCTCCCATATGCAGTACTTTAAATTATCTCTAGGTTATAATACCTAACTCAATGTAAATGCTATGTGTATAGTTGTATTATCTAGGGAATGGAAAGAAAAAACTCTGTACTGTTCAATACTGATGCCTTTTCCCTCTGAATATTTTCAATCTGCAGTTGGGTGAATCTTTGGACATAGAGAGTGTACATGAAACACAGAATTCTAAGCATGTGTAAGTGGTAACCGATTCAATAATCATAATAATGATAATGGGTACCACTATGGACCCCTGATTACACAGGAGGAAGCCAACATAGAGTGTTATGCAATGACTCCAAAGTCACATAATGAACACTTGACAGAGTGGGGGCCTTTTTGATGACACACACTGATGAGCAGCCTTGCATAGGTCCAGCTCCCCCTGCTTTGCTCAGTGAGATATAAAAATATGCAAAGGCAGCACAAAGAGAATTTTACCCATAAAATAATTAAGTATTTATCACATCATTTGCACACCAATGTTCGTAGCAGCATTATTTATAATAGCCATAATGTAGAAGCCGTCCAAATAGCCAATGGATAAATGAACAAAATATAATATATGCAAAAATGGGACCGTAGTTAGCCTTGAAAAGGAAGAGAATGAATAATAAAGCAAGAAGAAACAGTGAGAAGGAAGGAAATTCTGACATGGATGAAAGTTGATAGCAATAGGCCACAGGAAGTATGACAGTCCCAGAGAGAAAAATATTGTAGGATTCCACTTGAATGAGGCATCCAGAGGAGCCAAATTTTATGGAGACAGAAAGTAGAAAGATAACCACAGAAAGTAAAATTAAGAGGGGCAGAGGGTTGTTTAAATGGGTACAGGGTTTTAATTTTGCAAAATGAGAGTTCTGCGTATTGGTTGTACAACAACATGAATAATCATTAAACCACTAATACTGTACTGAACTGTCAATGGTAAATTTTAGATACTGTATATTTTACCAAAATTAAAAATAAAAGCCAAAACACTTAATTCATCAAAACTGAGCAACTTGTCTCCATGGTAAAGGAAAATGCCTCTGGGAGTCTTTCTGTAGCTCCTTATTCTTAAACCAGTACATAGTGAAGCAGAGTTGATTTTTTCCCAAGGATGTAAACACACACACAGAATCGTCCCTCCTGAATGCAAGTCTCTATGGGAATTCCCTTAGTCCTGGCAGTCTGAGGTAGGTGAACACAGTAATAAAAGCCCATATGAGTACTGTAAGTGAACTGGCGATCACTTCAGCTTCCTTGACAAACGTAAGCATCTTTGTAGTGTCTGGGTTCTCCAGTCTGTCCTGGACTTCTCGGTTAATTAACTTCAAATTTTACCAGGCCCATTCCCACGCGCTCAGTTTACTGCCACACACCTGCCGTTGCTCATGTAAGTCACATCATAGGTGAGAACGTAGGCCAGAAAGCACCAGCCAAACAGGGCCGGCCATCAAGGCTTGGGAGGTATTTGTTGAGCTAATGAATGGAGGAATGGACGAGGCCTGAGGAAGTGTCTTGGAGCCACAGGAAAGATGGGTAGAGTTAGGACCCGTTAGAAGGCCTACAGTGATTGTCCTTTGGTGGCCTCGCAGAGATAGGGTTGTCACCATGTGACACAGAGCATACCTGCGCCTGTTCTGGCCGAGCCACGTCCTAAAACCATGAAACACTCACACCAAGAATGACCTGACACCAACAACTCGGTGCTGGCCTGCCCTGTCCTGTCAGTGTCTCTCTTATCTTCCCCAGCAAGTGCTTGGCGACAAGCTGTCTCCTCCCGGCACCATCACCTAATAGCTCCAAGCACGTCTGACACTTTGGCGTTTGTCTCAGAGCTGAGCTAAAGCAGCATGATCTCTTCTTTCTGGGAACAGTGTGACATTTGATAGGTTTAGGGAGAGGCCTCCCTGCAGCCTCTCATATTTAGATAGGCAGTGAAAGCTGGTTAACATGAACATCTTGAAAACACTAGTGGGAAGGAGGAAGCATTTTAAAGAGATGCTAGACTATACCATATTAGCTCCTCAGGGCTGGTATAAAACCGTTGCAACAGTGAATTTAAAAGAATTTATTCTTACAGCACAGGCGTCCAGATGTCAGACATCAAGGTGCTGGCAGAGCTGCATTTTGTGGGAAAGCTCTAGGGGACATTCCTGCTGTCTGCTCCAGCTTCTGGCGGCTCTAGGCCTTCTGCTTGGGGCTACACAGCTCCAGTCCTTGCCTCTGTCATCAATGACCTTCTTCACAGTGGGTCTGGAACTTTCTAAGGCCCTTGCCTGTCTTCTTAGAGCACCTGTTTGGATTTAGGGCCCACCCCAAATCCAGGATAACTCCATCTTGAAATCCTTAGTTCATCTATGAAGATCTTTTCTAAGCGAGGTCCTAGGGGCTGGGGATTTAGCTCAGCAGCACAGCCCCTGCCTGGCAAGCACAAGGTCGTGAGTTTGATTCCTGGTACCAGAAAAAAACCAAAAAAAAAAAAAAAATCTAAGCAAGGTCCTGGTAGTGTAAGACCCGGCCATATTCTTTTGGGGAAAGCTCAGCCATCCGCTACTCATAGAAATTCAGCAAAATGGCAGGTAATCAGCTACAGCCCAAGGCCTGTTCTGCATTTCTGTCCTCTGGGCCCGGGGTCTGCCCAGCTCAGGCACTAAGTCTTCCCCACCCTTCTTCCCAGTGCCCAGTTTCCTACCACCTGTTTGCTGAGTTGAAAACACCTGTTCAAGTACATGAACCTGGAGAAGTTAAGCTTTTTCTTTTCTTTTTTTTTTTTTTTTCTTGCAAGATTACAAAACAAATTAGCTCAGGCAGGACAGGAGCTCAAGGTTCCTCATTCCTAACCCAATGTCTTTCTGAAAGAGCTACTTCAAAATCATTCTGCTGTGGTCATAAAGTGAGGAGAGGCGCTTCGGACTTAGAACAGGAAGCTTCCTGCATTCCTGGCAGCCTTTCCAGGCTTTTCCAAAGAAACTGATCAGCCTGTCAACATTCGCACTAGCCCCACTTACCTTCCCAGAGTCACGGGCCCAACAAAGTGCAGACAAATGCGCTTCTCACGAGCTCCTCAGCCAACAGCTATCCAGGCAGCATCTCACGCCTCATGTCCAAAGCATATGATGGTAGTGTCTTCCAGGCAGTTGAGCTGCTGCTCCAGCTTCATGTTCAGTTTAATTTCAACCTCCTTTACTCACCGATTGATTTCATTTAGGTTTGGTCATACTTCCTGCTCAAATGCTAGGCCCAAACCCTACACTATTGGACAGAACTACCTGGTCAACACTATAGAGGAAGAACTCTCCCTGGTCTCTTACAGGAATTCTTTTTTTTTTTCCCTTTTTGAGACAGGGTCTCACCTTGCAGTTCAGGCTGGCCTTGAGGGCACTTTGCAGCCCAGGCTGGTCTCGAACTCGCACCAATCCTCCTGCCTCAGCCTACTGAGTGCTGGGATTACAGACATGAGCCTAGCTTCTTACAGGAATTTGACTTCTGTGTCTAATCACTCTTCCTGGGCACCTCTCCATCCGAAAGCAACAGTCAAGAGTGAGCAGCAAAGAAGTCTGTTTCTCCCTTTCTTATTTCTACCCCAGGTTGGGAATCATTTCCTGTTTCGGCTTCCTTTCTAGTTTGCTTCCTTGTGTTCAGGAAGTAAGGGAATAAATAGACCACATTTCAGATCACTGAAATGAGAGCCCCCTTGGAAGGATTTTGAAAGGCAGGTTGATAAAGTATTCTGACTCTGGCCTTTGGGTGCTTATCAAGCCAGCAAATGCATTATGTGGGAAAGGATTCCTCTCAGGTCAAATATGAAGGCTTGCAGTTGATATTTTCAGCAAACGCTAAACGGAAATGTAGTACAGAAAAGGGAGATGAAGCAAGAGAAGCTCATTGCCCTTCCAAGGCAGCTTGGCACACTGGGGTGGCCAGCAGGAGGTCAGCCCAGCAGGGAAGAGCCATGGAGCGCTTTCTGGCTGACTGCCTTAAGGGAACACCCCAGCTGTTTTGCCTGTAGTCTCTGATCTACTCGACACAACTCACGTGGGAAAGATAATTTTCTGTTGTGCTGTTGTTGCTTGTTTTTGTTTATATCGGGAAGATTAAAGCCCCCTAAAAATCAAATGTAAACCTGGAGTCAAATTTGAGCTCATCTATAAGGCTAGATTTCAGGAAACATCAGGAGATAAAATGACTTAGACACACACAGGGCAGAAGTTGGATCTGAGGCTGGAACTGAGCAAGTAGGAAAAGTAGTCAGGAGCAAGGGACAAAAGGAAACGGGAGTTCAGAGCATCTCAGCTTTCCAACAGGGGCCAGAAGTCATAGCACTCACCCCTGAAGCATGTTCAGGCTGAGTACCCCTTATCCGAAATGCTTGGGACCCAAAGTATTTCAGACACTGGACTTTTTCACAGATTTTGAAATATTTGCATGTTTATAATAAGGTTTCTTGGGAATGGAACCAAGTGTAAACACACAATTCTTTTATGTTTCACATACATCTTATGCACATAAACCTGAAGGTAATTTCATATAACACTTTAGTTCAGCTTGTTTAGACATCAACTCATCAAGTGAATCAGGCCCACGTATAGTGTCACACTGGCATTCAAAATCTTTCTAAGATTTCTTTTTTTTTGGTATTTTTGAGACAAGGTCTCACCACACAGTTCAGGCTGGCCTTGAACTCACTTTGTAGCCCAGGCTGGCCTCGAACTCATGACAATACTCCTACCACAGCCTCCCAAGTGCTGGGATTACAGGCATGTGCCACCATGCCTGGCCTAAGATTTCTGATTATTTTGGAGCATTTCAGATTTTGACTCTTGAGAGTTCTTCACCCTGCACCAAAATTTAAATTAAATAGGGCTTAGAAAAGGCTGATATACAAATTCTTGAAATTTCCCATGATTTTTTTTTTCCAGATTTCTCTACTTATTCTAAATTACCAGTTTCTTCTTTGCAAACTCACAAATAGGAGAACTCTGTCCTTCTATCAAGGCAGTTATCAAATAACAAAACTGAGGCAAAGGAAGCAATTTGCAAAAGTTTACAGGCAAGTAAGACTCAAAGCCATGGCTCAAAACCTCATTTCTGGTTTCTTATCATAAGTATTTTAAATACATAGAGTTAAGTTGTGGAATTAGCTTTTGGTCGCTGGGACCTGATACCCTCAATTTAAAGGAGGAAGGATTTATTTTGTATTTGTGACCCTGCAGTCTAGCTCAGAGGCGTTCCATCACTGGCTACTCCCTGATTCCTTTTTATTTTTTACTTTGAGATAGGGTCTTGCTAAGTTGCCCAGGTAGAACTCCAACTTTGCAATTTTGTCTCAGCCTCCCTCGGGGCTAGGATTACAGGCATTCACCCCCCTCGTGGTTAGGGTTTATTTTTGCTCACAGTTTCAGAGGTTTGAGTCCGTGGTCTGCTGGTTCAAAGGCAGGAATACCATGGTGGAAGGCATGGAGGGCCAGAGCTTCCCACCTCATAGTGAGGTATGGCTCGGGGGAGGCAGCAGCAAGAGATACATCGTGCAAGCACACAGCCCCATCTCCCGACAGCACATCCCACCAGCTCTGGTAGTCATCCAATCGCCTTCCTGGAGCCTCTTAATTACGTCCCATTGACAATTAGGGGTAAGCCCCCACAGGTGCCTGCATGGCACCCGCTTGCAGATCTGAAGCAGGACAGGGAATGATTGGTCAAGATGAGAGAGAACTATGGCTAGAAATGGTCAGTTCAGAGTTATCTGATTTGAAAAGGGAAAGACAGTTGAGAATTTATGGGGAAACAGAACCGATGAGAAGCCTGAAGGAATCTCCCCTGTTCAAGGACAGACACAGGAAGAGCTGGCCGGGAGGGAGGAGGATGGGGATCCTTGAAGACTGAGTTCTGGAGATGAGGTGGAGGCTGTCAAAAGGAGGAGGCGTGATCAAGAGGGTTTAATTGACAGTTTGCATGGTAGAAGAGCCAAGAAGACACTTGTCTTAGCGAGGTTTTCTGTTGCTTCAACAGAACACTTGAGACCTGGGGGATTTATACAGACAGAGGTTTAGTTAACTCTGCTTCTAGAAATCTAGGACTTTGGCTCCAGGATCAGACTGGCTTCTGGTGATGCCTCTGGGCAGAGAAGGGAGGGGTTCATGCAGAGACCTCAAGAAGAAAAAACAGCAAGATAGCCAGCGAGAAAGTCCAACTCTATAACCACTCCTTCTCCTGGAAAACCCATCAGCTCCTGAGAGTGAGAGCTCACTTCCATGAGCAAGGCAGTGAGCCTGCTTTTATTTCACTGATTATTAATTAATACATGCATGCGGTGCGGCGGTTTGAACCCAGGGTTTTCACACTGAACTGTGTCCCTAGCCCTTTTTAATTTTTTAAAATTTGAGACAAGGTCTTGTTAAGTGGCTACATTGCTCACACTGGGCTTGAATTTGCCTCCCTCTGCCTTTACATCTTCTCCCTTCACTGCTTTCCGCAAATGTGATGTTCTTCCATATCTCAGTACGTATTTTCAGTACCTATTCTGCTGTCCAAGAGTAGCCCCTGGCAATGTCCTCTTGCCCACCTACTCTACATAATCTAACATCTTTCTCTGAGGGAAGGCTGAAAAATTGGCTGGCACTGGCTTTGCAAATGCTTTTTGTAAAGGGCCAGAGAGTAAATATATCAGGCTTTGCGGGTCTCTGTTTTACCTGCACATATCTGTCCTTAGTCATGCAATAGTGGCCACGGGGGTTAAGTGAATGGGCGAGTCTGTGTTCTAATAAAACTTTGTTTACAAAACCAGACTGAATTTGGCCCGACCACCAACTAATTTCTAAGAGCTGGGCCTATTATAACCCAAACACTCATAGTTCTGAAGCATGAAGACAGATGGGAACGATCTATGGTGGCTGTCTACAGTAGAATTCACTTCCCAAGGACAGGAACTACCCCTTCCCTGTAGGTAACAATTGTAGGCTATGGAACTCTTTGCTGAACTATGGTAGCTGTACTTTTGGTTTTTAATTCAGAGTTCAGTTGAATTATTCTTTCCCCTGACTATTGCCAGTGTGACGGTTAATCTTGTTTGTTAAGTCGATGGATTTGAGAGATGCCCAGAAGATTAGCAAAGCATATTTCTGGGTACATCTGAAAGGGGCATGACCCTAGGTCTCTGTTCCCTAGCCCCTTCCTCAGGGCACTCCTCCTGTGCTGTTTCTCGGCTGCCATGAAGTGAGCCACCTTGCTCTACCACGGCCTTCTGCCATGATGTTCCTGCTTGGAAGCAAGTGACCTTGGACTGAAACTGTGAATCAAATTAAACCCCTTTTCCTTTAAGGTGTAGGTGTCAGGTATTTTATCCCAGCAGCGGGAAAGCTGATCAGTACAGCTAGTTAAAGACCAATCACTCTGACCAGTGATTTTGGCAAAGGGTCCCATAAGCTACCAAATTATATAACCTCTAAACTGATGTCTTGGCTCTTGAAACTTGATGGAAAGAAAAGTAGATTGAGATAACCGGAGGGAGTGGAGGCCAGAGCACCTGCACCGAGGTGTATGTTAATTTGTTTGGAAATATTTATCTATGCATACATAGGCAGTGCACTTGATGAGTAACTATATTTGTGCTGCACTTACGTGCTTTTTTCTGCCTTTAATGCAATCAGCGCACATTATAGAGGCATGAATATGCAAATGTTGAATAAAGCTTGAATTTTTTAATTAAAAAAGCTAAATCAGGGGAATTATAAGCACCCAATTTAACATTTTAAATATGAAATGAAATGTTCTTCCTCATTCCCATTCATCGCCACGGATTTTGTTGATATTCATCGTTGAACTTGATTACTTTATCTTGATCTGTTCTTAAAGGAGTTAGCTTGGATTTGGGGGAGGTCAAGAAAACTGGAGGGCCAGGGAGGAGGGAAAGAAAATATCTAAAGAATGACTCTTTTCCTGTCCTAGTGGTGTCATCAACGCACAAAGCAGCTTATTGCTTGTGTACTTGCAAAGGGTATCAGCATATAAATACTGTACTCAGTTGGGAATTAAATTTCCAAAAGGAAGCATTTTCCCCACTCAATTTTCTCTTAATTCAGAAAAATTACTTTTAAATTGATGTAACACAGCAGCTCATAACAGTTGCATTATTCTCCCCCAGGAATAAACGCAGGCTTCTCTCCACTCCCTTTTCAAAGTGGTAAACAAATGCTCTCTTTTCAGACACGACTCTTTCCAAAGAGGAAAGTGAGCCCGTCTACTGGCTTGGGATTAAAGAGTCCGCGCTGAAATCTGCTGATTATTTATTAAACACTTCCTCATGTGGGATTCACTGCTGTCCGTAATTAAATTACAAAGACCCAGGCCAGGCTCTTTGGAGTTTAGCATCTTCCATGGTTTAAGCAGCTGGGTGATCTTGGCTGGCCATGATATCAAAAGTAATTATACCTTATAATTATGCTGCACTTTATTCAAAATACTTCTTCCTATGTGTCCTCAGGGAATTTAACACCTACCTCTGAGCCTTGGGGGAGAATGAGTTAGGTAATCTCCGAGTCCCTTATGGAGAGACTGTTATGAGTTTTATAAAGTATAAAGCAGGGGGTAAAAGAGAGGGCTAGACTAACGATAATCGCACCAAATTTAACCTAAATTTAAATGTGAGTGTGAGCAAGTAGAAAATCCAGCATGCAACGGCAAAACAATACTTGGCCAATACTTTCCAGTGAGCTCCCCATATTTATAAAGCTTTGCATTTAGATTTCCTGGACTGATGACTTTATAAGGGAAGTTCTTCCTTCAGTTTATCTTATCCTCACTATTTTATACCAATCACTATCCTCATAACTCAAGACCTGTGATCTAGAATTCTTCTCCAAAGAATATGAAATTCCTCAAAGACAGGTTTTCCTGCTATAGTGGTGAATATAAGAAGTGTTCAAGAAGTGCCTAAATGATCTAAATTAGAATTAAATTCATACTGACAGCAAAATTGTAATTAATGTCTTTATTCTCTTATCTACTCTGAGCTCAGAGGGCTGGTAACATGTTAGGTTATAATGCCCAATTTCAACTAAATGTTGCTTTTGTTTTATACCTAGGTGAGAAAAAATATATATATATATATTAATTTTTAAAATATATGTTTCTTTTGAAATCATTCTAGATTGATAGAAAAGTTGCAAAGATAATAGTGTTCTTTTATACCCCTTTCCCAGGGGTGTTAATATCTTACATTATCACAGTAGATTTGTCTAATCTGAGATATCAACAGTGATATCTTACTATTAACTAAAGCCTAGACTTACTTGGATTTTACCACTTTTAGGAAAGTAATTTTAAGTCCTGAGTATCTGAGTTTGTGTAGGGGAATCAGCTCAGCCGCTGCAAATACTACAAACTTGAGCTTAGGCTCAAGTCAGTGTTATTGAGCCACAATAGGACATTGCTAAGAAATTTTAAGGCCTGTACAGAGAACTAATTTTTTATAAATCCTCATTTTCGAAAATGGGCCAGATAAGCACCCCATGCTCTGCCCAAACAACTCTGAATAGTAGGCGCTTTGGTCTTGGCTCCCATTTCTCGGTGAGAAAGAATCCTTATACGCACAAGCACATACTCATACTGTGTTGAAATGAAAAGTCCCTTACATGGCCATGTGCAGAAAGATTCCAATTCTCACGGTCCTTTTAATCTAGGTCAGGAGGAAATCTGTAGCATCAGGCAGCGCCGAACAGCCAGGGGGTCTTGTGAGGAGAGAGTGGTTGAGGTCTATTTCCAACTGGAAACATGACACCAGCAAAAGGAGTCATCCTGGAACACTTTGGGTTTCCTGGGAATAGGTGTTTCATTTGGACAGGCTGTGTGGATGTGGGTTAATCCCAGGTACGTGTAAGGTTGTGTGATTCTGCATGTCAACACAGCAAGGAGTGCAGGGGATGGTCTGTCAACACGTATCACCATTAGCCTGTCCACAGCCGAAGCGTTTGAGTCATCTGACGGAGAGTCAGGGCAACCCGAATACATTTCTCTCTTGCAGTGCAGATGGATACCAGGAAACTGAGCAGATGCATTGAAGCTAATCAGGCAGAGGCACAGCAGGGTAACTACAAGCTAGGATTCACATGCCTTCGTGAACCTTAATTAAAGAGCTGGGAACCTCCTTTGGTTTTATCTGTTGCCAGTGTTTGGTCTCCTATTGTGACAGTTTCTTTTTTTAAGTAACCATCAATTTACAGTGATAATCTAATGGGGAGACAGAACGGTCCTATGTTCTGAAACAGCAGTAAAGCAGTAAGAGAGCAGGTCGCCAAGGGTTAAGTCGCTGCTGCTTCTGCAGCTGCAAACCACACTGACAAGAACAGCCAGGCATAAGGGAAGCAGGAGACTGGGCGGGAGAGATCCAGGGGACCCCAGAAGGCATCCTGCTCTGTCTTCTGCAATAGCCAACAAAAACCAAATGTCTTCGAGAGAGAGAGAGAGCTAAATTATTGAGTACGCTCTTAACAACAGGCAGTGGAAAAGGCATCTGCAGATTTGTGCTTCACACCCAGTAATAAATACAGTGTTGAGAAGAGAAATCCGTCCTAGCAACTCAGGGGATGAGGACAGACTCTGCTATCTGTCTCTTTTAATGATGGGCAGAGATTGGAGGCAAAGGTTGTCGGGCTGCGCCCAGTGCCCTTCTCCGTGGGGGTGAGGAGCTACCAAAGCTCATAAATAACCAGGCTTCCTGTAGTTGAAGGATTTACCCCACAGCGGTTCACGAGAAGCCAGGGAAAAACTGGTCCCTGTGGAGAATATATTATAAACAAACATATCTCCATGCAGAGTTTTAGTTTTGCAAGACGAAAAGATGTTTACAGATAGATGGTGGTGATAGTTGCACCACAGGGTGAATATGCTTAATGTTACTGAATTGTGTACACTTAAAAGTGGCTGAGATGGTACATTTTATGCTATGTGTCTTTTACCATAATTTTAAAAAATAATCTATAGGCAACGTCTAAACGAAGGATCTAAATGTTGCCCCTCCAGCAAGCTTCTTGACAAGTTTTGTGACACACAATGTCATGTGTGGTCGAATAGAGGAGGGCCTGTTGCCTAGCAACATGCATGCAAAGGAAGGTGGGAAGTCTTGGGAAGAGAATCAAATTTGGAATCAGAAGACCTGAGTCCTAGCTGTAATCCACATTTATTTGACATTAGAAGGTTGTTGGCCAAGATATTCAACTCCTCTCTGTCCAGATTTCCCAGGACAGTCCCACTTATGGTGACACGAGCTGCCTGTGGGCTGGTGGAACTGTCCCTTGTCTTCATCATATCGAAATCTGGAGAAATTCACATTTCCAGAAGCCAGTCTCATGCCCCTTCTTGTCATGTCCCCAAAGCACAAACTCAAATGGTGGATATTAGCGCCATCCAAGGTGTTCAGAAAGGAAGATATTGAGATAGTTCTGGGGGGAGTCTATTTAAGTGTGAGGTCAACCCCGTTTCAAAATCTCTCAATTCAGTGTCCCCCTGTGACTTGTTAGAAGAACTGTGCTCACTCATATATCACTAAGAGTGTGCGATCACAGTGGCCCAGGCTCAGTGACCTTAGTCATATATCCCGTGATGCCCGCTTGACTTGCAGCTCCCTGCTCCTGTCCCCCAGCTCTCAGGCCATCTGGCCTCACATTCTGGATTGTGGTATCGACCCCGATGTGATTTGGTGATCCGCTGGACTTTTCTCTGCGTGCTTCTCTGTGGAACACAATGGATCCAGATCAGTGATAGAAATGAGTGCTGACATGTGCGAGTGGATGCCTGGTGTTTAGTCAATTACAATTAGTAAGTTATTAAGTCAGGCCCGAAGCAGAGGTGTGGATTGGTTTTATGGTAATCTCACATTTCACAAAAGACCAGCCAACAAACTGTGAGCATTTATGCAGCCCATGTTTGGAGAAGCCTACTCTGTATTTTCTTCTTGGAAAAATAGTCTGCAGAAGAAACTATGCAAGGGCCCTTTCTCCTCATTTGCTGATAGATTTTTCTCTAAGGCAGAGTTGGCCCTTCATGTCTCTAAGTTCCTCATCTGTGTGGATCCAACCAAAGGTGGTCAAAAATATTTGGAAAAAAATTGTTTGACTTACCCATGTACAGCCAGACCTTTGTTTTCTTTACAGCACAACAATTTACATAGCAGCTGGGCGTGGTGGTGCATGCCTGCAATCCCAGCACTTGGGAGGCTGAGGCAGGAGGATTCTTGTGAGTTTGAGACCAGCCTGGGCTACCAAGTGAGCTCAAGGCTAGCCTGAACTGCATAGCGAGACCCTGTCTCAAAAAACAAACAAAAAACATAAAAAACCCAATTTACATAGCATTTACATTGTATTAATTATTATAAGTGATCTAGAGATGATTTGAAGTATATAGGAAGATGTACAAAGGTCATATGCAAATACTATGTGATTTTATATAAGAAACTTGAGCATCCTTGGATTTGGGGATCCTTAGGAGTCTAGAAAATATCTCCCCATGCATATCAATGAATGACTGCACAGAACTTTTAAAAAGACAAAACACTGCATTATCATTAGTCTTGTTAGTTCTAAACCATAGTATGGGTCTCATAAAAGAAACATTGGCATTGAATGTGTGATTGATTCAGTTTTAAACCGGGCTGGTTGAAAGTACCTTAATTCTCTTTGAAATTAAGTCTTAAACATCATTTTTTATTCTTGAATTTTTGATCCACATGGCAGACCTGGAATACAGAGCAGAATGTGTAGGGGCAGATTGTTTGGCCTGAAGATATGAGCTGAGTGGCTTGGATAATCCTTGGATTGTGGAAACCTTTGGTCTAAAGTTTATATATTAATATAGGTGTTTTGTTTTTGTCTTTGCAGTACTGGGGATTGAACCCAGGATTTTTCACATGATAAACAAGGCAGTTATTTTTTTATTTTGAGATAGGTTCTTACTAAATCACCCAGACTAGTCTTGATTTGCTATCCTCCTGCTTCAACCTCTCAAGTAGCTGGGGCTGCAAGTGTGAACACCATGCCTGGCTAAGTTAGGTTTGTAAGAATATATTTCTGTACTCCTCAACTACTTCAGATTTATTATGATGAACTTTGTGCATCTCAGTATCGGGTTGTGATCCTCTTTGTTATGTCCTCGTATATATTCTCACTTGTGTATTTCCAAAGGGCTAATGGCTTGTTTACTGGTTCTCAGTAGAACATCTGAGAAAAATACACCTATCTTCACCCAGTTTCTGTTATTATAACAGAATAACTAAGACTGGGTAATTTAAAAAGAAAAGAGGTTTGTCTTAACTCACAGTTGTGCAGGCTGGAAAGTCTAAATTCAGGAGGGCCATGTGCTGCCTCAACTCATGGCAAAAGAAGTAGAGCAAGCAGGCAGGGGCAAGAGGGTGAGAAAAGGCATAGAACTCTTGTGACCACTAACCCATTTCTGAAGGCCAAGCCGTTATGACCCAAGCACCTCCCATTGGGCCCCACTTTTCAACACTGAGAAATTAATGACCCAACATATGTTCCAGGAGACATATTCAGACCATAGCAACACCCTGTGTTTCCCCCCAATTCTCTAGTGGCGTTTTTCATGTTGGTAGGGATTTATGTTCATTTTCTACTGGTGATTCGGCATTTGAGGCTCCATCAACACATGGAGTCTGCCGCAGGGCATGCAGGAAAATTGCTAGAGTTAGGGAGTTGATATCGTGCCTGCATTTTTTTGTTTCTCAGTTTTACAATTTAGCCAAAGACAAAAACTGAATTCCTACTAGGTGGGTGCTGAATGTTACCCTGGGAGCTAGGGAAAATGATTCAGAATGGAGAAGTCACTGTTCATTCCTGAGAATGGCAGAGAAGGAAGCTAAGAATTGAACATGAAGGACGCAAGTGAACATACCCACAGCCAGTCATTCTACTGGTGTGTTGCTCAGAAGTCACCCATCCGGCAGACCGATTCTGGTGGCATGATTCCTATGTCTATAGTGGGTGCACCCCGTGTCTCCATTTGAAACCCATGTCTCTCTGAACCAATCATCTTTTCAATTCATGAGATGACTTTTTATAAGTTGGATAGTTAGATTCTCACTATACACTCTTCAAGCTAGTGAATGAGGTTACTGGGCAGTGGTTTAGGCCCTTAAAATAGGTACTCTATTTTAAATATATAGGGTAACAAGAAGCATTAATGCTACTACTGAAAGGGAATGAACAGAATTCTTGGAGGCACCGGCCCTTCCTCCCTCTCCTGGTCCACATTAGTGCTTATCTAAATGCTCCAACCAGATGCAAGCCAGCCTCTTGGGAAATCAAGACTGCAGAGGCATATGGTGTGACCACATCTTCAGAGTTGTGGTTCTTTGGCTTTTCCCTTTCCTGATTGATTGAAAGGCTTTTCGCCGTGTCTCACGGGAGTTATCTCACTGTCCCTCCCCTATGACAGATAGCTGTGGGATGATCCAGAAGCCAGGCAACTGTCCTTGTCTGCCTTTCTTTGAACCTCTGTGAGGACAGCACAGTCCAGGGTTGTTTTAAGCCTTTCCTGGTGGGTCTGAGGATGATTAGACAAATCTGCATGCATTCCAGAAGCAGTCTGGGAAGCCTGGAATGGGGCTGATTAGGAGGGTGGGGGTGGGGCTCACCTTCCCCTTAGACAGTGGCCTGGAAAATTTGTGAGGCCTGAGATGACCGTGCGTGGCTCTATGCGGAATCCCCTTGGTGATAACCGTGGCATTTCTCTTCCCAGATCTTGTCTCAGAAGCAAAATCCGTCTCTAAACATCTTTATATCTTGAATTGAAGGGATCTCTTAAGAGGTTCTGGATGTTTAACAGAATCTTGGGTGTCCAGATAGTGGAAGGTAGATTAACTACTAGTGCTGCTTAAGTACTTAGGGTTCTGAAATGGGATGAGCAGGATGCCTTGGGAGTGACAGGTCTCCCCACGGTAGAAGTTAAGGCAGAAGCCAGTGAGGGTGCTGTGGAGAAAGCAGAAGTGTCGTCCAGGAACAAGTGGAGGCCACCTCTAAGATGGTATCGGTGGCCCCACTCCTGGTTTCCAGACCTTGTGGAATCACTTCTGCTCAGCAAGGACGCAGCTAGCGGCTTGCTTCTACTGAGCAATGGACTAGCACATGCGGAACTGGTATGCAGCAGCCTCTGCTGCCTGCTTTGTTCCCACTCCTTCTCTTGCCTTCTCCTTTGCTTACTCCCTGAAGCCAGCTGTCATACTCTGAGCTGCTGTACACAGGAGCTCACGGGGCAAGGAGCAGAGGGAGGCCCTATCCAACAGCTCATGACAATGAAGGCCCCCAGTCCAAGGTACAGGAGGAGCTGATTCCAGCCAACATGCTCTTGAGTGGGCCTAGAGGAAGATCCTGCCCCAGCTGAGCCTTTAGGTGACCACAGGCCCTCTCTTTCACCGGGATCACAGCCAGGAGAGCAGGTAAGCCTCACCTGGATTCCCCAACCACAGGAACTATGTGGCATTAAATGTTCTTTCAAGCCACTAAGTTTTAGGGTAACATTATGTCACAATAGACAATGATTCCAGCATATTGAATTGCTAATTTCCTACACCCCTCTCAGATTTAGGATTTTATGAGTTTTCAGTGGTTAAAAAGAAGATTTGAAGGTATGACCACACTGAGGCCTGAGCTGTTCTTTCTTCTTTTAAGTGCAATGAATAGTTGTGCCTATCTATTGGGATTCATTTTTCTTTGTATTCAGCCTTGTTAGCCAGCTGAAACCTTATTAGGTCAGCTGAAGAAAGTGAACTAATTCAAGCAAGTGTCTTTGGAAACCCTAGGAAGTCCAGCAAGGAAAAGGAAGATACCATCTGGTTGCTAATACAGTGTGCTTTGCATGTGAGATAAGAGCGATCACAGCTCAAATAAGCAATTCCGAGGTGTCATTGATTGCTCTGGGTCTGAGCAGTTCTTTCTAATCTTGCCTATTATTTTCCCCTTTAGCACAAGGGCCCATCAGGGCTGGCACCGAATGTTTCCTTCAGTCATCTATTTGAGTAGCTGCCACAGTTGCTTTCTGCGTAGATATATTTGTGACTTAAATGCTCTCGGTTCAATAAAAGAATTACAGTGTTTTATTGTGACCGGAGGAAGCCCGGGTGGGTTTTGCCATTGCAGTGCCGAAGATCTATTAGGCTGCCAGTTCAGCCCACGGAGTTAATGTTTCGTATAAAGATTTCTAGTCTTCAGTCCTAGGAACAGGCAAACGACGTGCTAACGCTTAATGTTGTTGAAAGAAATAAAAGATGTAGTTTGAAATTTAAACGATTTAAATAAAAGAAAAATCTCAGCACAGTGAACCAAATTGCCCTCCTTTTCCCACCAGGCACACAGGCAGACTTCACAATGCTTGAACAGCCGTGTATTTTGAGTCACTGAAATGGTCTAAAAGACAGACCCCAAGGAGTTCGTTCAACCGTGTGACAGCAGTGTGCAGTGCACTCAGCATGACAAGTACCTGGGACAAGCACAGCTACCTTTTTCTGTTCCTGCATTATAGCCCTATTTGTAAATTGTGACTAGCAGTTGATCTTAGAAGCTGCTTAGGGATAGAAGAACAAGTAAATTGAAGGGATTGTGACACATAGAGGTGCCATGGCCAACTTTAATGTCTTGTTTCCATGGCCTGGTGTCCTGGACAGTTGTAGCCATCAAGGCCATGCTCAGCATGGGGCTGGGGATTTAGTTCAG